>NC_052642.1:0-318961 GCF_016161935.1 Mauremys reevesii
AGCTTAACTATCCTTATAGTTAGAAAGTTTTTCCTAATGTATAACATACATCTCCCTTCCTTCAGATTTGCTTCTTGCCCTCCCTTCAGGGGATGTGGAGAGGAGTGCATCACCATCTCCTCTTTAATGGCCCATCATATATTTGAAGACTGTCAGGTCCCCCTTTGTCATCCTCTCTCAGGACTAAACATGCCCAGATTTTTAATTTTTCCTTGTAGGTCATTTTCTAAACCTTTCGTCATTTTTATTGCTCTCCTTTGGACTCTCCCCAGTTCATCCATCTTTCTTAAGCATGATGCTAAAACTGGGTGCCATACTCCAGCTTTGAGTCTCTCACCAGTGCTGAAGTAGAGCGGAAGTTATCTCCTGCTGCTTTCCATATGACACTCCTGTTAATACACCCCAGAAACGTTATTTACCCTCTTTTCTCAACTGCATCAGCTTGCCCCGTGGTCACACAATGAGTCAATGTCGGAGTTAGAAATAGAACTCAGAAGTCCTACCTTCCAGTAACTAGTCAATAATGGTGCCTATTTTAGGCCTTAAATATCAAACCAACACTTTACGTATAACTTACTGATATCAGAAGGAAGGGTTCTTGGCCCTCAGTTTAGCAGAGACTTTGCAATAGACTTGTTCTTACACTGCTAGAAAATCGGTCTCTAACCCCCAACACAAGAGGTGCAATAAGAGTTGGAGAGACATCAGCTGCGGCACGCCCAAAGGAGCGTTGCTATAAAGACTCTGCAAAGTGCTGTGGATTCAGTGGAATGGATGCTACCTTCACTCTGTGTATCCAAGTGTCAGCACTTCTCATTTCAGATCAGGAGAAAAACTAGTAAAGAGTAAGGCAGGAAACTTGTCAGCTTTTAATTAAGTAGTACCAGGTTTCCTTTGGGCAGAAGGTGTGTGAGCAACCAGCACAGCTGTAGCAGAGAATTTTGTGCGTGACTAGATACATTTCCTCACCCACGAGAGAGCAGGATTGTGCTAAAGACTCCCGCCACAGTTCTAACCATTCTTCTCTCTCCTCACAACTTTGAGATACTTTCCATGCTGATAAACCAACTGTTATCTATGAACCTTTCCTCTACTTGGGAGGAGAGGTGGGATGCTGGTAATGGTCTAGTGGAAAAATACAGGGCTCGTAGCTGGGAAATCCTTGACTGCATCCCAGCTCTGCTTCTGGAGTGGGGTTTGGTCCAGCTGGTTAGTGAGCTGGGAGCCAGAGACACAACTTCAAATGCTCCCAAAGTGTGTGACGTTGGAACTGGGATCTTACTCTGGCTCATCTCATCCGTAGCTTGACCACCTGTGAATGGTTTCTTGTATTGGTCAGTTTGGAATTTTTGGCGGGGCAGAGGTCAGTATTTCTCTCTGTTTGAATATCTGGGAGGGCACATCTCAGCCAGGGCAGGAACACCAGTCTGAGAGTGGACTGGGATGTGGCTGCAGACCCAGCATTTAGAAATATTAAGAGTCTGAGCTAGCCACACTTGCTGCTGGATAAAAGAATTGTCACTGTGGATTCCCCAGACCTTCAGACACCAGCAGCTGAGGAACAGGCGCCACCAAAGGCGCATGTTGGAGGCAGGGCCCTTCTGGTTCTGATAACCTCAACTGAGGGAACTGTAGTCACGGTTTTACGTCCACCAGGCAGCAGGCGCTAGGCTCACTACTGCTTCTTCTTGGGCCTTGCTTTAGGTCGTCGTCTGCTTCTGGCAACCCTTATGAGAGCGTAGATTGTAAGGTATTGCAGGCTGTTCCTCTACATCTTCTTCTGGAGTCAAAATTGACTCTGCGTGGTCCCGAGGTGATGATTGGTTCACTGGGGCTGGTGCATTCTTACACTGCGAAGCATGTATCCACTCTGCAATGCCAGACAGTTTAACAGCTGTCTGGCTAGTAAGCAGTGCCTGATGATTCTCTGATGTTCTTTAAGTCTCTTTACTACTTCTTCCTTGACTCTGGCTATAACCATGGCCTTCACACCTTATCTTTTCCTGATGCAGACATTCCTCATTCACACAAACAGACTGAGAATACAAACAGTAGTATTTTATATCCAACAAAAAGGCATTGCACATTAAACCTTGCTAAGTTTTACAGTTAATAACCAAGACAATTTACATTGAGACCAAGGCCTTCAATGTTTCTCTAATTTACTTAAACATAGGTCTGGTCTACACTCCGGGGGGGGTGGGGTGTCGAACTAAGGTACGCGACTTCAGCTACGCGAATAGCGTAGCTGAAGTCGAACTACCTTAGTTCGACTGACTTACCCGTCCAGACGTGGCGGGGTCGAACTCCGTGGCTCCAAGGTCGACTCCGCCACCGCTGTTCGCGGTGGTGGAGTTCCGGAGTCGACCGGAGTGCGTGGGGAGTTCGAACTATCGCGTCTTGATTAGACGCGATAGTTCAAACTCCGAGAAGTCGAACTCACCACGCGGGTCGACGCGGTAAGTATGGACCTACCCATAGACACAATAGAGAATCCTGTCTCTTACTACCTAAATCTTAAAACAAAGAGTTAGAGAGGGCCCAATTTGTAATGCATATGGGAAAACAGAATCTTATAGTCCCAGAGGGTCATTTCTTTCTGCTATTCAAAAAGGGTGGCTAGCAGGATGAAATCAAATTATACTTTAATTCTTATGGGACATTATAAAATCCTGCTCCTACATATCCCCCTTTTGACACTAAGATTATTAATCACCCGTGTCACTTCTTATTTAGTCCACGTAATAGAAAATAGTGGGAGGTGATTTGGGCCTGTGGCTTTAGCTTTGTTTTATCCACCAGCACATTTTAAACATTTTAATTAAACACATACAATTTAAAACCAAAAACAATTAGGGGTAGTAACATTAGTATGCCAGTAGTTGTGGGAGACCATCCAGAAAATATGTTATACCAATGGTAAGCTGTTATGTTTTTCTGCAGTGGCAATTCTTAACATGTCCCCATTTGCGTGTATAATATGAATGGTTCTGTTTCCCACATTGTTTTGTTTGTTTGTTTTTGTTTTTAGGAACTATGTTCCCTTTTTACCTTTTTTAAACAGATGATTGGTAACTGTTTGCCATTCAATGCCAAGATTGATAGAGAACTCAGCAAAATCAGTGCGCACAGTAAGCTGAGACTTTTTGGTTGTGGCAAATAGTAAATGTGATTATTGGTAAACACAGTACTTACATTACATGTACATTTGTCTACTGGTGGGTTGCTAACACTTTTATCCTTTTAAAACACTTCTTTCCAAGAATTAACACACACATTGCCCGTTATACAATACTTTGGTCTAATTATTAATTTTATCCCACATACAGGATCCTAGTGAGATGTCTTTACTACAGGGCTTTGGAGCAACAGGCATGGATAAGCATACTCACTTTTGAGGAGTCCACTTGGTACAACCTCTAGTGTCCAATAGTTTCCTTCCTCCCCAGCCCACTGGCTTGAGATCTGGGGTAGCCAGAAGGATCCCAGGTGCAATCGGTGGAGTGGGCTAACTTTCCATATCTTTGCTTCCAGAGCCTGTTGGTGTGCGATTTTTAACAACAATTTCTTCACTTAACAAGTTTTGTTTTACCATACTGGAGACATACTGCATCCAGTTATATTGATAGGTATTAAACAATTATCTTTTTCTTTGCTTTAACAGATGTATCAAAACCTTAATATTCTCTGATATTACCCAAAACATCTTATGTTCTAAATATCTGCATTTCAGTACATTCCATAGCTATTGCAGTATGTTTTTTAACTTTTATTTGTTTTTGTAATAGGTTGTTCTGTAGCTGGTATTAGCTTTTTCTGATTTTCTGAAAGACAAAAATAACATTTTTCTACCCCTTTCAGGCTGGCATTGATTATCGCTTAAAAGATTCCTTTCTTTTACAAATACCCTTGCTGATTGCAGACAAAACAGAGGAATTACCCCCATATTTTCCTGTGCGTTTTTGTTCTATAGGCAGGCCAGGTTTTAATGGCTTCTACTTTTTAAGGGTTATGGGGAAATTATTCCATTGTTTAGTTATTAAATCCATGAGGTGGTGTACCTCAAGTTTTTCTTCTTATATAGCAGACCAAGTTTGTAATGTTTTTTCCTGCTGTGTTAAGCTTTAAGTTTATTCACAGGTAATAGCTGAGAAGCATCATTACCATATTACCTTAAAGGATTTTCCCAAAAATCATACACACTATACGTTGTTACAGGGGTGCTTACTAACATTACATTTATTTCAATGTTTAATATTAACAATAACATTAGCGTCATATCTATTAAAGATATCTTGTTATACCATGTCTTTTATTTAGGCAATTTCTTTTGTGCTGGCAGTTTTCACCTTACTTTATCAGTTAGGTCATTTGCATCAACACAGGCTTGGCTTTTGGATTCAAAGCCATCAGCAGGGCTCAGAGACTCTGTCTTAAAAGGGACACAATCAACTTCCACCAGAATTTTGATTTCTTTCCACTTTCAACTCCTGCTTGCAAAACACACAGAGATCTGAAAAAGAAAACACAGTCTATTGTGGCTCTTTTTGGAGCCCTAATAGGATTTTAATTCAGCAGCACGTTTCATTTGCATTTCTTTTACCCCTTTCTACAATATACACTGCATATGTCCTAGGAAAAAAGCGCATTCCTTCTATACTACAACTTTTTTTTTTTAAACATTAGCCATATCAATTTTTACATAAGGTGTAACTGTTTTTGTTTTTACAGAGTTTTCATGTACCCTTATCAAAGTGACAGTCTGATTACACAGAGCCATTTTAAGGCTCAGTGTTTTTAACGTTGCTTCTTTTTGTTTTGTGCACCAGGGGCGGCTCTAGAAATTACACCGCCTAAGCAGAGCGGCGCGCCGCGCCCTTCCCGGTCCCGCGGCCGGGCAGAAGTGTCTGCGGTGGGTGCGCTGGTCCCGCTGCTCGTGGAGCATCCGCAGGCATGCCAGCGGAGCTCCGTCCGAGCCGCGGACCAGCGCAGCCGCCGCAGTCATGCCTGCGGAGCTCAAGCGAGCCGTGGGAAGAGTGGACCCTCCGCAGTCATGCCTGCGGCAGGTCCGCTCGTCCCGGGGCTCCAGTGGACCTCCCTCAGGCATGACAGAGGAAGGTCCGCCGGAGCCAAATGCCGCCCTGCCCCGACAATGCCGCCCCACGTGCCTGCTTGGCGCGCTGGGATCTGGAGCCGGCCCTGTGTGCACCTCACCTCTGCTGTTGCTTCAGAGGGTCACTGTTAATTTCTTATTCTTTCACTACAGCTCTTATCTGTTATTGTTACAAAAAAAAAAACCCCATCCAAACAAACAAAAAGACTCCAGAATCTCTCCCTATTCTCCTGATTTTGACTGCCCTATTGCAGCCATGATTTGGTCTTTATTTAAAAACATTTTAAATTTTATAAAGAATCAAGTTACTCCTTAAGGGTTAAATGCTAAATCCCAAAGCCAAACAACACTAATTACCTGTGTCTTGCAAACAGGTTTATCTGTTTTGAAACTTTAAATTAAAAGAGTCAAATGAATTTTTAGTGTCATTAAAAACAAAAACAAAACCAATTTATCTTACACCTACAAAACAGGAGTTTTACAAACCAGATGTGCTGGTTTAGATTCTTAGAACATTACATATTTTCACAGACAAATAGATACATACACATTTTCTTGTCCTTAACATTCCTTTACACTGCTTTGTTTTTACATAGCTGTATATATATATTTGGATTATTTACAGGCATTCTTCTGGAAAAGGGCCCATTTTCCCTTCAGAATGGCTGCAAAGAAACCAAGAATTCTCTCTCTTTAACATGGTCCTTTAACATTTTCACAAAGTTTAATTGCTTAATTCTCTCCAGCCTCTGTAGAGTTAACTTTTCACTCTCTTTCCTTAAATCACTGGATCTCCCAAAATGACACCTTTATCACCTCAGATTTCACCATTTTAAGTATTGTTCCAGGGGTTCATGCCTGCACTTACTGCTTTTCTTACTGCCAACACTATGCCCTTAGGGCTTCCAACCTGTTTTTCAGTTTCTTTATCTGTTGCTTGCCTGCTTTTCTGGGCCCGATCCTGCTTTTTTTCCAATGAACCATTTGTGAGTGATACTGTGGTCACTTCACAATTTTGAAAGAAATGTTTAAGGAAAGGGACCAGGAAGGGTGGGGGCTAGTTGAGGAGCTCACCCTCTTTGCTGAATTGGTAGTGGAACACTAAAGAATCAGTTTTTGAAGCAGACAACAAAGGGGAACAGAACAAGGAGCTTTTGTCCTTTTTACAATGAGACGGAGTATTAAAGGGGTTGGATCGATCCGGGTGGAGGTTTTTGAGAAGGGGGTAAAGGGGAGCGCTCAGTCTGGTGGTGGGAGAGGAGGCTTTTAATAAAGATTTTAACTTATTATTTGAATATTTGAGAGAGGTGAGTTTTGATTTTGTCCAGCTACGATTTGCCTCTTCCCACCACTGAATGAAACAATTAACCTCTTCTTTAGCCAATTTAGTTTTAGGTTGGCCGAGTTTGTTCTTTAAGACGTCCACTCGGTCTTTGTTCCAAGATTTTAACAGTGGCCACTGAGTTTTGGGATCCCCCTGAGTTAGCCTAGACCATTTTTCCAGAAATTTACAGGAGTCCGGACCCATCCTAAATATATAAAATGAGCCAGCGTTCGTTTAGGGAACTGTCCCGACTTAGACGTCTGGTTACCCATACAGGAGGACTTCACACACCAATCGCACAAGAAGGAAATTTGGGTTCTTCAGAGCGATGCCCGGTGCAACATACAAAAGGAGCCCACAGGCTACTGCCTCAATCGCCCTTGCTTTCACACCAGGGATTTTACCCAAAGTGCGGTGCAGCTGCGATTGTGCAGATTCCACTCACTCAGACCGCAGGGACAGGAACCCCTTGGTTGGCCGATCCTTGGACAGAGATGGCACCCAGACTCAAACACTCCACAGGAGGATGGATAGACACGGAGACAGGACAGTCCTCAGTCCGCACAAAACACAGAAATAATTACCTGACCAGATTCCTGATGTCAGATCCCAGGATCCCTACCAGAACAGAGAGGGAACCAACAGGTTCAATGGCGTAGACTTCACTGTGGTTGTGCGCCTTTCCGTTCTGGTGGAGGACCGCTCGGGCCAAATGCCCAGGTGCCGGCTGCCACGGTCGTCCTACAAAAAACAGTCAGGAATCACACAGCCCCAGTGAAGATGGTTGCCATCTCAGTGGAACCTCCAAATTGTCAAAGTTAGACTCAGGACTCAGTTTGTCAGACCACTCTGTTTTATTAGCACAGCGCTCTACTAATAACACCCAGATAATGTGAGCCCCATGCAAGACACCAACTATCTTATTTATACAGATAAAAGGGTGAGAACTTAACAAGATAACAAAGGAAGCAGAATCAGATAAGTTTACCTGGGCTAGGCATGCATATCTTATTTTCTTATTAACTATTACCGATCTTCTGTTAATGTTTCGCCATTAGCACCATTGTTTATGCCTAATGTTTCTTTTCCTGGCACCTGTATTTCAACATTTCTTATTTCTGCTTAAAGGTACATACAACATTTCTTTAATCCATTCTTATTTTTACAATATAATTCATTCTACTTTCACAGCTTGCAGCTCCTCCCTGCTTGGGTCTGTAAATGGCCCTGGCCAGTCCTCAGCTCCCTTGGGGTCAGCAGCAGCCTTCCGGCTTGGGAGCTCACAGGAGGCATCTGGCTCCTCTGGCGGCTGCCTCCCAGCTGAGTTCTCCAGCCACCTTTTGTACTTCCGCTCTCCTGTACGTGCCAGCTCCAGGGGCTTGCTGCCTGCCAAAAACCTGGCGAGGAGGGGACGCTCCGGATGGGGTAGTCCAGAGCACTCAGCGTCAGCCTAACTCTGCTCCCATGGCGAGCGGGAGGGAAGGCGCCGTTCTGTTGACCTCAGTGGGAGCAGAAGGAGGCCAGTGCTGAGCACATCTGCATATGCCACCCAGTGTGAGAAATGCCACGAGCCCCCCAGGACTCATAGCCTGCAGCCATACTGCTGGGCAGCTCGCCAGCCGTGGAGACTGGAATCCCAGGTGCCCGGTCCAGACCGCACCCCCCACCGATGTGCCTCATGCGAAGGTGCAAATCCTGGAACAGCCCTGGCTGAAAGCACAATGCCACTTAATCACAGGAATAAGGGGCAGCCTTGTAATGTACAATCAAAGGGGAAGCACATTCCCATAAACTATATATGCCGCACCCCTTCTGCGGGGCAGTAACTCATAGCACACCCCCTGGCGTACCCCTGCTATTGTCTGTAGCTGGGGGCGTTCGCCTCTTAGAACTATGGAGTTATATTGGTTTCTTGTCTTCAAAATCTGCCTCCTAGTGGTTGCATGTGATTGTGCTTTCAGGGGGCAACACAGGCAAAAGGACAGCACAAATCGAGAGGTTCTTTTGGGTGCAGTCATCCCCATGGTACCATGTAAGTTGGGAAGACAGGGAACAAATGCCTCTGTGCAGGGGCAGTGAGTGACAGTAACTGTGACACTGGGAGAGTTTAACTGTGTCTGTCTATTGAGGGAAGCAGGTAACAGAGAAGGATAGTGAGGGGTGCAGGAGACCAATTCACCCCCCAAGAGTCTCCTCAGCATTGGCACCAGAGGCGGGGGGAGGCTGTAGCTTAGTAACTTGGGGTGAAATGCAGAGAGGAGTCCAGGGTGGATGTAACCTCTCCCCAACCTCCTCTCTCTCCATCCCCCTTTCTGGCCCTGAAACCATCCAAGACTTGAAAGGCCATTGGCTGCCTTCACGTACCCACTGCACAAGAAGGGGGTTTAATTCAGGGAGTGGCTCCAGGCCCTGGCCTTCATTGGGAGGGACGGTTCAATGCAGGTAGCCTTCAGGGCTTCTGCAGCAATGGCGCCTCCTGCAGAACGATGGTGAAATTGACCAGTGGGGATGTAAGTTACATATCTGAGCTGCCTCCCTGGAATGGCTGTGGGCACTGCATGTACCCCTAGCGTGGCACCCAGGGGCCCTGTTCCCTTACCTGCTTCTGGGTGGCTGGGTGCAGGGAAATCCACCCTAACAGACACTGAAGACAATTTTGCTCAGCCCTGTTTCTGCATAATTCGCGGTATTTTGTCTCTGTCAGGCTCTCTTCTCCCCCATGACCACCCTTGTCCTCTCCCAGCCGTACAGGCCATGCAGCTCCCTTCGCAGCACTGGCTGTGGTACCCTCCTGGAGCTGGGACTCATTCTGTCTCATCTGCTACCATGTGTGCTGCAGCGGCAGGGCTGACTAAGGCAGTGGCATAGCCAGGTTCTAAAATCAGGGGGAGCCAACACATAAAAAAAGGTGCCACACGACATATTAAATTAGACCTCTACCTCGATATAACACGACCCGATATAACACGAATTCGGATATAACGGGACAAAGCAGTGCTCCGGAGGGCTGTGCACGCACCTGGTGGGACAGCCCTTCTCATCTTTCCTGAGGGGGCTGTTCTGCAATCTGTGGCCCCTGGAAGCAGGCAGCACACAGGAACGGGGGGGTGGGGGCACAGTCCCCCACATAAGAGAGACAATCGGACAGAGGTGGGCAGGGTCTGTTGGGGGTTCGCATGGGGCAGAGGGGGTTGGGGGCTGCACTGGGAGGCTCTCCAATGCAGCACCTAGCCACGCTGACTCTATGCATCATGAGGCACTCGGAAAAAAGGAGGCAGCAAGAGAGAGAGAGGCCGACAAGGAGTGCCCTTCCCCTCCCAGCTGGGTCTGTGAGTCCCTGATCTCACAGATCTCAGCACTGCAGGCACCCAGCCCCCAAGTACTGGGCTGCAGTGCAAGTTAGAGGGGCTGATACAGAGAAGTCAGGACAAGTCAGAGCACTTCCCATGTCATGATGAAAACTCACTCCCGGAAAGCTGGATGAGGTAATATGGTGGGGGGCGGAGGGGAATATATATCAAGGTGGGTGAGGTAATATCTTTTATTGGACCAGCTTCTGTTGGTGAGAGAGACAAGCTTTTGAGCTTTCACAGAACTCTTCTTCAGGAAGAAGAAAACTCCATGAAAGCTCCAAAGCTTCGCTCTCTCCCTCTCTCTCACCAACAAAAGTTGCTCTAATAAAAGATATTACCTGACCCACCTTGTGGCTCTAATTTCCTGGGAACAACAGGGCTACACCAACCCAGCATACAAAAATGCAAGATTCACATGAACAGCACAGAGTGACCACCATCACACCAGGACACTATTTTCACGATTCATCTTAGCATAATGTCATCATCACACCAAGCACATCTGCACAATGAGATAAATATAGCCACATGTGCATGCCAAACATTCACAGTACAAGCACACTGGGATCCACACAGCAGGATAGTAGTGTCAGTTTAGCTCTCAGTCTGAGTCCATCCCCACTAAACTAAGTCCAAAGTTTCAGTTAAACACAGGGCACCTGCAAATAGCTGTACTAACAGCAGGATCTACACTGGCACAATAGGAGGAGTTGCATGTCAGGGCACTAATTCCCAATCCCAGTATAAGGCAGACAGCCATCCCACCAGCAGCCAGGTGCTGGCTCACAGCCACCTGGAGGGTTTCCAGTCCCCGCCCCAAGCCAGCCTCACCACAAGAAAGACCCCTTTGAAATACACTTACCAGCTGCTGCTACTGGCTGCCTTTAGTTGGGTAAGAGGTTAGGAGCTGCTGCTGCAGAGCCAGAGAAAGCACACCTGCCACAGTGCCACAAGAAGCAGGTAGGAGAAGGAGCTGGGGTGTCTCAGCTGCTCAGCCCCTTGCTCCAGGAGCAGTTCCCCTCACTGATTGGCTGGTGGCCAAAAACCAGCTAATCAGCAAGCACTCACACTCCCTAGCTAGCTACCCTACTGCCCCTGCCCTGGCTGAACAGCTGATGGCTTGTGGGCAGGTGTCCCTGCCCCCTAGAGGGGGCATGCCCTGACTGACCCCCTTCTTTCCCAAGGCCCCAGCCTCTCTCCTCCCCAGGAGCCCAGCTTGCTGGAGCTCAGTTCTTTCCCTCTCCCCCCATTCCCTAGCTGATTAGCTGTTTGTCTCCCTCCTGCTGGGAGACAGCTAATCGGCAAGGCAGGGAGGGAGCAGGGTTTATGCAGCACACTAGGGGAAGCCAGCAAAGCCTGCCTGCAGGAGCCTAGCTTGCTGGAGTTCAGTTCTTCTCTTCCCCTCCCTGCCCCGGGATCAGCTGTCTCCCTCCTGCTGGGAGACACAGCTGATGGGTGCAGGCGGGGTATGCAGCAAGCTGGGGGAAGCCAGGCAGGCCAAGCTTCAGAGTGGAGCATGGGCCCTGCCCCTGGTGCCATGGTAACCTCGCCTCAGGCATGGCTTTTTTGAAAATGTGCTGAGGGGAAGCAGCTGCCTGCACCCCACTAGCTACACTACTGGACTAAGGTCTAGTACTCCACGGCTCACCCCTTTCAGGCCCTGGATTAGCTGTTAGCACTGCAGAGCCAGAGTGCTAGCCCATTCCCTCTAATCACTGGTGACAGGGCACAGTGTCCACTTCAGAAGCCGACTCCTTTAGCCCCCAAAGCCTTGGGGGAAGCCTGTGGTTCCGAGGGGTCCCATCCCTCATGCTCCTCAGGACCCTTCTGAGGGCCCTGCTCTGCAGCCCTTATGTTGGGCAGGGCCATGTGGCTCAGCGGGAGACTTCGCTTCACAGTGCTCTCCAGCATAAGGATTACGGACCTGGGGCGGTGCTACTTGGAAGGCGGATTCTCATTAGCAACGGGATGTCCTGGCACTGACCCTCTCCCACAACCCTACTTCCTTCCTGGTCCTTTACACTCAGCCCTTCCACCTCCCGCTGACCCCTTTTAAGGTACAATCCCCAAAGAACACAAGGGGCAGATTTCTCTGAGCTGACTGGTGTCATCACATGGTCAGTGTCTCCCATGCCACCACCCCTTCAGCCCTAACAACAAAGTCGCTTGCTTTAAGATTTCAAGGCAAAGTTTCTCTCCAGGGAGAGCTGGGTTGCGGACCCAGGAGTAGGACAAATGGCCTTCATCGGTGGCCTCTTCAAAGGCAGTGGGCCAATGGCACTGGGACTGACCCAGAGCAGGGCTTGTTCCACCTCTCCCTGCCATACCCCAAAGTTCCACCCGGCGATTCTTCTGGTGCCCAGCCCTGCAACTCTCAGCTGCATTGTCCCATGCCTCACCCTGTTCGTCCAGGGACGACTCCACCTTACGCTACAGCCCTGCTTTACCCTGGGACAATGCCCAGCCTGGGGTGTTGTCTGTCTGCGTGATCCCCACCAGGCACAGGAAGGAACACTGCTTTACATTAAGGTTCTTTTGGTGATGGGCTAACCATACCCCTGTCCTGCATTTTGAGTGTGAACAGCTGTAGATGGAAACTGAGATGGTAGAGATGGAGCAGGACTAACCATGGCCACTTAGTCTAGCCCTCACCCTGTGTCTGTCCTGTACAAGTGTTGCAAACAGCAAGTGCCTTTTCTTGCCCTGATATGATTTTGGAGATGTCAGCATTTTCTACGGCTTTCTCCCTGTATGGGTTGTGGGATCCAGTGGAGCGGTCTGTGTTCTGTGTACAGGACAAGATGTGTATATATTTTATATCTTGCTATATTACTGTAAACACAGTTATTTAATAAATAAAATGAATAAAAGCATTAAAATACATCAAAATACATCAAAATGAAACAGAGGATTGTTATGTACAAGGGGGCGGGGGAGGCTGCATGTGAGTATGTAAACGTGGGTGTCCGGGGCTCAACCCTCCCAGGGGAGGAGGGGAGCCACACCGGCCCGTTACACTGAGCAACAATACACGAGTCAATTAGGGCTCAGGCCTTCTGTTGCAAGGCTGAGCAACAATATGCAACAGTTTGGGGAAGCCCAGGCCCTCTGTTGCAGGGGCTGGGCCACAACACAAAGAGTTCAAGCAAGCCCAGGCCCTCTGGTGCAGGGGCGGGGCAGCGACACAAAGAGTTCAAGAAGGCCCAGGCCCTTTGCTGCAGGGGCTGAGCAACAGTACAAATAGTTCAGCAGGCCCAGGCCCTTTGGTGCAGGGACTGGGCAGCAAACAGTCTAGGAGGCTCAGGCCCTTTGGGGCAGGGGCTGAGCACTGGGGTGAGGGGGAAAACTGCCACCCATCAGTGGGGTGGCAGGGGGAACACAGGCCCATCCACTCCACTGCGTCCCGGCCCGGGGCCCTAGGCAGCGGCTACCACGGCTGACGGTCAGTGGGGATCCTGACCGCAACACACTGACATGGGTATGGGTTGATCTGCAGCCGGACTACTAATTGTCGGGTGATACCACCCACTGTTAGTCGGGCTCGAGCGCTCGGGTAGGGCCGGACGTCTCCATAAATGCACTGCAGATGGATCGGCTTCAAACGGGGGTCGACCGGGGGTCCCAGAGCCTGGCGCACCAACATCTGGCCGCACCCAGAGTCAATCAAAGCCTGCGTGGCTTGGTCCCCAACCATCACCAGGACCGTGAGTTTGGGGACCTGTGGTAATCGGGTCCGGCCGGCTCCTGCGTAGACCTGCCCAAAGCTACAGTCCATTTCGGGGCAGTCCCGTTGTAGGTGCCCCGCCTTCCCGCATCCAAAGCAGGGACCGAGCTCGACACCCGCCCGAGGGAGGGCCACTCGGGTACTTTGGGGCTGACGGGCCCTCGGGCCCCCTGATTGAAGGCTGGGGTTGCCAGCCGGGAAGCCGCGTCTGAGCGCTGGGTCTGGGACCCCGGCCGGGATTCTGATCCGTGGCCTGGACCTCGCTGGCTGGGCAGGTTGGTCGCCTTCTTCTCATTATGGGGCATTCGGGCCCGGAGGTAGGTGGCCGGAAGGTGGGTCCTATGGAGGCTTCCGCAGCCAGGAAGCCTTCCATCAGCGAGACGGCGTCAGCCAGGGTCGCCGGCCGGTGTCGGAGTACCCAGGCCCTTCCCCGGGCCGGCAGGGTATGGACAAATTATTCCAAGACAACCTGCTCGGTGACCTCCTCCGCCGTCCTGACCTCTGGTTGCAGCCACCGGCGGCAGGCCTACTTCAAGGTCTGGACCACCATCTGGGGACGGGCGCCCGCAGGGTAGGTCTGGCGCCAGAACCGCTGTCTAAAGGTCTCTGGGCTGACATCCAAAGTGTCCAGGACCGCAGCTTTTACTCGGTCGTAGTCTCTGGCCTCTTCTGTCGCCAGTCCGCAGTAGGCCGCTTGGGCCGTCCCAGTCAAATACGGGGCCAAAAGAGTGGCCCATTGGTCTCGGGCCCACCCCGCGACAAGGGCCACATGCTCAAACATGACCAAGAAGGCCTCGGGGTCGTCGTCCGGGCCCATCTTGGTCAGGCGCAGGGGGGCAGCCGAACATGGGCCCCCCCCAGTGCCCTCCCCCGCTGGCCAGTTGGCGGGGTGGGGTGCGGGGCCCATGAGGTGCTGCAGCTGCTGTACTAGCTGCTGCTGCTGCTCCAGCTGAGCTGCGTGCTGCTGTTGCTGGAGCTGGGCGGCATCTCCTTGCTGCTGTTGCTCCAGCTGGGCGGCATGCTGCTGCTGGGCTGCCTGCTGCCGCTCCTGGCTCTCCACCGGCAGCTGGAACAGCCATTGCATATCCATGTTCCTGGCTAGGAAGAGGGTGAATCACCACCCACCTACCGGCCCCTTCTCACAGAGGCAAGGGTTCGACTCCCCACTTCTGGTACCAACTGTAAACGTGGGTGTCCGGGACTCAACCCTCCCGGGGAGGAGGGGAGCCACACCGGCCCGTTACACTGAGCAACAATACATGAGTCAATTAGGGCTCAGGCCTTCTGTTGCAAGGCTGAGCAACAATATAAAACAGTTTGGGGAGGCCCAGACCCTCTGTTGCAGGGGCTGGGCCACAACACAAAGAGTTCAAGCAAGCCCAGGCCCTCTGGTGCAGGGGTGGGGCAGCGACACAAAGAGTTCAAGAAGGCCCAGGCCCTTTGCTGCAGGGGCTGAGCAACAGTACAAATAGTTCAGCAGGCCCAGGCCCTTTGGTGCAGGGACTGGGCAGCAAACAGTCTAGGAGGCTCAGGCCCTTTGGGGCAGGGGCTGAGCAGCAAACAGTCTAGGAGGCTCAGGCCCTTTGGGGCAGGGGCTGAGCACTGGGGCGAGGGGGAAAACTGCCACCCATCAGTGGGGTGGCAGGGGGGACGCAGGCCCGATGCAGGCCCATTCACTCCACTGCGTCCTGGCCCGGGGTCCTAGGCAGCGGCTACCACGGCTGACGGTCAGTGGGGATCCTGACCGCAACACACTGACATGGGTATGGGTTGATCTGCAGCCTGACTAGGGTCGGCTGCCCCCGGGCCACTTCCAATTTCTCTCTCTGGGCCTACCTGGTCCGCAGCGTCCACTCCTGGGAAGTCCCACAGCATGGGCTCCTCGCAGCCTGGGTGGGGGGTAGATCCGGCAGTTCCTCGGGGAAGTCCAGCCAGTGCTGCTCCGGGGGTTCC
This sequence comes from Mauremys reevesii, assembly GCF_016161935.1. Lineage (NCBI taxonomy): Eukaryota > Metazoa > Chordata > Testudines > Geoemydidae > Mauremys > Mauremys reevesii. The sequence continues at coordinate 15,468 of NC_052642.1, forward strand.
TCGGGGTAACAACAGCGGAGAGGGGAAGTCTCTGGTGGCTCCTCGTCGTAGGTGGCACGGGGAAGCTCCGGCGGGTCCTCCCGGTAGCGAGTGAGGGGAAGCTCCGGCCAGTCCGGGCAACTGCTCTGGGCCCCAGTGGCTTCCCAGTCACGAGCTCCCTTGGGCAGGTCTGCTCCCGGCAGTGGCTGGGCTCTGACTGAGCTCTGGTGGCCGGCTTTTATACTTCTGGGTCACCGCCTAACCCTCTGAGGGGCGGGCTCACTGTTCTGTAGCCCCGCCCCTTCCGGTGTCCGGGGCTCAACCCTCCCAGGGGAGGAGGGGAGCCACACCGGCCTGTTACAGAGTAGTTAACCATTTGATAGCTTTCATCACCATACAGTTTTTGGCAGGTTTCCACACCCCATCCCTATTTCTGGCGCCGTCAGCCCCTTTGACCATGCCCCTCGCTACGATACTTCCGGGGGTACCTTGGTTCAGGGGACAATTAGCTCAGTGTTAATGGCCCTAGCCTGCAGTCAGGCCAAGTAACGGTAGAGAGTCTGTTTGCCCGGGGCCCTCAATCAGGGCAGGGCGTCAATCGAGAAGGGGATCTGGCCTACAGTCAGGCAGGCAGAGCAGCAGGAGGTTCATTTGCCTGGCCCTTGATCAGGGTAGGGCAGCAGTCAAGTAGGGGGGCTCTGGCCTACAGTCCAGCAGAGCTGTCACAGTCTAGGAGAGGTTAGCTCTCTGGTGGGAAAGTCAGCACAACCGTCTGGCATCCGGATTCAGGCGGGTGCCAGACCAGTTCAGGCCTCCTGACAACCAGGTGGGGAGGCTGCCACTCCTGACGTTGGGGTGGTAGGGGTAGAGGAACCCAGGCCCTCTCGTTCCACTGTGTCCCAGCTCAGGGCCCTAACAGCGGTGGAGTGGTCCGCCACTGGGTCAGCAGGGAAAGTCCAACCATAACACGCTGGCTGGCTTGTAGTCAATAATACATCTGAACCCAGTTCAGCTTCCCTGGGCTCCTTCCTACACGCCAATTCCATGTGTGCATGGGTTCCAGGGTTGTTGTTCGCTTTGGACCATGAAAAAGTTCAAGGAGCTGAGATTAGAGAAAAATCACATAAAATGTAAAAGGGCGTAAAGCCAATAGGGTTTATCTATCTATCTATCTATCTATCTATCTCCATACACCACATCTATCTATCTAGCTATCCCGAGAGGCGGAGATAACCATGCTGGCGGCTGTGAGCCTCTTTTCCCAGAGGCAGCCACAAGGGTAAGTTCTCTCTCCCCCGTGTCCCCTCCCTGCAGCTTTCTATACTGTCCTTCTCTCACTAACCAAAAATGATCTCTTGCTGTTTTCTATACTCTCCCTCTCTCAAGCCTGGTCTACACTAGTCATTTATTTCGGAATTAGCCGAGTTAATTTGGAGAAAAAAAATCATTCCTTCCACATGACCAAACTGGTTTATTCGATTTAAAGGGCTCTTTAATCCAATTTCTGTACTCCACCTCGGCAAGTAGAGTAGGGCTTAAATCGAGATCGCAATCCCGGATTAAAAGTAGTGTGGATGCAATTCAAAGTTATTGGCTTCCGGGAAGTATCCCAGAATGTTTCCTTGTGACTGCTGTGGACAACACTCTCAACTCTGATGCACTAGCCAGGTGGGCAGGAAAAGCCCCAGGAACTTTTGAATTTCATTTCCTGTTTGGTCACCAGCAGCACAGGTGACCAGCAGCACAGTCCACTATCATAGGCAATCATGCAGAGAGCACCATCACAAGAGACCACGCAGTCCCGGATTCGCAGATGAGCTCCAGAATGGTCCGAATGGGAGGTACTGGATTTCATCGAATGTTGGGGAGAAAAATCTGTTATGGCAGAACTACGTTAAAAAGAAAAGAACGCAAATATGTACGCTAAAGTCTCCAGGGCCATGACGGAAAGAGGCTACTCCAGGGACACAGAGCAGTGTTGTACAAAAATCAGGGAGCTCAGGCAAGCGTACCAAAATGCCAGGGAGGCAAATGGGCGCTGTGGGTCACAGCCGCATACATGCCGCTTCTACTGTGAGCTGCATGCAGTTATGGGGGTGACGACACCACTACCCCACCACTGTCCGTGGATATCTCCAAGGAGGAAGTTGAACGGAGCGAGGAGGATGAGTTATTGGAGGATGAAGAGGAGGAGGAGGAGGATAGTGCACAGGCGGCAAGTGGGGAATCCATTTTCATCCCTAGCCAGGAACTATTCTTAATGCAGGAGCCAATAGCCCCCACCCCCACTTCCATGATCCTGGAGAAGGTACTTCTGGCGAGTGAGCCTGATCGGAGCCATGCGGTGGCGGGGTGGGGGTTGGGGAAAACACAGCCACGTTGGGCTGTTTGCGTTTAGTTTAAAGGGCTCATCCCTGCTCAGAGCCTCATCGGAGCCACGCAGTGGGTGCGAGTCTGTGTGTGTGTGTGTGTTGTGTGAAGCAATCATCCCAGAGAGCCTGCAGGACCTTCTTTTATACTGCAAACCTACCAGGCATTGCTTGCTATGAGAAAGGGGGCCCAGCAGTTTGAAAGTATTGAAATGAATGCGGAAGAAACAGAACCCTGCGTGCCCCTAGGGCTTACCATGGCTGGCTGCAAGCTGAATTCTGTTGCCCGGCTGTGTGTGATGTGCTGTGTACTATGAATTGCCTGTTTCACTGAGAAACAGTGTGTCCTTTGTTCTCTGAAATGTATCTTTTAAAATACTACTCTTCCTTTTTCTCCTCCTGCAGGTGCAAATGTTTCAACGCAGCCCCAATCTACTCCATCCAAGAGGCTGGTCCAGATTAGAAGGCAGAAAAAAGGAACTCGGGATGACATATTCGCCGAGCTCATGCAGTCCTCCAGCGCTGATAGGGCCCCGCTGAATGCGTGGTGGTAAACAATTGCACAGTCACGTAATGCATTACAGGAACACGAAGAGAGGAGGGACGCGCGCGATGAGAGCAGGCAGAACACTATGGTCGAGCTCATGGGGGAGCAAACTGACATGCTGCCCTGTATGGTGGATCTAATGCAGGAAAGGCAGAAAGATCACAGATTGCCGCTGCTGCCCCTGTATAACTGCCCTCCCTCCTCCCCAAGTTCCATAGCCTCCTCACCCAGATGCCCAAGAACACAACGGGGGAGGCTAAGGGGACTCACACACTCAACCCCAGAGGCTCACCCAAGCAGCAGAAAGTTGGCATATGTGAACTTTTGATTTGGTTTCTGGACTTCTCCTTCCCTTCTTCTCCACCCCATAACCCAACCCCTCCTCCCCTTCTCCTCCATTTACCTTCTGATTTCTCTCCATGTGTTGTGCAATGAATACTAAAGAATGGTTTTTAAACAATTGTGACTTTATTTCCTTTCATATATATAGGGGGCGGGTAACTTCAAGATAAACAAACACAAGTGTCACACTGTACCCTGGCCAATCATGAAACTGTCTTTCAAAGCTTCTCTGATGCACAGCACACCCTGCTGCACTCTTCTAATCGCCTTGTTCTCTGGCTGTGCGAAATTGGCCACCAGGCGAGTTGCCTCAACCTCCCATTCCGCCATAAACGTCTCCCCCTTACTCTCACAGATATTGTGGAGCACACAACAAGCAGCAATTACAATTGGAGTATTGGTTGTGCTGAGATCTAACCAAGTCAGTAAACTGCTCCAGCGCTCTTTCAAACGTCCAAAAGCACATTCGACCACCATCCTGCATTTGCTTAGCCTATAGTTGAACTGCTCCTTACTACTGTCCAGGGTGCCTGTGTACGACTTCATGAGCCATGGCATTAAGGGGTAGGCTGGGTCCCCCAGGATAACTATAGGCATTTCCACATCCCCAACAGTAATTTTCTTGTCTGGGAAGTAAGTCCCTTCCTGCAGCTGTTCCAACAGACCAGAGTTCCTGAAGATGCGAGTGTCATGCACTTTCCCGACCATCCCACCTTGATGTCAGTGAAATGTCCTTTGTGATCCACCAGTGCTTGCAGCACCATGGAAACGTACCCCTTACAGTTTACATATTGGCCGCCCCGGTGTGCCGGGGCCAAGATAGGGATATGCGTTCTGTCTATCGCCCCACTGCAGTTAGAGAACCCCAGCGCATTAAAGCCATCCACAATGGTCTGCACATTTTCCAAAGTCACTACCCTTGATAGCAGCTGGTCAATGATTGCATTGGCTACTTGCAGCACAGCAGCCCCTACGGTAGATTTGCCCACTCCAAACTGATTCCTGACTGACTGGTAGCTGTTGGGCATTGCAAGCTTCCACAGTGCTATGGCCACGCACTTCTCAACTGTGAGGGCTGCTCTCATTTTGCTGTCTTTGTGCTTCAGGGCAGGGGACAGCAAGTAACAAAGTTCCCTGAAAGTGGCCCTACGCATACGAAAGTTTCGCAGCCACTGGGAATCATCCCAGATCCGCAAAACTATGTGGTCCCACCAGTCTGTGCTTGTTTCCTGGGCCCAAAATTGGCGTTCCACGGCATGAACCTGGCCCAACACCACCATGATCTCCCAATCGCTGCATGCTGTGCTTCTAGGAACAGAGGTGTCCATGTCCTCATCAGTACAGTAATCGCTCTGTCGTCGCTTCCTCGTCCATTTTTGCATACTGCTGGATAATGCGTGAGGTATTTACAATGGTCAAGACTACAGCAGAGATCTGAGTGGGCTACATACTTGCCGCGCTATGGTGCCTGCATGGGTAATCCTGGAAAAATGGCATGAAACGTAGGAGAGCTGTTCGGTTCAAGATGGCTGATAAAAGGCGGGAAATGGTTTCCTTCTGTAGCTTTCAGTGGAGCCCAGCACCGACAACATGGAGAAATTTGCTACTGATGCAAGAATGGGAGAGCAGAGTTTGCAGCAGAAGCTGTGCTGCTCGGTTGACGATGGCTGAACAACGGCGGGAAATGGTAAGGATCTTTCTCTCTTTTGCACAGCTCTGTTTTCTGCTTATTAACAAAAAGGGATCTTTCTCTCTCTTGCTGTTTTCTGTACTTTACACAGCCCTATGTCACTGACACAGAATCTCTCGCTAATTATTCTGCCATGTGAGTTCTTTCACCCGACCTTCTCAACCTTCCTTTATATTTCCTATTCTATTTAATTAGCCTTTGGTTTTTTAAATTGAGTTCAATTTTTTTTACTCTTATAATTTTTTAGTCCCAACAAAAATAACCTTTTACCACGTTCTTACAAACTCCTCTCTCTTGTTGCTTTCTAGTTTCCTCTTTCTTCTATTTAAGATAACCTTTCTTTCCTTTTTTCCTCTAAGCCTAAGCAATCTTTCTTTTTAAAACTCCTTTCTTTAAGGCCTCTGTAGCGAGATGGCATAGTCTCCTGTCCTGACAGACAGGGAGGGATCCGTGAACGCCCCCCTGGTGGGTAGAACGGGGACTTGCATGGCCTCCCCGCTGGAAGCAGAGGGGTGGGACAGGAAGCGGAACTATAAAAGGCTGGTCCTCCAGCTCAGTCGGGGGAGGGCTGCCTGAGGAGCAGGACGTCTCTTCCCCGTTGCGTGAGCCCAGACCTAACGGAGACCGCTCTCCTGACAGAGACCCAGAGGTGCTGACAAAGCTGCCAGACGCCAGGATCTCCGAGGAGCTGGGGGGGCTGCCACTAGCTGTCTATCCCAGCGAAGCGAACAACAACCCTGGAACCCATGTACACACGGAATGGGTGTGCAGGAGGGAGACCAGGGAAGCCGAATCAGGTTTGGCTGTGTTATTGACTACAAGCCAGCCAGCGTGTTGCGGCTGGACTTTCCCCGCTGACCCAGTGGCGGACAACTCCACCGCTGTTAGGGTCCTGGGCTGGGATGCAGTGGAATGGGAGGACCTGAGTTCCTCTGCCCCTACCACCTCAACGTCAGGAGTGGCAGCCTCCCCCCTGGTTGTCAGGAGGCCTGAATTGGTCTGGCACCCACCTGAATCCAGATGCCAGATGGTTGTCCTGACATTCCCACCAGAGAGCTAACCTCCCCTAGACTGCGACAGCTTTGCCGGACTGTAGGCCAGAGCCCCCCTACTTGACTGCTGCCCTACCCTGATCAAGGGCCAGGCAAATGGACCTCCTGCTGCTCTGCCTGCCTGACTGTAGGCCAGATCCCCTTCTCGATTGACGCCCTGCCCTGATTGAGGGCCCCGGGCAAACAGACTCTCTACCGTTACTTGGCCTGACTGCAGGCTAGAGCCATTAACACTGAGCTAATTTTCCCCTGAACCAACGTACCTGGAAGTATCATAGCAAGGGGTGTGGTCTCCCACCCAGATGGACGGATGGTGGGGCCTGGGGGGGGACTGCAAACCCTTTACAGCCTCTCTTTCTACTCATTCGTACTTTTTCTCTAAATATGTCAAAACACAAGCACACAACCTTCCCCCGGCCAAACACTGAAAAATAATACAAAATAAAATTTCAAAATGGCCGATGGCATCAAAAACATACACGACTGGAAATGGGGACGGAGGGCAGGACGTAAATGCAACACGGTGCATGGAAACCTGTCAAAAAGTACATGATGATGAAAGCTATCGAGCAGTTAACTACTCACATGGCTGGGCAGGGCAGGCGGCCAATTGGGAAGAAGCCATGTGTTCCACCTTGCTCCAGGTGGGCTCTGATGCACCAAGCCCCCAGAGAAGGGAGGCTGGCTTTTCCCAGAGCTAGGGCAGCTGGGCAGCTTCAATGAGCTGGCTCTCCGCAGTGCACATTGTTCTTATCCTATGGACCAATGTCCATAGGCTGCAGCAGGCTGGAGGCTGGTTCTTGAAGGCCTCCAGGATGCAGATGGTCTGAGAAGCCAGGCATCGGACTGAGGACTTGCTGTCCTGCTGCAAGCCTTTGAGGTCTAAGATTGAAAGGAAGGAAATGGAGGTCAGAGCCATGGCACTCTGGAGAGCCCCGGCAGGCCAAGCCAGCTCTGTACCTCTCGGCCCACGACAAGGAGGCAGCAGGCCAGGTGGCAGGAGGCAGGGGACTAGCGGGAACAACCAGCAACCCTCACTAAACATCCCCGCCGCCCTCCACAGCTGGGGGAGCCTCCAGACACAGGCAAGAAGTCCCAATGAACCCCATTCACTCACTATTTCTAGGACTGCCTCATCCCTGCAGTATCTGAGAGCCTCATCCCTGCCTGTATTTACCCTCCCCTTTCCCCCCCAATGCACAGATGGGCACTTAGGCCTAGAGAGGGGGAGAGTCACAAAGGGGCTTGGGCATTGTTAGGCGCCGCCTAACTTCAGGTGCTCTGCTGCCCTCCAGGAAATGCCGAGGAGGGAGCTCAGCCATTCTCTAGCTCCGGTTGGGAGGCCCAGCTGTGAATCTGCTCTGGGAGTGAGGAGTCTGAGCTATGTCACCCACCCTTCCCTTTTCCCGAACAAATGTGGTGGAGATGCTGCTCTGCCCTGTGCTGCCCAGGAGTCCGGACACGCAGCAGGGAGGTAGGTGACCGGACGTCACTTCAGCCTCATTTGGAGCAGTGGCTTGACCCCAGGTGTCCCACGTGGAGGTGACTGCTCCAAACACTGGGCTAGTGAGTGCAAGGGGGGAGGCAGCACCCCACTTTGGCTGTGTTTGTGGGGGGCAATCATCTGCGAAGGCCAGCCAGCTCAGGCCCAGTTTGGGGATCTACCAGGCCACAGCTCTGAGGTCAGGGCTAAGTGCCTGGGCACATGCTAACCAGCAGACACGACAGGGTGAGGGGGCAGCTGATCAGGGGGTTGGGGATTGACATTTTGCATCCCCTTGAGGCTCTCGCCTGTGACCACGTTGCTGGCATTGGAGATTGAACCCACCCTGCGGCCCTGGGCCGTTCATCCCCCTAGTGCTCAGTACTCAAAGCGGGACCACTCACTGTCGCAGATGGCGTCCAGCTTGTCCTGGCTCCCCTGGTCCAGCTGCCGGGCAGTGAGCCCTACACACACAAACAGCTCATCACATCCCCGCGTCCCCAGCGAGGGTGTTAAAGAGCCTGTCACCCTCCAAGCACCGCGGCTTTCCCCCGCCCCTCACTGGCCAGGACACACTCCTGAATCCCCAGGGGAAAGGGTGAATCCCCAGAGATGGCTACAGGGCTGGTTGCCAAAGGAGAGCACAGCGCCTTGAAGGTCCACTACCAAGAGCCCACGGTGGGGCAGGGGCGGAGAATGGGGACTGCATGAGGAGCAGTGGGCTTAGAGGGGTCCCATCAGCCGATCAGGGCAGTTTGGGGTGAGCTTGCTCCTGTGGGTTTCTGACACCCCTTTGCCTTCATTAGGGAATCAGGAGCCCAGGGATCACTTCTTGCTGCTGGCAGGGACTGAGGAGAGCCTGGGACCAGATCCAACCCCTCTGCTAAAGGGACCCCTCTGCTCTGTGGTTACCTAGGAACCTGATGGCTGCTTCCCTAACTGGAGTCTGTGGGTTCTGCAGGAAGGCCATGGTCTGGCCCAGGAAGTCATCAGCTCTCTCCTTGTAGTGGATCACCTAGGAGCCAGAACAAGGGAGCACAAGATTATTAAAGGCCTTTCCGTCCCACAGGCCAGCTTCCAGGTGTGTGGAGCACACATCCTGTTTTTGCCCCTCCTTCCTGTGCTGGGAGGATCACGCAGAGGGACCACACCCAGGGCCAGGTGTGGTCCCGGGGCTGGGGCTCAGTGTGGGCACAGAGCCAGGCAATCGGGGGTGCCCTATCCACTGATTCCTCCACTTCTGCCAGCGAGGGCTGTGCAGTGAATGGCCAGAGGGCTCCCTCACCAGGCAGTCACAGCTTCGCCAGGTTTCCTTGTGCTGGATGAGGTCACTGAGCTGGTGCCACCTCAGGAATTGGGCGGCACTGCTGAGGGTGTCCCAACACACCTGCAAAACAAGAGGGGCCGGGGTGAGCAGGACACAGTTACAGGAGCTGGAAGCCACTAGCCTAGTTACCTGGAGGCCAGGGAGGCCGTGCGTGCTGAACGCTTCCCTGCCCTGGCTGCTCGCGGAAGGGCGGCGGTGTGGCTAAGGCAATGGCTGGAGACCTGACTCAATTCCCAGCTCTCCCTGCAAGAACTCAGGCAAGTTGCTTAGGCCCAAGGCTGCAAAGGGATTTAGATGCCTAATGCCCATGGGGGGTTCAATATTTTTGAGGCTGCGCCTCAGTTCCCCACCTCATGGGGTGAATTCATTAGTGCTGGTGGCATTTGTGTCCCAAGTGATGGGGGCCATGAGCACTAGCATGTGCACAGGCATGGGGGGGAGGGGCTTGGGCATGTCATGGCTAGTACGGGCTGTCCGGGCCGCTTGGCTAAGGGCACATTGGGTCCTGTGTACCATCTGGAGGCTGAGTAGCCCTGCTTCTGGTAGGGATATGGCCAGGGTTGTGCTCTTCCCACCAGCACAGCCAGGGGAGTGTGCGGAGGCCAGTGGCTGTAAGAGTGGTGAGGCGACCACTCGCCCCACCCAATCTCTCAGCCTGGCTGCAGGGGGGTGTTGAGCTCAGAGGATGCAGAGAAGACTCAGCAGTTGGGTGGGGTTCCATGGTCATGGCACTACTGGACTCAACATTCAAGTGATTTTGAGTGCCTGATTGTCACAGCACTGAGCACCTGCCCTCTACCGGCCAGACCCTTTAAAGGGGGGTGTCACATGTTGCACCCCAAACAAATGGTCGCTCTGTAACTATCTCAGCCGCAGACTCCACCCGTGGCCTCACCTGGGACACGTTGGGACGCTCATCATGCACAAGGAGGAGCAGTGGGACCAGGCTCTGGAGCACATGCTCCTTCATCTGCCTCCGGTTGGGCCCCCTTACAAGCTCCAGCAGGTCTTTAAAAAGGGTGATGGAGAGCACCTGGAGCTTGCTGGTCACCTGCAAGAGATGATATAGGGAGGGGAGGAGACACTGTGACAGTCATTCTCATCCAGCGGGGCAAGCGCACACTGTGCCAGAGATGTCTGCCCTGCAGGGGGTATTGGTAACTCACCCCCAGCCATACAGCCACAGCTGGGGCCAGAGTCTCATGGGCATAGCGCCATTGAAGGCAATAGAGATGCAGATTTCCACCAGCTGAGGGGCTGGCCTGGTAACTTCTTGGCCAGGGAGAGCAGTAAGCTGGGGTGAGACTGCCCCTGGGCTCTCACAGCCAGCTCTGGGTGCACTGACATCAGCACCCGCCTGTGTCAGCCAAGGGGAAACATTCAGGGTGGAGCAGTGCCAGGACAGGGGCGGCAGAGAGGGAGCGATGAGGAAAGATTCAAAGAGCGAAGGGGGGGTGTAGTTTGTCCACCCGCTTTGCAGGCCCAGCTCACACTGGTGTTGACCCACAGCAGCCCTCTAGCCGGGCCAAGGGGGCCAGGCATAGGGGGCAAATTCCTACATTGGTGTTTGTTTGGGCCATGCTCAGGGACCTGGGGTGAATTTAACCAGGGCCAAGGGGTGGTAAATGTGCAGGAGCTCCCAGATAGGGGGCCTTGGAAGCCATGACTGGAAGCCACCCAGCCTCCAGGGGTTTGGGGTGGGGTGAGGGGTCAGCTCAGAACAGCTGGGCAGGCTCTATACAAAACACGTGGGAGGGGTATGGGGGCATCAGGGCTGCACTGCAGTGGGCACAGGCAGATGTTGGACTGGCACCTCTCTGGTCTTCCCTCCAGTTGTTGAGGCCTGTTTGCCTTTCCCTGGTGATGGGTGTAGTAAGTGCAGGCCATGATAAAGGCCCAGTATGAGGCCTGAGGCCTGAACTAAAGTAATGAACAAGACTTTGCTAACATAAAGCAAAGGTAAGCTGTGAGCCAGAGGCAGGCCCTGCTCACAGAAGCTGGCAAGGAAAGGGCTGATACGTACCTAAAAGGTACTGAACATTCACATACTTGCACATTCCACACAGATAACAAAGAACAGGCTGGCCCATCCCAATGACAGGGGCAAAAGGGTAAATGATGGATAGTTATTTTGATCGAACCAACATGTACAAGGTAGAAGGCGGCACCTAAATACGTAGAAAGGTTGTACCGTGCTACGTGGAGGGGTTGTACCTCATACGTCAGGTGTGATGTGTAACTTGTTTGTATCTGTGTATAAGAATGCATCCCTGGGGCGGTGCCTTTGTCCGGCCGAGGGGGCAGTGGAAAGTCCCGCCACTGAGCCGGGTCCATTGCCAAGAGGCACTTTCTCGTAGTATGCCCTGAATTAGGCTAAGAAACCTACAGGGAACTGCAATTGTGTCCGAGGTCGCAATAAACCTGGCCGACGTGGCTTTGCATCTTACTGGACTCTGTGGTTATTGGGGGTTCTCGTCGGGTCTGCTGTGTCAGCTATCTGCAGAGCTGGGGTAGCACACAGAGGGAACACACGCACGCAGCCGAGTGATATCAACAAGGAGAAAGCAGAGCACCACACCGGTAGCACTCTGACAACACACTTCTGACAACAATGGGCGTTGTGTTCATTAACACTATTTGGATATAACCCCTGCCCCATAAAGAACCTGTTCTGTTCCCCCCGGGCCTGAGAGGGGTTTGGTTTAAAGGGCTCGCCCCAGGGCGAGATCCTGCATCCTTGGTCCAGGCTGCCCTGTCCCTTTGGCCAGCTGGGGACCCAGGAGACCCTGGGAACAGCTTTAGCCAGGCCTGTGCCACTACTAAATAAAGAGTGACAGGGTCCCAGCAGAATTCGGGAGGACTGAGAGTAGGATTTACCATTATGAGAGCTGGGGAGTCCCTCCAGGAGCCCCCACTGGGGCATTACCCCTGGAAGGCAGTAATGGATGGGCCCCTTTCTCCTGCCCGCTTGCTGGATCTCGCCACCCAGTGTGGGACTGAACATCAGTCTGGTGAATGCGCCAGCGGGGGCTAGTTTGTGGGTACAAAAGATCTGAGGAGAACTTTCCCCTCCTTTGACGCTGCCCTGCCATGAGAACGAAGGGGAGAGGAAAGGGCGGTAGCTGCAGAACCTACAGACAGAGCCATTTCCTTATGGAGCTGACAGGCCAGCTGTAGGATTCCTGGCCAGGGAAAGGAGGGGCAGATTTTCACCAAGGTACCATCACTTGTCACCCTGGAAGCCAGCAAGAGCATTGCAGCACCCTGTGCTGCAGAGGCCCCCTCGCTGCATGCAGGCTCAGGAATGCACGTCCTTCCCCAAGGGGAGCCTCGTCCCCAGGCTGCCCTCATCCTTGTCAGTAGGCCTGCGGGACACCAGGGTTCCCATCCTTTCTGCCATGTGCTCTCATGGAGAGTGAGAGGAAGGCGGGAATGGGCTCATGATTTATGACAATCCGTTTTCTGGCTAGGACCATAGCACAGGCCCTGCTAGCCCACCCCCTAGCCCCCACTCACATGTCCGCAGTTTGATGGGATCTCCTGTGAGCTGCCAGGCCTTACATCATGAAACAACGGCAGGAGTTGCGCAGCCACTTGCACAGCCGCGTGGCTGGCGCTCTGCCTGTCCATGCCGGCGAGGAGGTGTTTCAGCACGGCGATGGCCTTGCGGATGAGGTCTCTGTCTGCCTCCTGGAGTCGCTCCAGGACATCTGGCAGCAGATGCTGGAGTTTCCCCACCTGTGTGAAACAAGGAGCTGCTTTACGAAACACCCCCCAGTGACCCAACAAGCCATTTCCAAAACAATGTCTGCCTCCCCTGCAGACAGAGGCATGGGAGCTAGGGGTGCTGGGGGTGCTGCAGCACTCCCAGGTTTTACGCAGGGCTCTGCTCCTGGCCCCACACACAGGGTCCCAGCTGCCGGCCCTGTGCCAACCCCCAGCTATGGCCCCAGCCTTGGTCCCTTGCCCCATCCACCCCCGCCCCGCCTCCTGGAGCCATGGCCCTGCTCCTGACCAAAGCTCTAGTGGTGGAGGGGTGTGGACAGGGGTAAGGGGGTGTGTGCAGCACCTCCACTATAAAAAGTCTTCCAGCGCCCTGCCTCCAGAGACATATTACAGCCTCAAAGCCTTTGCACAGCCAGCTAAGATCACGGGCAGTGGGTCCGGCAACCTGCAACATAAGCAGCTGCTTCCTTGTACTCCAGATCTCAGGGGATGGTTTTTATTAGCAGATATCATCCGTGGAAAGTTCTCTACACAACACGTTGACCCCAAATAAATCAAGTGTATTATTGTTCGAATAGCACCTCGAGGGCCTGTCTGCAATGAGGGCTTGTGCTGGGGGCTTTCCAGGCACAGGAAGAGACGGTCCCTGCCCTGGAGCTTACAGGCTAGACACACGAAGACAGGATTTCTATCCCCATTGTACAGACATGGAACTCGGGCACAGAGAGGTTACGTGACTCGCCCACAGTCACTTAGGGAGTCTGGCAGAGCCAGGAACCGAACCTGGGTTCTCCTGAATCCTGGTCCTTACAGCCCAGCCTAGGGGAGGGAGTCGATTTTGCACACTAGTTCTAGGGTTAGGCTGTTACTAAAAGCCAGATTCAGTCATTTCTGTATTTGGTTTTTCAACCTTTCAAAGAAAGCCCCACAAAATCTCAACCGGCATCAGGGAAAAAATAGGTCATATGCAAAATAGGTCTAACGGGTTCCGGAAAGAAAAATGAACCACGAGCAAGTGAAAACCAGGCTGAAGTGCATGGAATGATGGGAATGGTGTGTAACAAAGAGAATTACAGTCACGCCCTCTCCATGTCTGATCTAGTCATAGTCCGGGTTTAATAAACCGGACTGACCCCCTATTCTCAGGCGAAGTAAATTATCATTAACGAGAGTTGCCTTCAGATTGTCTCCTCTTTACCAGGCTGCCAGATCTGTGTATTTAAGCCCCAAGGGCTTTCTCTGCCTTCACTATATTGTGGGTATCAAACTTGTTATGAGATCTTAGCAGCAAAAGGCCCTTCCAGAGCTCTTCAGAGGAGCGAGTGCTGTGGGACAGAGCCGTGACGTCAACAGTTAAAACCTATGAGGCTTAAAAGGGGATTTGTAGGAAAAAATGGTTCCTAATTGTAGTGAAATGGCTCTATCCAAGCGTCCCTGATCACTGGGGTCGCCAGCGTTCCCTGGGGGTCTAGAGTCTGCAGCTCTGCTGCTACTCTAGTGCTAGGGTTCTTTGGATCACAGACACCCCAGACACAATCAGGCCCAGCTGTGCCAGATGCTCCACACACCTAGAGACGCACCCTGCAGGAGCCAGGCCCTGCCCTGCAGAACAGCAGACAAAGGCCAGGCAGGGGCTTGCCCAAGGGCACCCCGCAGGTCAGTGGCAGAGCCAGGAATAGAAGCCAGGGCTCCTGACTCCAGGCCAGGGCCATACCCCCTGGGAAGGTTTCAATGACCCCAGCCCTGCAGCAGCTCCCTGCGGTTCTGGGTTTATCCCCCAGCCCTCCTCCCCTCTCACCTTCTCTGGGCGAAGGGCCAGATTGAGGAGGCCTTTGAGCGCCAACCAGCGCACCACTGTCTTGGGGTCTCTCAGCAGCCTGCCCATCTCCTCCACGATGGCGTCTTCCAGCTCGCTGCCAAGGTCAGGGCACTTGAGGAGCTAACACACCAACAGCAAATCAAGCTAGAGAACGGGGCTGGCCTCTTGCGACTCATCTCTGCCACGGGGCCCTTAGCTCCACTGGCCAAGGCCCGGCATGGGCTGCATGCAGGGCATCGCGATTGGGCCCCACTGAAATGCTTCTAGCGCGACGGCCCCTCGAGGCTCCAGCTGAGATCAAGGCCTGCCCTGCTCCCTCACTAAGGCTCAGCTGCACACGGAGCAGTGGTGTGGGGCGGGTCTGCAGCCTTGTGCTCCAAAGGGTCGCCCGGTCTGCGGGGGGCAGGTGAACTGGCCATGAATGGGCAGGCGGCTGCCCGGCCTGCGCATGGCACACGGATGTCAGAGGGGGCTCGAGAGCCGAGGTCACACAAGGGACCATTCTATGGAACTGAGCCTTGGGGAACTGACCCTGGGCCTTGCTCCAGCCCCGTGACACCAGCTGGGACAGGTAACAATGCCCAGACTGAGTGACTCCACCCCTAGGGTTGTAGGAGCTTTCCCTGCCCCTGCTCACCCACCCACCCACCCCCAGGGCCTTCAGGGCCACCCCTCTCCTGGCCATAGGCATAAGCGGCAAGTTCCATTGGCCCATGGTGCCTGGGCACCATGGGCCTCAGCCCCACCTTTCCCCCCCACATCTCCCAGGCCATTTAAAACAGCCTGGGGCCCCCACCACCACTGGCAGCGCAGCAGAGCTGAGCGGCCTCCTGCCTGCTTGCTCCCATGGCTGCCAGCCCCTCCCTGTGGCCCCTGGGTGGGGTGGGCGCGCCCCTGCAGCCAGTAGGAAGCTGTGGGGGCAGTGCCTCAGGGTAGCAGCACATGGAGGGCCCCCGGCCCGCCCTGCCTAGGAGCCCCAGATAAGCGCTGCACCCTTCCAACTCCTCCCAGAGCCTGCCCCCCCACCCCTTTCCCGCACCCCACTCTGGCCCCCAAACTCCTTCCCAGAGCCTGCACCCCCTCCCTCCACACCCCCTCCTGTCCCCAAACTCCCTCCCAGAGCCTGCATCCCCACCCTCTCCTGCACTACCACCCACAGTCCCCTCCCAGAGCCTGCACCCCAGGCCCCCGCCCCCACCCAAACTCCCTCCCAGAGACTTAGGCAGGTGGGGGGCAGAGTTTAGGGGGGCAGAGTTTGGAGGGGCAGGTTCTGCTGAGCACCACCAAAATTTCTACAAATCTGCCGTCCCTGGCCATAGGTCAGCCCCATGCCCCGGGCACGGCTGGGCCGGGCGCTCACAACCCTCACCCGCTGGTGAGGCTCACCTGAATGAAGAGCGCCACGGCCGGGACGTACCGCCTATCGTCCCGATCGTTGAGGATGGCCACGAGATGGTGGAAAATCCAGTTTCGCTCCTGGAAATTGAGCGAAACCATGGCCCTGGCATAGGAAACACAAACACCACATCATCAAGGTGGGCAAGGACTGGTCCTCCATTTACGAATCTAACCAGACCAGTGCCATAGGACAGGGGATCCCGGGCGACTAGTCACACGCAGCTGACACGGACTAGTTCCTGCTGGCTTAAAATGCCCAGCGGCTTATGTGCTAGAGACCCAAACCCTTAATCACTCGACAGGGAGCCCTTCCATGAGGCCAGCTCTGAGCACGTAGTGCTGGGGCTGCAAGAGAACTGCAGACAAGGAAGGGTGTCAGTGGGGTCGATGGTCTTCCTCATGTGCCCAGATATTGGGTGATGAGAGACAGAAGGGTGGGTGAGAGAATATCTTAGATTCACCCAAGACAAGCGCTGGAGCTTTCTGTGTTAGCTTCTCTCTCACCCACAGTCACTGGGCCAACCAAAGACATTCCCTCCCCCACCTTGTCTCTCTCATGTGCTGGGCCTGACAGGGCTACACCAACGCTGTGGAAAGACATGGCGGAGGCTGTCTTTGCCCAGCCATGCCTGCCAGAGCCACGCAGGAAGCGGTTTACGCCAGGCAGCGCAGGGTGGAGAAGTAGCCGACTGACCCCTTGGCCAACAGCACAGAGGCTGCGGCCTGTTCCATGCAGGCGATTGGGAGCCGCGTCTCACCCAGCAGGGAAGGCAATGTGGCCATGTCCTGGGCCAGGGAGGGGAGCTGCTGCTGTGATCGGTTCTGGGCAGCACTCACCGGGCAAGCAGGCAGACACCTTTGTGGTGCGTGTCGGAGCTCATGAGCAGGTCCCAGCGGCCATGCTTCATCATGAAGGTGGCCTGCTCCTTGTAGCCAGCGCATAGAAGCAAAGCTTCCATGGCCTTCACCGCAAACCTGTGTGCAGAGCGAGCCTCTTGTTACTGAGTGAGCCCAGGCCAGGCCCTGCTGCGTGCCTGCGGGCGACGCTGCAGAACCCAGGCTGGGTGTCGGGCTGGCGGTACCTGACGGGGCTGAGGGGTGCGGCCGTGTCCTCCTGGTTATGCTCCCTCTCCTGCGAAGCAGTGTGCTGCACTGTGTGGGTGACGTGGAAGAGCAGCGCGACGTAGAGCTGAGGGAAGAGCTCCTTCACTTCCTGCCTGCAGGCCTGCTCCTGCAGGATCACATATAGGGCTCTTGTGGCCTGCAGATAAGAACAGGAGACAGACATCGCTGCAGGGATTTTGTCCTTCCCACGCTCCCCCAGGGCACCTAGAGGGGTGGGCTGGGGGCTAAGGCCTGGGATGCTGGGTTCAATTCCTAGCCTGTGAGACCTTGGCTAGAACCACACAAGGGACTTCGGCCCAGTGTGGCCATGCCCAGCTTCATGTGCCCTGCTGCCCAGTGGACTCACAGCCCTGGGTTAAGTGCCCAGGCTCCGTATACGCTCCAGAGAGAGAGTCAGTTGGGCCAATTGTTAAAGCGGGTGAACGGGATGGGCTGGGTAATTTCAGGCCTGTCAGCCTGACATCGATCCCAGGCAAGATAATGGAGCAGCTGGTATAAGATTCAATTAATAAAGAATTAAAGAGGATAATTTATTTAATGCAAATCAACAATTTTTTGATGAGATTACAAGTTTGGTAGATAAAGGAAATGGTATTGACATAATGTATGTAGACTTCTGTAAGGCGCTTGAGTTGGCGCTGCACTCCAGTTTGATCGGAAACCTAGAAGATACAAAAGTAACGTGGCACACATGAATTGGATTATAAAGTGGCTGATAGGTCTCAAAATGTAATTGTAAACTGGGAATCAGCATTGCACGGGTGTGTTTCCAGGATGGTCCTTGCAGGGATCGGGTCTTGGCCCTACGCGATTTAACATTTTCATCAATGACCTGGAAGAAAACATCAAATCGTCACTGATAAAGTTTGCAGATGACACAAGAATTGGGTGAGTGGTAAATAATGAAGAGGATAAGTCACTGATACAGAGCGATCTGAATCACTTGGTAAACTGGGGAGCAATCAAACAGTATGTGTTTTAATATGGCTCATTGTAAATGAATACATCTAGGAACAGGACGAGGGACTCTATCCTGGGAAGCAGAGACTCTGTAAAGGACTTGGGAGTCCTGGTGGATAATCAGCTCAATGTGGTTCTGGGATAAATAAACAGAAGAATCTAGAGTGGGAGTATTTGGCACTGGTGTGGCAACTGCTGGGATCCTGGGTCCAGTTCCGGTGCCCCAATGCAAAAAGAATGTTGATGAATTGCAGAGGGTTCAGAGAAGAGCCATGAGAATGATTAAAGGACTAGAAACCATGTCTTATAGTGATAGGGTGACCAGACAGGACAGGGGTTGGGGGTAATAGGAGCCTATATAAGGAAAAGACCCTAAAATCAGGACTGTCCCTATAAAAATCAGGACCTCTGGTGAGAGATATAGTGAGAGACTCAAGAAGCTCGATCTATTCATCTTAACAAAGAGAGGGTTGAGGGGTGACTTGATTACTGTCTATAGGTATCTCCCTGGGAAACAAATATTTAGTAATTGGCTTTTCAGTCTTGCAGAGAAAGGTCTAACATGATCCAGTGGCTGGAAGTTGAAGGTAGACATTCAGACTGGAAATAAGGCATAAACGTCACAGTGAGAGTAATTAATCATTGGAAGAATTTACCCAGGGTGGTGATAGATTCTCCATCACTGACTGATTTTGAACCACGATGGGATGTTTTTCTTCAAAGACCTGCTCTAGGAATGATCTGGGGGCAGTTCTCTGGCTTGTGTCAGGCAGGGATCTGACTAGATGATCGCAGAGGTCCCTTCTGGCCTTGAACTCTATGAAGCTAAGAGTGAGGAGCTGCCTAAACCAACCAATAGGAAATGCGGAGGAGAGGGATGTGGCCTAAGCCCCACCCCTAAAGGGAATTTGGTATCTATCTCTACTTGGGAACACTTAAATAGTCATTGGAGCAGAGTTTTGACCCCAGGTCTCCCAGTTAGTACCCTAACCACTGGGCTAGAGACAGTGGTGTAGTCGAAAATATGAAGGTCCTGGAATGCCACTAAAATACTGATTTTCTTCAATATGAATGATAGAAATTCACATTTTATTTGTCTACTGAATTTCTGGTACAGTAATCCTGGGCTAAACCAGGCATGGCTGGAGACAGGCCAGCTGTCCAAAATAACAAGGTATTGGATTTTTTTTTAATTGTACACCCCCCCATAGTAGCTATTCAATTTATTTTAAATGTTGAAATCATTGTGCTGAAATGCCATTACTGTGTATGCAATAGAATACAATAGAAATGCCATTACTGTGTCTACAATAGAATATGTAAAAGATATAACTCTAGACAGTAGTGTACAGTACAGTGGTAAAACCCAATGAATGCGTAGCACGTTTTCTTTTTACTTTAGCCTATAGGCTAATGAAAATAGAAAATAAATCATGCTGCTGCACTACAGACATTACTGTATCAGGCTGAAATAATAAAAGTTTATTTTAAATGTAGCTAGTAGGCTACACAAGTAACACAAAATACATCAAGGCATAACGGGCTGGAGTAGCAAAGGCCTGCTGTAATGCATTGATCTAATTTTTACAAGTATTTCCACAAAGCGTCTTTCTCCATATTGTATTTTCTGTGTCTGTGAATCAGAGGGAGAACAAGGATGTCTGAGCCAAGTTCTGGCACAGCTGAGAGGATGCCACATGGAAAATGAAGGGCCATGTAGCTTGCTAAATGTGAGTGATGACGTATGCGGAATAAGCCCTTGCTACATTTCCATTCACAATCATAGTCATGTGGCTGAGGGTATGGCTACACTTGCAGCTGTACAGCACTGGGAGTTAAAGCTGTCTTCGTACAGCTGAGTAGGGAAAGCGCTGCAGTCTGTCCACACTGACAGTTGCCAGCGCGCTGTCGTGGCCACATTTGCAGCATCTGCAGCGGCATTGGGAGCGGTGCATTATGGGCAGCTATCCCAGCGTTCCAAGTGGCTGCAACGTGCTTTTCAAAAGGGGGGTGGTGGTGACAGGAGCGTGGGGAGAGAGAGAGGGATTTTTGGAGCCAACACTGTGTCAGCAGCTGCCTTGCAAGTTCCAACCCCTCCCTAGCCCTCTCTGACTCACTGAAAGTGAACAGCACCTCTTTGTTTTTTCCTCACAGACCAGATAAGCAGCCGCCGAAACGGACCCTCCTCCCCCTCTATTCAAGCAAACACTAGCTGTGGGCCTTCCAAAGGGAGCCCTCTGCCTCTGCTCATTTACAGCAAACAGGAGCTGGGTTTGTTTTTTTAATAAGCAGCTCCCGGAGCCCAGAGTTTGCAACAAAACAAAGAGCGGAACCTTCACTTAAAAGGATTATGGGAAGCTTCCGGAGATCAGTCACTGCGTACTAAGGTTATTCCCTGTTTACACTAGTGCCCCAGCGCAGCAGCAGCAGCAGCAGCACAATACTCTTTATTCCTCTCGGGGAGGTGGAGTACAAGCAGCGCTGTAGCCAGGGAGGTACAGCGCTGTATGTGCCTTGCCAGTGTGGACGGGGAGTGAGTTACAGCGCTGTTGGTGGCTTTATTGTGCTGTAACTCTCAAGTGTAGCCAAGGCCTTAGATAAAGTGAAAAGGAGGTAGGGCAGCTGTGTAACCAATCTGGTCTGTCACTGACAGGAATTGTCAATGCCTAGCATGACTTTCTTGATTATACTGGTCAGAAGTGCCAGCTGAGCTGAAACCACTGCTCAGCTCCACGCGTGTGATTTCATGCAGCATGGCTGAGTGTGAACGTGGATTTAGGCCTTGGCTACACTTGAGAGTTACAGCACAATAAAGCCACCAACAGCGCTGTAACTCACTCCCCGTCCACACTGGCAAGGCACATACAGCGCTGTATCTCCCTGGCTACAGCGCTGCTTGTACTCCACCTCCTCGAGAGGAATAAAGAGGATTGCGCTGCTGCTGCTGCGCTGGGGCACCAGTGTAAACAGGAATAACCTTAGTACACAGTATCGACTCATCCCACCCCCATTTCTGGCTCAGGTTACAGCCTCAGGTACTGACCCTCACCTAAAGTCATCCCCTGCTCTCCCATCCCCCATGCAGACAGTCCCAGTAAAACTAAACACCATTTCCAGATCAATCCATCCTCTCCCTACAGCGTCACAGGGCTATAGATAACAAAATGAAATTCACCAAAGACAAATGTGAGGTGCTACATTTAGAGAAGAAAAAGCAAATGCACAGATACAGAATGGAGGATAACCAGCTGAGAAGGATCTGGGAGCTGTGGTGGATCACAACCTCAGCATGAGTCAGCAATGCGATGCTGTTGCAAAAAAAGCAAATGCAATTGTAGGTTGCATTAACAGAGGGATAGCCAGGGCCGGCCCAGACGCCAGCGTGCCTGCGCGCTTAGGGCGGCAATGAGAGCCGCGGGGGGCGCGCTGCCTGTCGCCGGGAGGGCAGCAGGTGGCCCGTGGACCTCCCACAGGAGTGCCTGCGGAGGGTCCGCTGGTCCTGCGGCTCGTGGACCTCCCGCAGGCATGGCTGTGGATGCTCCACTGGAGCTGCGGGACCAGTGGACCCTCCGCAGGCATGTCTGCAGCAGGTCCACTGGAACCGCGGACCAGCGACCGCCAGAGCACCCCGCGGCGTGCCGCCTGCTTGGGGCGGCAAAATTACTAGAGCCGCCCTGGGTATAGCATGCAAGTCATGGGAGGCGATAGTACCACTCTACTCAGTGCTGGTTAGGCCTCAGCTGGAGTACGGTGTCCAGTTTTGGTCACCAATGTCTAGAAAGGATGTGGAGAAACTGGAAAGGATCCAGAGGCGAGTGACCAAGGTGATCAGAGGATGGAACACAAGCCATAAGGAAAAAAGGCTGAAGGAACTGGCTATGTTTTGTTTGGAAAGGAGGAGATTAAGGGGGGACTAGATAATGGTCTTCAGATACTTGGAAGGCTGCCATAAAAAGATAGAGAAAAGTTGTTCTCTCTTGCCACAGAGGGCAGGACAAGAGGTGATGGGGTCAAACTACAGCACAGCAGATATAGATTAAGCCTCAGGAAAAACTTCCTAACTGTAAGAAGAGTAGGACGATGGGAAAGATGCCTAGGGAGCTTGTGGAAACTCTTTCGCTGGAGGTTTTCAGAAGGAGGCTGGAGCCATCTGTCCAGGGTGGGTTAGAAACAAGAAGTCCTGCATTGTTGCAGGGGGCTGGACGAGCTGACTTTGCGATCCCTTCTCACCCTGTGATTCTATGAGTGCTGCTGAATAGCACCAGGAGAGCGTTTCGGCGTGTTCCGGCTCGAATATAGCACTGGCTAAAGTCACACTCTCTCTCTTGGCCCAATGACTATACCCCGTGGGAGACTGAGAGACCCCTCAGGCCATGATGGGGACACACGGCACTCCTTCCCTTGCTGCAGGGGCTGGTACTTACGGCCAAGGGGGAAGCGCCGGTCTCTCAGAGAGCTGATGCCGTCGCCGAGCCGGCTCCTGCAGCCTGCTGACCAGCTCCCAAGGATCTTTCTGAGGTGTTGGGCTGGGATGTCAGCATCTTCCACATCTCCGCAGCAACACTGCAAAGGGAGAGAGCCAGTGGCACCCGATCAGAGCCCTGCCAGCCTCCTGCACCCTCGGCACTGGCACGCCTGCTGGGTCTCCTCACCGGCCGGCCCTTTGTTGCCCTCCTGCTCCTGCAAGGACCCCGTTGGCTGGTGCAGGTTACATGGGGCCAGGTCTGAGTGTCAGCCACAGGAGAGGCCGAGGGATGCCGTACAGGGTTTTGCAAATTGGCCTGTGTCCAGGGCAAGCCAGCCTGCAAAACCCTCCAGGAGAAGCAGCAGCTCTGCAGGAGCAGGAGATCTCTGGAGGGTTCTGCACTCCCCTGTCTCTGGCAGCGGGACCAGTCCGGGGGACCCAGAGTGCAAGTGGTGGTAGCCGCAGCCCCGTACCTGTCACATGACCGTGAGCAGCCCAGCAGGGTTCCGACCACCTCCTCGCTGAACCGGTAGCCCAGCAGGAGAAGGGCCCTGCGCAGCTCCTGCCGGGCAAGTGGCTCGCTGATGGAGTCCAGGTGGTTATAAATGCTCCTCACAGCCTCTGACATCTGGAAGGGAAATGGGGAGTTGGGGGCCTTGGCTTCCTCGCACGGCTATTGATCTGGGGAGCCAAGGACCTGCTGCACCTGAGAGCCATCTGCCCTCCCAGAACCTCTTCACCAGCCCCAGGCCTAGAACACAGCACTAGTTCCCAGCCTATCGATTCATAGACTGCAAGGCCACAAGCGGTCATGGTGATCACCTAGACCAGGGGTAGGCAACCTATGGCACGTGTGCTGAAGGTGGCACGTGAGCTGATTTTCAGTGGCACTCACACTGCCGGGCCTGGCCACCGGTCCAGGAGATCTGCATTTTAATTTCATTTTAAATGAAGCTTCTTAAAAATTTTCAAAAATGTATTTACTTTATATACAACAATATTTAGTTATTTATTATAGACTTATAGAAAGAGATTTTCTACAAACATTAAAATGTATGACTGACACGTGAAACCTTAAATTAGAGTGAATAAATGAAGACTTGGCACACCACTTCTGAAAGGTTGCTGACCCCTGACCTAGACTGACCCCCTGCATTTCACAGGCCAGAGAACTGCCCCCCAATAATGCCTAGCATCCAGAGACAGAGTCTCCCACGGATGGGCTCCCCAGCACAGTGTTCTCACTGCAGCTCTTACCCTCCACCAGCGGAGGCCAGGAACCTCCAGGATCGTATGCAGCATGTTCCTGGCCGTCACTGCGTCATGGACGCTGGAGTCTCTCATGCCGTCGATAGCAGTGAGGAGAAAGTCCATGCCTTCAGACGGCTCCAAGTACTTCCCATAATTCTGAAACAAACTGCTAGTGAAACCCCTTTGCTGCCCAGCGGATACGGTCAGTGGCCTAGCAGCCAGGACTGGCCCGGCCAGGAGTGCAGGCAAACCCCACTCTTCCGGGACAGGCCTGGCTTACTGCACCTGGGCAGCACAGTACCCAGCCAGCAATCGGAAGCTGTCATGCATGGCAGAGGCCAGCGTGGCAGTGCACGGGGGCACAATACTGCGCAGCACGGATACACTGTCTAGTGCTCAGCAGGGGCTGGCGCTCATGCGCAGATGCAATGATGCCTTTATTGCATTAATCTCTGAGGAAGCTCCCAGAAACCTGACAAGGAGCTGGGATCAGCTTTGGATGAGCCCCATTGCATCTTGGGATGTGTCATGTAAGGAGGCATATTGGGCTGCATTAGTAGAAGCACTGCCTGCAGATGGAGGAAGTGATTATTCCTCTATTCGGCACTGGTGAGGTCACACATGGAGTATTGCGTCCAGTTTTGGGCCCCGCACAAGAGAAAGGATGTGGACAAATCAGAGAGAGTCCAGCAGAGGGCAATGAAAATGATGCGGGGGCTGGGGCACATGACTTGATAGCAGCCTTCACTACCTGCAGGGGGGTTCCAAAGAGGATGGAGCTCGGCTGTTCTCAGTGGTGGCAGATGAGAGAACAAGGAGCAATGGTCTCAAGTTGCAGTGGGGGAGGTTTAGGTTGGATATTAGGAAACACTATTTCACTAGGAGGGGGTGAAGCACTGGAATGGGTTACTTAGGGAGGTGGTGGAATTTCCATCCTCAGAGGTTTTTAAGGCCTGGCTTGACAAAGCCCTGGCTGGGATGATTTAGTTGGGTTGGTCCTGCTTTGAGTAAGGGGTTGGACTAGATAATTTCCTGAGGTCTATTATTCTATGAGGTGGAGTGGGCCATAGGCAGGTCTCTGTCCCAGCTGGATGGGGTTAGTCTGTCCCTTCCCCCTGACTCCTAGGGTGTTAATTTCTGACTCCTGATAACTCTGGGCACAACAATCCCAGGAAGCACTGACTGTAGTTACCAATGTGATATTTCTGGTGTTGGTGACCCAGAAGGCTGTCTCAACTTGACTGTTCTTGAGGATCTGCCGATACTCTGCACCGAGCTTCCTCAGAATTTCAGCTGACCCAGGGAGGGGAAACAGACAACAGGCAATATAAATCAGACCTTCGGTTAGCAAACGGGAGTTTTGCAAGGAAGTTTAGAGAGGGTGTGTGAGAGATAAGTACATCTAACAAACATACTGTAAACTCAGGCCAATAACCTGTTCCCCCATCCCTCCCCCAAACTAAACAAACTAAACCCCCTGGAAGAGTAAAAATAAACCAGGCAGAAGGGCAGCAGCAGCGTGGGGCTCTCCAGTTGATTGCACTGAATGCAGCATGTACGATTACCAGCCCTGTGGGCAGGTAGCATATGTGGGCATTTGGCCCAAGGAGCTACTGGCCATCGGAGACCAGGAGACCAGAGGGGCTGAACTGGTGGAGCCAAGGGAGACAGTGAGGTACATAGAGGAGACTTTTAGGGATGCAGTAGAGTAGTCCCACCCCCAGTCTGACAGCCTCTGTGCTGCTGAGGAGGGTGAAAGTTTCGGGGAAGGAGAACATCGAGCTGGGGCAGAGGGAGACGATCCCATAGTTGGGACCCACCTTCCAGATGAAGTCATGATGTCCTCTCACACTGAGGCTACCCCTCCTAAGGCGGGAATCCCACTTACAAAGAGAAGCCAGGAAATAGTAATGGGGGATTCAATCAATAGACATATAAACAGTTGGGTTTGTGATGACTGGGAGAACCGCATGGTAAATTGCCTGCCTGGTGCAAAGGTTGCAGCTATCACGAGACATCCAGACAGACTTATGTGCAGTGCTGTGGTATGTAGCCTAGCGTTTAAATCAGCCTCTGTATGAGATAGCTAATGTGAGAGTGAATTTTAAAAAAGTCTCCAGATGTGATCCCTGGTAAGCCTGACTTCAGTACCAGGCAAATTGTTGAAACTATAGGAAAGAACAGAATTATCAGACACGTCGGTGAACACAATTTGTTGAGGCAGAGCCAACATGCCTTTTATAAAGGGAAATCATGCCTCACCAGTCTACTAGAATTCTTTGAAGGGGTCAACAAGGATGTGGAGAAGGGTGATCCAATGGATATAGTGTACTTGGACTTTCAGAAAGCCTTTGACAGGGTCCTCACCAAAGGCTCTTAACCAAAGGAAGCTGTCATGGGATAAGAGGAGGTTCTCTCATGAGTCAGTGGTTAAAAGATAGGAAGCAAAGGACAGGAATAAATGGCCAGTTTTCACAGTGGAGAGAGGTAAATAGCGTGGTCCCCAAGGATCTGTGTTGAGACCAGTGTAGTTCAACATAGTCATAAATGATCCAGAAAAAGGGGTAACCAGTGAGGTGGCAAAATTTGCAGATGATACAAAATAACTCAAGATAGTTAAATCCAAAGCAGCCTGCGAAGAGCTACAAAGGGATCTAAAAAAAAAGAGGGACTGGGCAAGAAAATGGCAGATGAAATTCAATATTGATAAATGCAAAGTAACGCACATTGGAAATCATAATCCCAACTATACATACAAAATTATGGGGTTTAAGTTAGCACTCAAGAAAGAGATTTTGGAGTTATAGTAAATAGTTCTCTGAAAACATCCAGTCAACGTGCAGCGGCAGTTAAAAATGCAAACAGAATGTTGGGAACCATTAGGAAAAGGATAGATAATAAAACAGAAAAATATCATAATGGTTCTATACAGTGGTGAGCTGGAGCCGTTTCCCACAGGTTCCCAAGAACCGGTTGCTAAAATTAGACCTCCGTGGAAAACCGGTTGTTAAAGGGCCAGGAGGTGGGCAAAGAACTCCGGTCCGCGGGCTGGACCATCCTGTTGCTCCCAGGATTCCCAGCTGGGGAGGCTGAGGTTCCCTGGCCCTCCCCGCTTCCCACCAGCTGCAGCGTGGCCAGCCACCGGCACCAGCTGGGCAGCTCAGCTGAGCTCGGGAGTCGTCCTGCTGCCGCTTTTTGAGTAGCCCGGCAAGTGTGGGGGGGAAGGGGGCTGCTGCAAGCTCCAGGGCTGGCCAGAGGGGAGGGAAGGAACAAGTGGGGCAATTGGCCCAGGCCCTGCAGGGGCCCCCGGCCCCACGAGGATGTCTCCCCCGGGCTCTCCCCCGCTTCCCCCACCCCGCAGAGCCGCAGCATGGCCAGCAGCTGGGCAGCTCAGCTGAGCTCCTGAGTCGTCCTGCTGCTTTGAGCTGCTGGCAAGGTAAGGTACGAGGGAGGCTGCAAGCTCCAGGGCCGCGGGGGGGAGGGCAAGTGGGGCAATTTGCCCCAGGCCCTGCAGGGGACCCCGGACCCTCCTCTGCTTCCCTCCCTTAAATCAGAACTTTTTATAGGGAACCGGTTGTTAAGATTTTGGCAGCTCATCACTGGTTATATATAAATCTATGATGCGCCGAAACCTTGAATACTGCGTGCAGTTCTGGTCGCCCCATCTCAAAACAGATATACCAGAATTGTAAAAGGTGCAGAGAAGGGCAACAAAAATGATTAGGGGGATGGAACAGCTTCCATATGAGGAGAGATAAAAAAGATGGGGGGCAAGTCTACACTTCAAACACTGTATCGCCATAGCTGCACTGGCGCTGTAGAGTTTACGTGAAGATGCTCCTATGCAAACAAGCTCTTAATCCACCTCCCTGAGAGGCGCTGGCTAGGTGAATGGGAGAGGTGCTCCTGCCGACAGGGGTGTGGATTTTTCACACCCTGAGCAATATAGTTATAACAATATAGGTCTGTAGTAGAGACCTGGGACTATTTCATTTAGACAAGAGATGACTAAGGGGGGATAAGATAGAGGTCTATAAAATCATGACTGGTATGAAGAAAGTGACTAGGGAAGTGTTATTTACTCTTGCACATAACAGGAGAACTAGGGGTCACTTTATGAAATGAAGAGGCAGCAAGTTAAAAACAAACAAAAGAAGGTATCTGTGCACACAATGCACAGGCAACCTGTGGAAATTGTTGCCGTGGGATGTTGTGAAGGCTAAAAGTATAATTGGGTTCAAGATAATCAGGGCATGTAACCCCATACTCTGCATGTCCCTAAACCTCTGACTACCAGAAGCTGGGACTGCATGTCAGGGGATGGATCACTCAGAATTTCCCTGTTCAGTTCATTCCTCTGAAACATGAGGCACTGGCCACTATCTGAAGACACAATACTGGGCTAGATGAAACATTGGTCTGACTCAGTATGTCCATTCTTATGTGAGTTATGAAGAGTAGAATATGGATAGAGGGTAAACATCAGGGTAAACTCCATGGCTTGCAGGACTAAGGATAATAAGGAGGATTTCTTTAAAAAAGTGTATTAGGAACAAAAGAAATCGTAGCAGTGGTGTAGGCTCATTACTAGATGGAGACTGTTTAAAAGGTTGCAGAAAAGGTGGAAGTGTTTAATAAATATGGTTTTCATGTTGGAAACCCCATGTCAGTGTATTTAGGAAGGACAAGGGTCTCCAGTGCTCTTACATTTTAGATGCAGCATGAAGGAGTAGAGGTGGCGAAGTCCTCCACAGCCGATTGGCAGATCTCCTGCTCCTGCTCCGCACGGCACAGAGTGAGACACCCCACCAGCTGGCCCAGGACGCTGAACTCCTCCACTTCCTGACGGAGAGAGGAGCAAAGGGAGTCACTCACCCCTGCAGACCTAGCGCAGCGAGTCCCCCTGGCATTGCCCTAGCAATGGGTTAGAACAGGGGGAGGCAGAGGCCACCGCAGAGAGACTGGAGACAATGAGAGCAGGAGGAGCTGTGGGGCCCATCACCAGGGGCTGAGGAAAGCTCAGCAGGGACGGAGAAATCTGGGCAGCAAAGTCAGCAAACGTTACCCCCGAGTGGGGACCCAGGTAACAAATGAACTAGCGTCCAGTCTCCATCTCAAGGGCAAGTTCCTAATCCCAGCCCCTTCTGCCATCCCCCTCCCTTCTTTGACCTCAGGCCCAGGAGCTTGGGGTCACCTTGGACTCCTCTGCTCTGCATCCTGCCTCTCTCACTCCATCCTGGAGCTCCCCAGAGCCCTCCCTTTCCGCGCTGCCCCCAGCCTGCCTGCTCTCTCCTGCCGGCTCTCTCCTGCAGCCTTGTCCTCTCGTCTCCCCCTCCTGCAGCCCCTGCACTGGCTCCCTGCTCTTCCCCACCTGGCACCAAGCCCCTTGCCCTCCTCTCCCGGGGTCTGCACAGCCTCCCCACTCCCACTCCCCAGTTCTCTGGCGCCTTTGGCCCCGCCCATCCCTTTCACT
Source organism: Mauremys reevesii (assembly GCF_016161935.1). Classification (NCBI taxonomy): domain Eukaryota; kingdom Metazoa; phylum Chordata; order Testudines; family Geoemydidae; genus Mauremys; species Mauremys reevesii. The sequence goes on from NC_052642.1 coordinate 44,474, forward strand.
GTGTCCCCTCCCACCTCCCTCATTCTGTTCTGCTGCCCCAGCCTCTGGGGCACATCATCCGAGCGACCCTCCAGCTGCCAGAGGAAGCCCTTCCACAGGGGGGATGGAGCATCTGGAGCAGCTCAATGGCCCTGAGCATGCAGAGCAAGGGGCGTTCATCTGGCAGCCTGGCAGGAGCTGATGCCAAAGCATCCCACAGGCATCTGACAAAGGGGGTGAACAGACACCTGGGTTCGGAGGCTGCTGTCAGGGCAATCCTGTGTAAATGCATTGACCCTGCAGAGCAGACTTTGGTGCTAGGGGAACAGCAGGGAGAGTCCTTGGAGACAGAATGATGGAACTCGACCCAAAGCCCACTGGAGTCAGAGGAAAGACCCATCGACATCAGGGCTCGTTAGATTGGACTCCTACTGAGGATCTTGCTGAGTCACTATTCTAGGCCTGCATTTTCCATGCCAGGGCGTGCTGCACCGCGAGGCTGTTCAGTGTAGTTAGGAGGTGGCCAGGGTCACAGGCTGCTCACCTGGAATTTGCACTGAGACCCCATGAATTCCATCAGCCACCTGATCCTTCCCACTGCCCTCAACCGCTCATGTACCTCCTTGGATGTGGTCCAGGGGAGCAGGACCTGAGAGAAACAAATTGGGACAAATTGCTAAGGAGAAGTACCAAAAAATAGTCCAAGCACATAGGGAGAAAATCAGCAAGGCAAAGGCAAAATGAGTTCTAACTGTCAAGGGACATAAAAGACAATCAGAAGCAGCTCTATAAATGCATTAGGAGCAAGAGAAAGACAAAGGAAAGTGTGGGGCCACTACTCAGCAGGGAAGGAGAGCAAAGAATGGATGACACAGACAAAGCCAAGGTGTTTAATGCCTTTTTTGCTTTAGTTTTCACTAAAAAGGTTAATGACGACTAGATGCTTAACACAATATTAACAACAAGGGGGCAGGAATACAGGCTAGACTAGGAGAGAACAGGTAAAAGACAATTGAGGTCAGTTAGATGTATTCAAGTTGGCAGAGCCTCATGATATTCACCCTAGATGGAGCTAGGCAAAGAAATCGCTGAACCTTTAGGAGGGTTGAGGTCCCAAAGGACTGGAGAAGAGCAGACACAGAACCTGTCTTCAGAAAGGGGAACAAGGAGGCCCCAAGGAATTATAGACCTGTCAGCCTAACTTTGGTACCCAGAAAGATACTGAACAAGTTATTAAACAGTTTGTAAGAATCTAGAGGAGATAATAGGGTAATAACAAATAGCACCATGCCAAACCAATCTAATTTCCTTCTTTGACAGGGTTACTTGCCTAGTGGATGGAGGCAGGCAGTATATGATGATGTATATGAAGTTTAGTAAGGCTTTTGACACAGTCCCACAAGACATTCTCATAAGCAAACTAAGCCAGTCTGATCCAGATGAGATTACTATAAGGTGGGCGTCCAACTGATGGAAAGACCATACTCAAAGAGGAGTTATCACTGACTCGCTAGCAAACTGGGAGGGTGTCTCAAGTGGGGTCCCCCAGGGGTGTGCCTGGTCCAGTACTAATCAATATTTTCATTAAGAACTTCGTTAACAGAAAAGAGAGGATGCTTGTAAAGTTTGCGGATGACACCAAGCTGGGAGGGGTTGCAAGCACTTTGGAGGACAGATTAGAATTCAAAATCAGCTTGCTAAATTGGAGAGTTGGTCTGAAGTCAACAAGATAAAATTCAGTCAAAACAAAAGTGACGTAACACACTTAGGAAGGAAAAATGCATAAAAACAAAGTGGGGGATAACCGGCTAGGTGGCAGTACTGCAGAAAAGGATCTGGGAGTTATCATGGATCTCACACTGAATATGAATCAACAGTGTGATGCTGTTGTGAAAAAGGGAAATGCCATTCTGAATTGTGTTAGCTTGGAGCTCTGTGTCCAGTTGCAGGCACCATGCTTTAAGAAAGATGTGAACAAACTGGGGCCAGTCCAGAGGACAGCGACAAAAATGATCAGCAGTTTAGAAAACCTGACCTGTGAAGAAAGGTTGAACGAACTGGGCATGTTTCATCTTGAGAAGACAGAGGGGGCACCTGTAACAGTCTTCAAATACGTTAAGGGCTGTTATACAGAGGATGGTGACAAATTGTTCTCCATGTCCCCTGGAGGTAGGACAAGAAGTAATGAGCTTAATCTGCAGCAAGGGAGATTTAAGTTAAATATTAGGGAAAAGTCTAAGGGTGGCTAAGCACTGGAACAGGTGACCTAGGAAGTGGTGGACTCCCATCATGGAGGTTTTAAAAACAGGCTGGACAAACACTCAACAGGGACAGTCTAGGAATGCTTGGCCCTACCTCAGTGCAGGGGTGGAGTAGATGACCTCTTGAGATCCCTTCCAGCCCTGCACTTCTGTGATTCCTCTTCCCAGGTTCTGGGATCGAGGAGACCGAATCTCTGTCAAGGACATTTCCTCTTTGGGAGCACAAACCACCCACAGAATCTACTTCCTGTGGCCCCAGAACTAGAATGTTGGGGAATCTAGCTCCGGCTCTGGCCAGGTTGGTGGGGCCCATGGTGAACCTGTGGTGGGGCCCACAGGTTCACATGAGGGCTCAGTGGAGAACACAGCAGATCCCGTATGGGGTGGGCGCTCTCCACCCCACCCCATACAGACGTTTTTCAGATATAGTGGGGCACTTGGCCCTCCAGCCCAAGAACCTTTGTAGAGAACGTACTCTGAGGAGCCAAAGGCACGGGGGTGTCCCATGCTTGGGATTAAACAGAGCCTTGGTCCCTGAGCCCCACCCCAGCTACAGGACTAGTCCCCTTCCTGCCCCCACGCCTCCAGACCTTCACGATGTTTTGCAGCACCACAAGGTTGGGCTCCTTATCCTCACACACCAAGGCCTTCAGCATCTCATCCATGGTTTTCAGCGTCTGCATGCAGAGCAGAGGAGAAACCAGAGCAAGTGGAGTTACCCAGCCAGGTGATGAACCAATGCCCTGGCGTGTGACACCCCCCCAGGTCATAGCAGCCCCTGGTATTACAGCTCACCACTCACTTGTACCCGCAGGGGACCTACTACAAACTCCTCCTGGCAACAGGGCCCCACCTGTCTTTGCTCTCCCCAGAAAGCCCACTGCACACAGTCTATCCCACTGGGAGAGTCAGACAGGACTCCACATTTGGAGGGCAGATTTCCAGCCAAGCTTCGGCTCCCCTGGCCTATGTGCACCTGAAGCAGCCGATCTCAGGCCTGTGCCCCCAGCCACGCATGGGGGATGAATGTGCTTGTAAAGGGAGTGTCTGTTCCCCACTAATTGTCGGTGCATGTGAAGGATAAATGCCTACTACTGCTACCCTAGGAGGGAGTTACTCCTTTATCTGGGCCTGTGCTTTGGGGCCTGTGCTTTGGTGCTGCAGGTCCTGCGCTGAAGTCCTGTCGGGGAGCTGTGATCATTACACTCTTATGCCAGTGCCAGGTAACCCAGGGGACAGTACACGAGCGAGTGGCAGGATTCCCACTCGGTTTAGGACGGCTCAACATGGCCGGTTTGGGGCTTACTTTGGTGTAGAGAGCAGCCTCCACCTCCTCCATGGTGTGTGCTGGAGGCAGGGAGAAGATGCTGGAGAAGCAGGTGGTGAGCAGCCTGGGTCGTGTCAGGAGCCACACCGATAGCTTCACTTTGCTAAGAGAAGAGACACATGCGGATTTGGGGTCTGAGGCGGGACTGATGTGCTAATATTGCCCTCAGGCTCCCAGGACATGGAAACACCTGCGGGGGCTCCAGCTGGCGGGTGGCAGATGAGAACAGGCCAGGGGGTGGTGGAAGGAGTTGGTGCTGCCTTCTCCCATACCAGCAGGCAGGGACTTAGTGTAGCCTGCAGCTGTCTGCTGTGACCCCACCAGCACTCACCGGCTGGGGCAGAGATCGCTGTGCTTCACCGAGAAACAACATCCTGCAAATGGCATGGACAGGAGACTAGAGCCTGCTGGCACCAAAGCGCCTCTGAACCCAGCGGCCACAGTGCAGAGGAGCCTGCCAGTCCTGCCCCGCTGGGGGCAAGAGACCCTCCCACCACAGCCGTCTGCACTGCGGCTGCACAGTCCAGGCCAGCACAGAGATGCTGCATCAGCCCGCTGCCGGGCAGAACCGAAGCAGGGATCTAAGCTCTGCCCCTGCCCATTGCTCTCAGCCTGCTGGACAGGGCACACAGCTGTGTGCAGGGGGGCAGGAAGGTGGGGACAGCCCAGACAGCATTAACCTCTTCACCCCCACTGCCAGAGCATGGCCCCAGCACATGCAATGAGGTGCCAGGTGACTACTTGAGCTGCCCCTGCAGGACAGAGCCGCGCCCCTCGTGGCAGGCGGCAGCCAGTGAGGAACAGCTACGCCCAGTGCTGACGCAAATCCCGCCCCCTCTCACCCCCCCGCAGAGACGCAATCATGGCCAATGCCGTTGCCTGCCCCGTTGTCAGGAAGCCAGTGCTCAGTGGGGAGAGTTGCTCCAGCTCCTGCCCCACCTCCCCTTCCCATTCCTGGGGAACTAATTGAGCCAACAGCGAGAGCCCAGCTCCAGCCCGCAGCATCCATCACCTTCCAGACGCCTGATGGGCAGGCTTCTGGGAAGCTCAGAGCAGGGCACTAGCGGCACTGAGAGAGTCCCCCATGGCACAGGCAGTGCCAAGTGCCAGGGCTCAGCCTGCCCAGCCTCTCAGCCACTGGGAGTCGCTGAGCTGCCAGTGTGACGCAGCTGGCACTGACTCCAATCGCTCCGCTCCAGCAGCACCTAACTGCCCCTCTCCCCTCAGAGGGGACTGGTCCTGCCTCCCACGCCACCTCCCCAGATCTTCATAAGGCCACGTGGAGAGGTCACCAGGCACCGAAGGATCCTCCACCACCTACCCACTGGTGCCAGTCCACATGCACCAGCACCATCATCTGGTGCCACATTTCCTGGGGGAATCAGAAGATGGGGGAGGAGCAGAGGGGGGAATGCTCTGGAAAACTGGCCATGCCAAGTGGCTGGCATGTCTGGCTGCATGTAGCACTGGCTGGGGCTGGGCCGGGCAGGCTGGGTACCTCAGCTTCATGATGGCGAGCATTGCTTGCTGACGCATCACGCCGGTCAGGGAGTCGACGGACTCGTGATCAATCAGCTCCTGAGGAGACAATGTGGGGAAATGCCAGCTGGGCTCCAAGCTCCTGCAAGGCTCCGACAGGGGAGCAAAGCGCAGGGCCTGCAACACGTGGGCTCAGCAGCCAGGTCGTCCTACTGCAGGCTTGATGGTGTGCAGGGCTCCAGCCAGGGAGCGCAGTGCAGGGCCTGTGCTCAGTGTCCCAGTGTCACGCGCCAGTGCTCTGCAAAGGCTCCATCAGCATTATCACCCAAGGACTCCACCTGAGATCAGGCCCCCTTGTGCCCGGTGCTGCACACACACAGTGAGAGCCAGTCCCTGCCCCAGTTCGCTCACGAGCTAACTAGACGAGACAAGGCATGGGAGGGAAATTGAGGCACAGAGGGGGAAGTGACTTGCCCAAGGTCTTACTGCAGAACTGGGAGTAGAACCCCGGTGTGCTGAGCCCAGCCCACTGGACCACCCACCAGCCCACGCTGTCCCACGTTCAGGGAAGGGAGGTTAGCTCTGGAAAGCTTTCTGCAGGTGCTGGAGAGCAAAGACTTTCCAAATCTACGGAGCAGATTTGTTGCTAGTTCCCTAGTGGGCACTGACTGCGGAGTGTTGGGGCTCTGGGCAGGGAGACTGGCGTACACAGAGCGACCTGGTGACTTGGGAAGCTGGGTGCAAGGGAACAATCTACATTTCAATACAGTTATATGTTTAGGAACAAAGACGGCAGGCCACACCCACAGCATGGGGGGCTCTAACCTGGGAAGCGGTGACTCTGGAAAAGACTTGGCAGTCATGGTAATCAGCTGCCCATGAGCGCCCAGTGCGAAGTTGGGGCCAAAAGGGTTAATGCCATCCCAGGATGTACAAACAGGGCAATCTCCAGTTGTTAGAGAGGTTATTTTCCCTCTGTATTTGGCACTGGTGCGACCGCTGCTGGGATCCTGTGTCCAGGTCCGGTGCCCACAATTCAAGGAGAATGTTGATAAATTGGAGGGGGGTCAGAGAACAGCCCCAAGAGTGACTGAAGGACTGGGAAACATGCCTGATAGTGAGAGACTCAAGGAGCTCAATCAGTTCAGCTTAACAAAGAGAAAGTTACAGGGTGACTTGATGACAGTCTGTAAGTACCTACAGGGGAAGCAAATACTGGATAATGGGCTCTTCAGTCTGACTCGATCCAATGATTGGCAGCTGAAGTTCGACAAATCTGCAAAGATCTCCAGGCCAGTCACTAAACCCGCCAAGTAACACAGCCCCAGTGTGTGTTTTACTCACCGTTATCTTCTCTACTAGCAGGACTTGGTCCATAAAAGCAGGCAGGCTTCTGAGGCTGCTGATGGAATCCAAGAACTTGAGGTTCTTGGCCTCGTCCTACGCCCCGCAGAGATTAGACACAAATAGGAAGGTTAGTGTGGAAAGGAGCTGCCAGTGGGAGAGATGTCAGAAAGCTTCCCCCCAGTGCTGCTCAGGCTTTGATATGCCAAATGGCAGAAGGCCATTCATCCGGCAACAGGAGTGACTATCTGGGGAGGTCAGGGCAGCTCTGTATGAAACCGGACCAGAGAGGGAGCAGATCTCACGGGGTAGGTGTCCAGAGAGGAACTGCAACATGGCAGCTAAGCAGCCAGACAGTGTTAGCAGGGGCTTGACAGAGTGGGAGGAAAATCTGGGTGGGACACCCTGACACCCCAATATTCGCCACTGTCATGTCATTAGGATATGTTTTGTACAAAGTACATATTGTAAGGTATTTTAAAAGTCTTTATCTGCTAGACATTAATGTCTCGTTGGATTGTATGTCCTATCGCTGTATGTGCAGTTATGAAGTTCAGCTATGTATGTGTTCCTGAAACACGTTGTGAGGTTCAAAACAGCCTATCAGATACAACAGTAAAAATGCCAAACAATGGCTTCTTGAGGAAATGCACACAAACAACATAGAAACCTCTTCGAGATAACGCTACACAGTGGGAACTGTTGGACCCAGGTCGCAGCAAAAGAGTTTTCCAGCAGGTGGGAAGAGGAGATAAAAGGGGAACAATGACATCGGGGGGACCTCACGCTCCCTGCAATAAGACACCTGGAAACACCTGAGGGACAAAGATTGAACTATGAGAAGTGATGGTCTCAGGCTGAAGAGAGATTCCTAACCTGTGTAAGAAAACCTGGGAAATCCAAGCTGCACAGCAAAGAATCTTAAGAATCTGCCAGCCTGCGAATTTGCTAGTGTAGATCCTATCTATCTAGTGTGGAAAGCTTAGTTTGTATGTTGTGTTTATTTACTAAGGTAATCTGCTTTGTTCTGTTTGCTCTCTTAGAACCACTTAAAATCTACCTCTTGTAGTTAAGAATCTTATTTCTTGTTTATACCATAACCCAGTTTGTACAATTAGTAACTGGGGGGAGGGGCAAAGAGTTGGGCATGCCTCTCTCCACATCAAGGGAGGAGTCAAATTTCATAAAACCTTTGGGTCTGTACTCCAAAGGAGGTGGGCACCAGAGTACTGGGACAAGCCCCTTCAGCTGAGTCTTCCCAGAGCTGATCTCAGGGTCTGTGTCTTTCTGCAGCTGGGTGTGGCCCTGCCTGAGTGTATGGCTGAAAGTGGCTTGTGAGCTGAGCCCAGGGCCGCCCAGAGGATTCGGGGGGCTGGGGCAAAGCAATTTCAGGAGCCCCTTCCATAAAAAAATAGTTGCAATACTATAGTATCATGTATTTGGAAATGTAAAAAATAACCAGTGAAATACATTCAAAAATTAATTTTTAATAATTTGAAAATACACCTCTACCTCGATATAACGCTGTCCTGTGGAGCCAAAAAGTCTTAGCGCATTATAGGTGAAACCGTATTATATCGAACTTGCTTTGATCCACTGGAGTGCGCAGCCCCACCCCCCGCAGAGCACTGCTTTACCGCGTTACATCCGAATTCGTGTTATATTGGGTAGTGTTATATCGGGGTAGAGGTATACACGAAATACATGATTTTAAAACATTCAATGCTTTAATGTGTGTGTCATAACTATAAAGGGAAGGGAACTTCCCTCCTGTGTACAATACTCTAAAATCCCTCCTTGGCAGAGACACTAAAATCCTTTTACCTGTAAAGGGTTAAGAAGCTCAGGTAACCTGGCTGACACCTGACCCAAAGGACCAATAAGGAGACAAGATACTTTCAAATCTTGGGGGCGGGGAGGAGGCTTTTGTTTGTGCCCTTTGTTTTGGTGGTGTTCGCTCTTTGGACTAAGAGGGACCGGACATCAATCCATGTTCTCCAAATCTTTCTGAACAAGTCTCTCATATTTCAAACTTGTAAGTAACAGCCAGGCAAGGCGTGTTAGGTTTAACTTTGTTTTCTCAACTTGTAAATGTTCCTTTTTGCTAAGAGGATTTACCTCTGTTTGCTGTAATTTTGAACCTAAGGCTAGAGGGGGTTCCTCTGGGCTCTATGAATCTGATTACCCTGTAAAGTTATTTTCCATCCTGATTTTACAGAGATGAGTTTTACCTTTCTTTCTTTAATTAAAAGCCTTCTTTTTAAGAACCTGATTGATTTTTCCTTGTTTTAAGATCCAAGGGGATTGGATCGGTGTTCACCAGGGACTTGGTAAAGAAGTTTCTCAAGACTATCTAGGGAAGGGAGTTAGTATTTAGGAGTGGTGGCAGCAAAACCAGATCTAAGCTGGTAGTTAAGCTTAGAGGTGTTCATGCAGGTCCCCACATCTGTACCCTAAAGTTCAGAGTGGGGAAGGAACCTTGACAGTATATATACATTTGCAATTACATAATGGGCTGTCGCTGGGGGATGGTGATGGTTGGTGCCAATGGGCCGGCGCTGCCTGGGGGTGGCGCTGCTGTTGCCCAGGGCTGGGTGGGGAGCTGGGCTCAGGGTTGGGGGGGCCTGTCAGGAGGGTGTCCAGCTCAGAGGGGCTTACCATGCTGCTTACTCCCACCTCCCCACTCTCCCATAGCCTCAGAGCGCGCCGCATCCAGGAGCTTTCCTGGCCCCTGGACAGCACTGCAGCAGCCTGGCTCCATCGGGACCTGAGCTCACAGCCCCGCCCCCTTACCATGTGGCTCTGAGCAGGAGGTGCTCAGGCCACGCAGCTCTGAGTGGGAGGAGCTCAGCCCCGCCCCCTTACCATGCAGCTCAAGCAGGAGGAGCTCAGCCCCGCCCCCTTACCACGCAGCTCAAGCAGGAGGTGCTCAGGCCCCGCCCCCTTACCATGCAGCTCAAGCAGGAGGTGCTCAGGCCCCGCCCCCTTACCATGCAGCTCAAGCAGGAGGTGCTCAGGCCATGCCCCCTTACCATGTGGCTCTGAGCAGGAGGTGCTTAGGCCCCGCCCCCTTACCATGCAGCTCAAGCAGGAGGTGCTCAGGCCATGCCCCCTTACCATGCAGCTCAAGCAGGAGGTGCTCAGGCCATGCCCCCTTACCATGCAGCTCAAGCAGGAGGTGCTCAGGCCATGCCCCCTTACCATGCAGCTCAAGCAGGAGGTGCTCAGGCCCCGCCCCCTTACCACGCAGCTCTGAGCAGGAGGTGCTCTGGCCCCGCCCCCTTACCACGTGGCTCCAAGTGGGAGGAGCTCAGGCCCCGCCCAAGCCACGCTGCTTTAGCTCTGTCCAGGGCCATTCCTGGAGGCGGTGCGCTGAGGCGCCGGGGGATGGGGGCAGGCAGAGGGAGCCTCCGGCATTCTCGTGGGGGCCTCTGCGTGGCCCGGGGCCTGGTGCAAATTGCCCCACTTTTCCCCCCCTTCTGGGTGGCCCTGCCCAAGCCCAGGAAGACAAGGTAAAGGGGGCCCAGGCTGGCAGAACAGGCGGGCTCAGTGGTATCCCGATACATCAGGTGGCACCTCAAAGGGGCTGGAAATTGAAAGTAGACAAATTCAAACTGGAAATGTACGTTTTTAACTGAGAAAGTAATAGACCATTGGAACAACTGAGTAAGTGGCATGGTGGGTGACCTTTTGTAACTCAAGGCAGGACATTTTTAAGATGCTTTAGTTTAAACAGGAATTATTCGGGGGCTGGTCTCTGGCCTGTGTTATACAGGAGGTCACAGTGGTCCCATCTGGCCTTAGAATCCATGCGTCTCCCGGAGAAGGGCGGATGGTGCATGTGGACAGGGCACTAGCTGACAGGTCAGAGGAGGGCTCTTAGTACCTGTTCATTGCTCGTTAGAAAGGCGTTGATGTAGTCCAGGGCCTCTTTGTGCTCCCAGTCTAGCCTCCTCAAGCAGGCGTTACAATAGACTGGTGAATCTGATCAAAGACAGAGCGGTGGTAATACCTGGGTCTGCCAAGCTGCAGGCTGGGTGACAGAGATCTTAGAGAAAACCCTTACCCTCACTCCCGCCCCAGCAGGAGCAGCCCGATGCACAGCAGGGTCTGGCACAGCGATTCCTGGATTCCCCACCTCTTTGCTGCCCAGCCCAGCAAAGATCCAGTCAGAGCCCTGGTTCCCAACAGCCACCCCACTTCCCCGCCCAGCATGCAGGCTCAGTCTGGGGATTTGGGGAGCGTCACATCTGGAAGGAGGGATGATGTCAGGCTATGAGTGGTGTCCCAACTCTCCAGGCCATTGCTGGAGGGGGCAGAGGGACTGGCAGTGAATTGGTCTGGTCCTCGTGTAGGAGAGGGAACAGTTGCCCAGTCTGTGTGAGAGATGGGGACCCAGAGCCTGCCCGTTCTGCTTGTTCTGACTGCCTCTCCTGCCACCAACAGCCAGTCAGAGCCATCGGGTGTAACCTGGGCAGGCACTGGGCTCCCATCGTCAACACTCCCCCCCAAATGCCCTGTGCTGGGACATGCAACAAAGGAGCCAGCAGATGGGGCTGCAACACCAGGGGGCATCTTATGCTCTGGCCGGTGCCCTGCAATCCTAGGCTTTAACAACCCACCCTGCACCAAGTAGCCCCTTCGACGGGTGGAAAATATCTTCCAACCCTGCAGCGTGACAGATCAGGGTGGGCGATTCAGTCAGTCTCCACCCCATGCTTCAGCTGCCGTTTCTAATGCCCCAATCAGCTCTAGAGGCTGCAGCTGCTGCCAGCAGGAGGGCCATTCCCCTGCCGGGTTTTCCTGTCTCTCCATCTCATGGCAGCCCAGAGCAGTACAAGGTCTATGGACCTTCTCCCCAGTGACACCCTAGTCCTGCCACCCAACCCCAGAGGCCAAGCCCCACCGCAATGCAGGGCCATGGCCCCGGCCATTTCTGCAGCCCCCTCCGCCCACCCAGGAGGCGCCCACTCACCGGCACGGAAGGGCTGAGGCACACACAGCTCCTGCTTCCGCTGTGGGCTCTTTCGCCAACTCTTCCGTTGGGGAGGTTCCGTCTCCTCCCAGGCACGGATGGGCTTTGAGGGGGCCTTGGGGACTTCCTCAGCCATCCTGCAAGAAGCCAGGACAAGGCATTGCTTGTGAGTGACGAGAGGCGACTGCCCCGTTCAGCATCAGGGCCAGCCCAATTATTTCTGTTCCACCAGCGCCTACAGATGCCAGCTGAGATCAGGGCCCTGTTGCACCAGGTGCTGCAGACAATCCCTGGCTAACAGGGCTCAGACTCTAACTAGCCAAGGCAGCCAGCAGGGAAACAAGTGAAGGGATGTGCTCAAAGTCACCCAGCCAGTCAGCAGGACAGGCAGGATTAGAACCCAGGTCTCCTTATGCCCAGCCAGCACCCCATCCCGCAGGCCAAACGGCCTCCCTGGGTCACTCCCACCTCTCCTTCTGCTGGTTCACAAGCTGCACAGCAGACAGGCTGGATCCAGCCACTCAGGATTCTTCCTGCCCAGGGAAATTACCCTAATCCCTTCCCCCAGGAATATTGGGGCCATGGCAGTTCCCAGGTGGGCGAGGCCAGGGGGGTGGGGCAGCTGGGGCGGGCTCGTGAGCAGCAGGAGTTGCTCACACCCCCCCGCCCCGTGAAAGGGCAGGAGCAGAAGGTGGGAGAGCAGCAGAGAGGCTGGTACCTTCTCTTCCAACGTGCCCAACCTCAATTGCATTTATCCTGACCACCCCCTGCAGGGCAGGGCCTGGCTGCTACCCCCCACTGAACAGACAGGGAACTGTGGCACAGAGGGAATAAGGGACTTGCCCAAGGCTACGCAGACTATCTCTGGCAGAGCTGGGAAATGGCCATGGGTCTCCTGGGTCCCAGGCTGGCACCTTCTCTTCCAACCTCTTGCCCCCTTTGTCCCTGGTTCAGTGTGAGCTGAGAGAGCTCTCTGGGGCACAGGAGCTGGCTTGTGCCCAGATGGAACAACGTTGCCTATTGCACAGATCTCACTTTTCCCAAACATTGAAAATGCTGCTAAAACCATCCCAGGGCCCGCCAGGATCCCTGCAGCTGGTCATTGCAAAGTTGTGAACTGTTCCCTGGCCTCCCAGAGTGGGGCAGTGGGAGAGGGTGGGGCTGGCCCAAGGCCCTGCTGGATGGCGGCTCATGTGTCTGGGGTCCCAGTGCTACAAAGCTGTGTGCCAGGGGCCACGCTTTCTGGGGGGTTCACGGCTCATCTCTCCAAGGCCTGGGTGGCAGCAGCCGCTGGAAAGCATCCCAGGCCTGATTCCCCCCATGATGGGTCTCCTAAATGGCCCCTGCTCTGGGGGGCTCTATTCCTCACTCAATGTCTCCTGCTGACTCTCCAGCAGCTGCACGGCAGGTGTCCTAATGCAGCCCTAGCCCTGTCCAGAGCTCAGGGGCACTGTCCTGGCATCGGACTGTCTTGGTAAATAGAACAATGGCTCCTGGCAACCTGAGAATGCCTGTTCCCCTGGCATCCTCAGTGCCATTCCCTATGGAAGTGATGGGGTCAGCAAAGGTGATGGAGGTGGTCAGGCCTAGCTCGCTAATGACATTCCAGGTGCAGGGGGCGAGGTGCAGAGCCAGGAGGAGATTGGGGAGGCAGGAGTGGGACATTGTGATGTGGCGCGGGCGGGAACTAGCTCCCCACAGCTGAATGCTCCGCAACACTGGCGGATTCAGATCCAAACCTAGATCAGGCTCCAAATTCACAGCTGGCCCCTCCCCCCGATCCAGAGCGGCTGAGACTCCAGCGCTCTGTGGAAGAGACCAACAAACACCAGATCCTGGGGTGGGCTTCCCCCAGAGACAATCTCATGCTTGGAAGGAGATGCCCAGAGCCGGCAGCTCCACCACTCACGCCGCAGCTGCCTGGGAATGAGCCAGGATCAGAGCATCGGATAGCGCGCAAAGCCCAGATCAGCACCCCCAGGCCTGCGAGGGACCCGCACCGTCTGGGGGTGGTTGATTTCACCAGAGAGGGAGCTTCCCACAGACTCTCCAGCTCCCTCACCTCTCATGCTTCTTCCCATTTGCCTTTCTTCACTGCCACATGGACCAAGTTGGCCACCAGCTGCCTCCCTGTCTGGACACTTACCTGGCCCCATCATGGCAGTGGCTGAGCAGAGGTGGCCAATAGAAGATTCTCCTACCTGGAGTCAGGGGTGGGCAAAAGCTGGTGTGTATATGGTCCACCCACTTTCTGCTGCCGGTGGCAGAGCTGAAACGGCTGGCTCAGCGTTCCTCAGCAGCACGTGCCGGCACTCGCTCTGCCAGAGCCAAGCCTGGCAGTGAGGGGATGAGGCTGTGCCAGCCAGCAGGGGGCATGTCACAATGGGCAGGCGAGTCACAAGCCAGCCAGTGTGTGACTCCCCAGCCATGGGATGCCCCAGCCCAGACTGGTTCTGGCCTCGCAGGGTTTAAGAGCCTGTCCTTCCCCACCGGGGTCATGGGAGGGACCTTCCACTCCCCACAGTCACAGACATTCGGCTGGAAGGGACCGCTGGACTTGTCTAGTCCCAGCTCCTGCAGACCCCAGGCCAGAGCCCCTCCCTGCGTCCATGCAGCTGAAGCCAGGAGGTTGCCGGATGGATCCCTGAGTGGAAGAATCACTTCCATCCCGGCTCCTCCTCCTCGTGACAGTACAGAACGGGGGTTCCCGAACTCTCTCCTCCTCCAGCTCCCAGCCCATGCTTTAAGAGCAGCCCCCCGCCCAACTGAGTCTCAGGCCTTGCTAGCCACTCAGTGCCACCGCAGTCCCAGGAGATGATTGTTGCGGGGGTCTCAGCCCAGGGAAGGCAGTGACTCCTAGAAGCAGGGAAAGCAGCAGCACCATAGCTCAGGGAAGTCTGGCAATGCCAGTGGCTGGCTGGGGTCTGACAGCCCAGGCACCCAGAGCAGATTGTCAAAGGCCAAAACCCTCTCACCACCGGCTCTGTAGCTCCCCCTTGCTTTTGGTCTGTCTTAGGCACCATCCTGGCCCTCATCCCCATGGCATCAGAGCACTGCCCAACCTCGATTGCATTTAATCTAACCACCCCCTGCAGGGCAGGGCCTGGCTGCTACCCCCCACTGAACAGACAGGGAACTGTGGCACAGAGGGAATAAGGGACTTGCCCGAGGCCACGCAGAGTATCTGTGTCAGAGCTGGGAAATGACCATGGGTCTCCTGGGTCTCAGACTGTTGCCTTTGTCAGGCAGGAGCAAGTTCCTGGCCCTGGGTGATGTTGAGCAGACTGAGCTGCTGCTGTGAGACTGATATAGCTGCTCTGGGAGTCACAAGGCCAGTTCCTGGCTTGTGGATTGGCTGGAGCCCAGCACAGGAGGGACTCAGCCCCTTACAAATGGCTCCCAGGGCGCTTGGCTCCCAGCCCCGCTGGGTACTGACATGCCAGGTGCAGAGGGTGAGGTGCAGCGCCAGGGAGGAGATTGGGAGGCAGGCGCACTGAGGTGGGGCTGAGCGGGCAGGTGCTGAGGAGCTGCGGCTGGCTGGCCAGCAGAGAGGAGGAGCAGCTCGGCTCTGGAGGGCCCAGCTGCAGTTCCACACTGGCGCTGCCAGAGCCTGGCAGGTGGCTGGCTGAAGTGGCACGCTGTGCTATGGTGTGGGCAGGAGCTAGCTCCCCACATCTGAACGCTCCGCAGCACCGGCGGATTCAGATCCAAACCCGGATCTGGCTCCAAATTCACAGCTGGCCCCTCCCCCCAATCTGGAGTGGCTGAGACTCCAGCGCTCTGTGGAAGAGGCCAACAAATGGCAGCTCCTGGGGTGGGCTTACCCCCCGCCACAAGGCAATCTCGTGCTGGGAAGGGAGATGCCCAGAGCTGGCAGCTCCACCACTCACATTCCCAGCTTCCTGGGAATGAGCCAGGATTAGAGCCCTGGGTAGCGCGCAAAGCCCGGATCAGCACCCTCAGGCCTGCGAAGGACCCACACTGTCTGGGGGTGGTTGATTTCACAAGAGAGGGGGCTTCCCACAGACTCTCCAACTCTCTCACTGTGACAAAGTGGGACTGTTCTTAATGTTTCCCCTGAATACTGTAGGGGTGCCTCAGTTTCCCCTCTGCATTTCTTAAGTCTCTAGGTGGTGGGGTAACGGCCAGTGTGCATAAATGGCTGACACTGTTTCCGGGCAGCTAATGGCCGGGGCCCTTCCCCCCTGCAAGGGGATGCTAAAGGTGTTGGAGAATAAAGAGATCAGGTGACCTCCTGGCCCGGGAAAGAGACAAAGGCCAGAGAGCAGGGGCTGGAGAGTTTCCGTTTGAAGCTGGCTGGGGATGAGGAGTGAAGTGCAGATGTGGGTGTCTGGCTCACTGCCCCCCAAAATGGACCCGGCTAAGGGGTCCTGTTCTCTGGACCTACAAGCTCTGTTTTAGACCGTGTTCCTGTCATCTAATAAACCTCTATTTTACTGGCTGGCTAAGAGTCCCATCTGACTGCCAAGTGGGGGTGCAGGACCCTCTGGCTTCTCTAGGACCCTGCCTGGGCAGACTTGCTGTGGGAAGCACAAGGAGGGGCAGAGGATGCTGAATGCTCCAAGGTCAGACCCAGGAAGCTGGAAGCCCTGTGAGCTTCTGGCCCAGAAGAGCCTGCTCACAGAGAGGAGACTTCACCAGACTCCTGACTGGCTTCATAGGGAGCAGCTCCAGAGTATTGCCCAGGGACTCCATGACACACACCTCTTATGCTTCTTCCCATTTGCCTTTCATCACCCCCACATGGCCCATGTTGGCCACCAGCTACCTCCCTGTCTGGACACTTACCTGGCCCCATCATAGCAGCGGCTGAGCATGTGGGTGTTGTTGAATTTAGTGTCTCAACCCCCACATGGAGCAGGGACTTGCTCTCCCTAGTTTGCTCAGGCCCAGAGTGTCAGGGACTCACCTGATCTCACTCAGAGCTGGGAACTGAACACATCTCTCCTGAGTCCCAGCCCAATGCCTCATCTACCAGCCTGTGCCGCCTTCCATGCCTTGCCACCAGCCCCGCTAAACCCTCCTCCTTGTCTCCGTCCCCTCTGGGCTTGACTGGTGCGACCCCTTCTGTTTAGCCGCCCCAGACTCCCTCCTGTGCGCATGCCACTGCCCACTTCCTCACTGGCACCGGGCTAGACAGCCAGCACCAGGGCACTTGGCAGCCAGGCGCTCGCAGAAGGCTCGGTGTGGCTGGCGATGCAATGGAAAAGCAGAAGTGGGCAATAGAAGATTCTCCTACCTGGAGTCAGGAGTGGGCAAAAGCCAGTGTGTATATGGTCCACCCACTTTCTGCTGCCGGCGGCAGAGCTGAAACGGCTGGCTCAGCGTTCCTCAGCAGCACGTGCAAGCACCCGCTCTGTGAGAGCCAAGCCTGGCAGTGAGGGGATGAGGCTGTGCCAGCCAGCAGGGGGCATGTCACAATGGGCAGGTGAGTCACAAGCCAGCCAGTGTGTGACTCCCCAGCCATGGGATGCCCCAGCCCAGACTGGTTCTGGCCTCGCAGGGTTTAAGAGCCTGTCCTTCCCCACCGGGGTCATGGGAGGGACCTGTGACGGGTTGGATCACAGAACCCTCCCGGGAGCTGCCACCTGATGTGCCAAGACTACCTCTGCTCCTGTTTTCCCTGCCAGCTCAGGACTCCAGCACCCTGTCTTGCTAAGCCAGACACTCCCGTCTGCTCCAACAAAGACCCAGGGTCTGAATTACTTGCCCCAAAGCTGCAGGTTTACCTGAAAACAGCTCACAGAAGTATGCTTGTCTTTAGCACTCAGATGCCCAACTCCCAATGGGGTCTAAACCCAAATAAATCCATTTTACCTTGTATAAAGCTTATGCAGGGTAAACGCATAAATTGTTCACCCTCTATAACACTGATAGAGAGAGATGCACAGTTCTTTGCTCCCCCAGGTATTAATACATACTCTGAGTTAATTAATAAGTAAAAAGTGATTTTATTAAACACAGAAAGTAGGATTTAAGTGGTTCCAAGTAGTAACAGACAGAACAAAGTAAGTCACCAAGCAAAATAAAATAAAATGAGCAAATCTATGTCTAATCAAACACTGAATACAGATAAGATCCTCACCAGTTCCGGAAGGCTCCCTTTTACAGACTAATCTCCTTTTAGCCTGGGTCCAGCAATCACTCACACCCCTTTGTTGCAGTTTCCTCCAAATATCCTGGGGGTGGGGAGGCTCTCTCTTTAGCCAGCTGAAGACAAAATGGAGGGGTCTCCCAGGGGTTTAAATAGACTTTCTCTTGTGGGTGGAGATCCCCCTCCTCACTCCTATGGAAAGTCCAGCTCCAAGATGGAGTCCTGGAGTCACCTGGGCAAGTCACATGTCCATGCATGACTCACAGTCTTTACAGGTAGAAGCCATTGTCCACATGATATCTTGTATGTCTCCAGGAAGACTTCTTATGGGGACTGGAGCATTCCAAGAGGCATTGTTCCCCAAGTGCTTCCTGATCAGGTACTTAGCCTTGCGAATTCCTTCCTAAAGAAGCTGACCAAATGCCAAACAAAGCTTACTTAGAAATCAAGCAAGTATACAGCCAATATTCTTAACCTCAAGTAGAAAATGATAGATGTGTCCAAATAGGATGACTAGATATAGTAGACCATAACCTTTACAGAGATATGTTACATGGCACAGGCAGCACAAAACATATTCCAGCTATGTCCTATTTTCATAAAGACTTATGGGAGGTACCGTCACAGGACCTTCCGCTCCCCACAGTCACAGACGTTAGGCCAGAAGGGACCACTGGGCTCATCTAGTCCCAGCTCGTGCAGACCCCAGGCCAGAGCCCCTCCTCGTATCCAGGGGCGGCTCTACAAAGTAGGCTGCCCCAAGCAGCGCGGAGCGCTGCGCCGCCCTTCCCCAGTCCCGCGGCGGGTCCCCTCTTCCCGCGGCTCCGGCTTCCTGGGGAGGGCGGTATTTGCTCGGTTGAGCTCCCGCCGCATGCCTGCGGCAGGTCCACCGGAGCCCGGGACAGCGGACCTGCCGCAGTCATGCCTGCGGGAGCTCAACCGGAGCCGCGGGAAGACGGGACCCGCCGCAGGCATGACTGCGGCAGGTCCGCTCGTCCCGGGCTCCGGTGGACCTGCCGCAAGCATGCCGGTGGGAGCTCAACCGGAGCCAAATGACGCCCTCCCCAGGATGCCGCCCCAAGCGGGCGCTTGGCCCGCTGGTGCCTAGAGCCGCCCCTGCTCGTATCTATGCAGCTGGAGCCAGGGGGTTCCCCAGATCCCCGAGTGGGAGCATCAGTTCCATCCTGGCTCCTCCTCCTTGTGACAGCGCAGAATGGGGGTTCTTGAACTCTCCTTACCCCCAGCTCCCATTCCCAGCTCACGCGGGCAGCTCTTTGCACCTGCCCAAGCTGCTGGGTGCCTTGGCCATGGGATGTAAAACGGCCCCATCTCTGCTTCCCCTTTCACCGCTGCAACAACGCACAAGCTGCTTTAAGAGCAGCCTCCTACCCCTCCCCACCAGCTGAGTCTCAGGCCTTGCTAGCTGCTCAGTGCCTCGGCAGTCCCAGGAGATGATTGCTGCGGGGGTCTTGTGTGACATTATGAGTCTGATCTAATATCTCACTGAAGAAAAACAGGGCCAGAAAGAGTTAATTAACTCACAGACTAACCTGACCCAGGGCTGAATGTTAGAAACTGGTTAGGAAGATGTGTAAATGAATAGAGCTTTGAAATGCAGGTCTGCATTGTTAGAGGTAGAAGGGTAGGTGTTTGCTCAGGTCTTGTGATGTAAGCAAATAAGACTTGTTTATTGCTATGGCTTTAATTTAAAGATCAAAAAGGAATATTAACATTTAGGAAGATGCTTGGGTGAAATAGTATTATTTTCTATGTGTCTCTTTGAAGGTTGTGGTAACCCGTATCTGAACTATTTAATGGCTAAATTACCCTGTGTTAATTGCTAGGATGTTTGGGAGAAGGAGCATTAGGCCTATTGTTTTCTCAAGCCAAAAGGCTCCTGGAAATGTATAAGAACCCTAGGACATGATCCTACTTCATCTCAGAGCTGCTTTGGGTTTCAAGAGGGGGGAACCTTAAGCCATAAGGATTGAGATCCCCAGTCACTGACTGGAGTCACCCTGAATATGGACATTTGGACCATAACCTATGGACTATTTCTAAAAGGACTTTTGGCAACTACAAGCTCACCTCTACTATGTATCTGAACCTCAAGAACTGAATTCAAGTTTGTATGTATATTGGTCTTTTAACCAACACTCTCTCCCTTTTCTTTTGTAATAAACTTTAGCTTAGTTAATAAGAATTGGCTATAGCGTGTATTTTAGGTAAGATCTAGTTATAATTGGACCTGGGTATGTGGCTGATCCTTTGAGATTGGAAGAACCTTTTATTTTATATGATGAGATAAGATTTTCAGTAATCATCATCATCATAGCTGGCATGTGTGTCTGGATGGAGGCTTGAGGTTGGTCACTTTAAGGGAACTGCAGTGTTTGAACTTCTGAGTAACCAGTGGGGTATGGTAGAAGCTGTTCTGTGCTGGCTTGGTAAATCTAAGTATTGGAATAACCACCAGCTTCTGGGGTTTGTCTGCCCCGTTCTGTTTGCAGTTCACCCTAATTGAGTGACCTCAGCTGTCTCCCACGGGCAGCACTGTCACATCTTGGCCCAGGGGGAGGCAGTGAGTCCTAGAAGCAGGGAGAGCAGCAGCACCATAGATCAGGGAGGTCTGGCAATGCCAGTGGCTGGCTGGGATCTGACAGCCCAGGCACCCAGAGCAGATTGTCAAAGGCCAAACCCCTCTCACCACTGGCTCTGTAGCTCCCCCTTAGGCACCATCCTGTGCCTGTAGATCTTCCACTGTAGGGGCGTGTGCACCCAGGGCACTTGAGTCACAGACATTTGCCAGCAGTACCATGGAGCGATGCCTGCGCCCCCGCTCTCCCCATGTGCTCAGGCACGGGCATCAACAGGGCACGTCCGCCACCTCCCTCTCCAGTCCTTCGCATCTGCGTGCAGCCAGGTGAACATCCCCATTTCTACTGAGGCCTCAGGGACAAGGTCTATGATGAACTGGCTGGGGTTGACCCCCCCCCCCCGTCCCGCGTTGCACACTTACAGCTCGCTGAGGATCCAAACTGACACTCATTGGTTTGAGCCCCTACCTAGCCAGGCCCTGTTCTCTCCCCCGAGGCAGTTGCTGGCCCTGAACCCCTGCAGGCAGCCATGACACACAGGCGCTCAGGGCTCGAGAGAAGGGCTATCGCCGGCTGAATGACCCCTGCCTGCGTGGTGGGGATCGAGGCCACTTTGCCAGCAGGTGCCCCCCAAGTCCTGGGCTATGGTGAGTCTGGGGAGATGGGAGGATTCAGCCTCATGAGAGGAGATGTGGCTGGACAGAATGGCAGAATTGGGTCTCCGAGCAGACACTAGAAACTGCCTAACGCCGGGCAGGGGGCTGGGAGATGCGGGGTGTGGAGGGTACAGAGCACACAGCACCCCTAACGCCAGGCCGGGGGGTTGGGGCTGGGGATGTGTCAGGTATGGAGTGCAGCACCCCCTAATACTGGGCAGCAGGGCTGGGAGATGCAGGGTGTAGGGTACAGAGCACAGCGCCCGCTAACGCTGGGCCGGGGGGCTCGGGCTGGGGATGGGTAGGGTACCGAGTGCCACGGAGTGTGGGGGAGACAAGGCCCTGCACCTCAGGCTTCCTGTGATTCACCATGACTCTCAGCCAGCCAGTAAAACAGAAGGTTTATTTAGACGACAGGAACACAGTCCAAGACAGGTCTTGCAGGTTCAGACAACAGGACCCCCTCAGTTAGGTCCCTCTTGGGGCGGGGGGCAGGAAAGCCAGAGCCCCGTTGGGAGATCAGAGCCCCATCTGGACTCCTCTCCATTTTCCCAGCCAGCTCCAAACTGAAACTCCCTCCAGCCTCTCACTTAGCCTCCGCCCCGGCTCCTCTCCCACCCTTTGGTAGTAGATCCCTGGACCAGGCTTGTAATCCTGGGTCTCTTTCTGAACACCCCGGCTCAGGACTTCGGACGTTGGCTTCACATCTCCCTCATCCCCTCCCACCAGGCCGTGCAACAACCACGACATCTTCTCTCGCCTCACCAGCAACCAGAGCCAGGGCTCCGCGCTGGACAAGTAAGAGCCTCACGGGGGAAGGAGCGGGTGGGAAGGTGAATCCAGGGCCGGCACTAGGTTTTTTGCCGCCTCAAGGAAAAAGGAATTTGGCTGCCCCCGTCCCAGCCCTGGGCTCTCCCCCCCCTACATACACCCCCTTCTGCACGAGCGTTGGGCTCTCCCTGTCCCCCTACCCCACCCCAATCAAACCCTCTGCTGCACCAGCGCTGGGCTCTTCCCCCCCGCACCTCTTGCTGCCCCAGCCCTGGGGTCTCCCCATCCCCCCTACCCCACCCCACCCGCACGCCCTGCCGCCCCAGCCCTGGGCCTCCACCACCAGTGCTGACTCCACTCTCTCCTCCCTCGGCTCCAGCTGGCCCGGCGCTGGCAGGGTCGAGGGACACAGTGGGGCTCCCAGGCTGTGCCTCAGCCCAGGGTCCCTCCAGCCAGGGCTCCCGCCTCCAGGACCGGCCGGGACCCAGGAGGGCAGAGCGTGGTGACCGCCCCGGCAGGGGGCTGAGGAACCAGGGCAGGGTAGCCCCAGAGAGCAGAGCCCCAGAGAGCGGGATGTGGGCCCCACATGGCAGCGCCCTGCCCTCTACGGTCCTGCTGCTTCTGGCCGCCCTGCCGCAGTCCCTGGGTGGCTCGGGCCGCTTCACTCAGCTCCAGCTGCGGCGCTGGGGGGTGGCCGCCCTGTGGCACCTGCAGGCGGCTCCGTGCGCCCCGCAGGGCAGCCCCCAGCCTGAGTGTCCCCTGCTCGGAGCCCGCCCGGCCCAGCCACAAGGTGCGGGCGCTGCTCCCCCAAGGCACGAACCGCAGCGGCCCCAGGGCACCCCCTGCGCACGACGCGCTGCTGCTGCCAGGGCCGGCTCTAGGCTTTTGCCGCCTGAAGCAGGAAAAAAAAGCTGTCCAGAATGCCGCCCCTGAAAATGTGCCGCCCCAAGCACTTGCTTGGTTTGCTGGTGCCTAGAGCCGGCCCTGGGTGAATCTCCAGGGAGCCCAGCCCCAAGAGCAGTGAATGGCAGACAGTGACTCCCATGGCTGGCGCCAGAAATGGCCCCAGAGCTGGCAGTCCCAGCTGGGCCTTCGATGCCCCCTCTACCATCCCCACCCTGCCCTAGGTCCCGGCAGTCCCAGCTGGCCTCTCACCCGCCCCCCCTGCCCCCAGCCAAGGCAGGGTCTGAACGAGTCCCTGAGCCATTAGCACCAACAGGGTGTGACCTGCCCCCGGGGGGCCTGTCTGGGGAGCCGGCTTCCCCACAGCCTCTGTCTGTGGTTTGCTTTGCTCTGGAGCGCAGGAGCTGGTCCAAGAGGTAACTATAGCAGGACCGCTTGGAAATAGTGACCATAATACAATAGCATTCAACATCCCTGTGGTGGGAAGAACACCTCAACTGCCCAACACTGTGGCATTTAATTTCAAAAGGGGGAACTATACAAAAATGAGGGGGTTAGTTAGACAAAAGTTAAAAGGTACAGTGACTAAAGTGAAATCCCTGCAAGTTGCATGGGCCCTTTTTAAAGACACCATAATAGAGGCCCAACTTCAATGTATACCCCAAATTAAGAAAAACAGTAAAAGAACTAAAAAAGAGCCACCATGGCTTAACAACCATGTACAAGAAGCAGTGAGAGATAAAAAGACTTCCTTTAAAAAGTGGAAGTCAAATCCTAGTGAGGCAAATAGAAAGGAGCACAAACACTGCCAACTTAAGTGCAAGAGTGTAATAAGAAAGCCAAAGAAGAGTTTGAAGAACGGCTAGCCAAAAACTCCAAAGGTAATAACAAAATGTTTTTTAAGTACATCAGAAGCAGGAAGCCTGCTAAACAACCAGTGGGGCCCCTTGACGATCGAAATACAAAAGAAGCGCTTAAAGACGATAAAGTCATTGCGAAGAAACTAAATGGATTCTTTGCTTCAGTCTTCACGGCTGAGGATGTTAGGGAGATTCCCAAACCTGAGCTGGCTTTTGTAGGTGACAAATCTGAGGAACTGTCACAGATTGAAGTGTCACTAGAGGAGGTTTTGGAATTAATTGATAAACTCAACATTAACAAGTCACCGGGACCAGATGGCATTCACCCAAGAGTTTTGAAAGAACTCAAATGTGAAGTTGCGGAACTATTATCTAAGGTTTGTAACCTGTCCTTTAAATCGGCATCGGTACCCAATGACTGGAAGTTAGCTAATGTAATGCCAATATTTAAAAAGGGCTCTAGAGGGTGATCCCGGCAATTACAGACTGGTAAGTCTAACATCGGTACCAGGCAAATTAGTCGAAACAATAGTTAAGAATAAAATTGTCAGACACATAGGAAAACATAAACCGTTGAGCAGTAGTCAACATGGTTTCTGTAAAGGGAAATCGTGTCTTACTAATCTATTAGAGTTCTTTGAAGGGGTCAACAAACATGTGGACAAGGGGGATCCGGTGGACATAGTGTACTTAGATTTCCAGAAAGCCTTTGACAAGGTCCCTCACCAAAGGCTCTTACGTAAATTAAGCTGTCATGGGATAAAAGGGAAGGTCCTTTCATGGATTGAGAACTGGTTAAAAGACAGGGAACAAAGGGTAGGAATTAATGGTAAATTCTCAGAATGGAGAGGGGTAACTAGTGGTATTCAATTTATTCATAAATGATCTGGAGAAAGGAGTAAACAATGAGGTGGCAAAGTTTGCAGATGATACTAAACTGCTCAAGATAGTTAAATCCAAAGCAGATTGTGAAGAACTTCAAAAGATCTCACAAAACTAAGTGATTGGGCAACAAAATTTAATGTGGATAAATGTAAAGTAATGCACATTGGAAAAAATAACCCCAATACATACATACACATGGGGGGGGGCTAATTTAGCTACAACGTCAGGAAAAGATCTTGGAGTCATCGTGGATAGTTCTCTGAAGATGTCGCAAACAGGATGTTAGGAATCATTAAAGAAAACAAGACTGAGAATATATACATCTCGAATACTGTTTACAGATATGGTCTCTCACCTCAAAAAGATATTCTAGCATTAGAAAAGGTTCAGAAAAGGGCAACTAAAATGATTAGGGGTTTAGAGAGGGTCCCATATGAGGAAAGATTAAAGAGGTTAGTTAGGACTCTTCAGCTTGGAAAGGGAGAAGACTAAGGGGGATATGATAGAGGTATATAAAATCATGAGTGATGTTAAGAAAGTGGATAAGGAAAAGTTATTTACTTATTCCCATAATACAAGAACTAGGGTCCAAATGAAATAATAGGCAGCAGGTTAAAACAAATAAAAGGTCCAAAAAAAATTAAGGCAGCAGTTTTAAAAAAAATAAAAGGAAGTTCTTCTTCATGCAGCGCACAGTCAACATGTGGAACTCCTTACCTGAGACTATAACAATGTTTAAAAGATGATACATTCATGGTGGCTAAAGTCATTAATGGCTATTAGCCAGGATGGGTAAGAATGGTGTCCCTAGCGAGGATGGAGCTGGATGGCAGGAGAGAGATCACTTGATCATTGCCTGTTAGGTTCACTCCCTCTGGGGCACCTGGCATGGCCAATGTCGGTAGACAGATACTGGGCTAGATGGACCTTTGGTCTGACCTGGTACGGCCGTTCTTATGTTCTTATGTTCTTATGGAGCCCCACTAGCAGGTCCTGGCAGCCTCGTGGGGTGGGATCTGGCTTTGTCGTGGGTCACCCAGCCAGCGACCCCCTGCTGACACCCTTTCTCTCTCCCACGGAAGGGGCCTCGTTAACCCCACGGGTGGTGCCAGGAGTGCCTGGATGGCCCCCCTGCAGTGCAGTTCCCTGGCGGAGGGACACTCCAAGCCCATTCTCTGTGTGGATGCCACCGAGGAGCTGCTCTTCTCCGGATCCAAAGGTGCGCGCCTCGGGGGCGGGCTGGCTGCTGAGCTCTGGGCGTGATCGCTGGGGAGTGAGCCTGTTACCCCAGGGCGTGGCTGAGCCGCCCTGAACTGCAGGGACAGGACACGAGCCTCCTGCTCGGACAGCGCCGGCCTGCCTGAGAGCCCCAAGCCCCACAACGGGCCGGTGCAGTTCTGGCTCCCCCCAGCAGAGGGCAGCCATGCTGCATGAGTCATTAGGCTGAACAGCTGTGTGGTGACATCCCTGAAGCCAGTTGTTGGGGCCTCTGCCCAGCCTCTAGTGGGCAGGTGTTTACCTGGCACTGATAGACCCTCCCTCCCTTGGCAGGTCCGGCGCAGGTCCCAGGGGCTGGGTGGTCCACGGGGACTGAGCTCCCCTCTCGCCCCTGGGAGCAGGGGGAGGCAGTGACGGGGGGAGCTGTGGGGTTCCTGTGCTGAGGACGGAAAGGTCCTGCAGTGTCATGTGCTCCTGCTTCCTCTCCCAGACTGGAGCTGCAAAATGTGGAACCTAGTGACGGGCCAGGAAATCGCCTCGCTGAAGGGCCACCCCAACAATGTGGTGTCCATCAAGTACTGCAACCACTCGGGGCTGGTCTTCACCGTCTCAACCTCCTACATCAAGGTGTGGGACCTCCGGGACTCGGCCAAGTGCGTCTGCACCCTCACGTAGGTACCTGGTGCACGGAGGCTGCTCCGGGGGCCTGACCAAGCTAACCGTGCTGCCCTGCCAGCGTCCTGCACCCAGGGCAGAATTGCAAAGGCCAGGGGGCTGGGCCTGTCTGCAGGGCTGAGTCTAGGAATGCTGCAATGCTGGCCGCTCTAGGCTGGCCTGGCTTGCGGAGGCTCTGTGGCTTGGTGCTCTGCTGGGATAGCCTGTCTCTAGGAGCAGTGTCTGTGAGTTTAGTTGTGACGGTTAGCGCCACTACTCAGGGTACCCACTAGGAGGCATAGAGCAAGGAGGTAAGTGTTATATCCTTGGGGGCAGCCGGTTTAGGAAGAAATCACTTGAGGCCAGACAGCAGACAGCTAACAAAACCACCATTTTATTTACAGACTCAGAGAACTCACCCAGCCGGCTGAAGCTGGCTGAGCTATCCCCTAATAATCTAACTCAGTTACCATAGGAACCAAAAACCATGACAACCAAATACACAACAGTAAGGGTCTATGTGAGCAGAAAGCCAGGTTGGCATTCGCCTTCACCCCACCCTGTGTGTGCTGGGTCTCTGAATCGCTGCACGGTGTGAGTGATGGGTTCAAGGAAAGACCCCGGCTAGTGACTCTAAGAATCCTCAACTACCACCACTGTTCCTGTCTGATAGAAGGCGGCTCATGCCCTGAATCAAGCAGAAGGATCCTTTCCTGAATCTCACTGCACTCCCGGCCTCGCTGGTATTTAACGGCAAGGCATTGCACTGCGATAAAGTAAAATAGAGCCCCTGACTCACCCAAAATGGTCTCTGGTTGTTCAGCAGACAGAGGGCATTTGGATCACCATGTCCAATCAATTCCCACATTCTAAGGAATGTTCCAGGCAGCCACAGCCAGAACCTGATTGACCTAGGGGGAAATCGGAAAACTGAAAGGGAGGAAATGGAGGTCAAGGAGCCTCTACTAGCTCTTTGGCGCAGCCCCAGCCTCCAATATCGCTGCAATTGTCTAGAGATCAAAGAACTGGTTGACGGGACCATTTATGCCTTCCAGCAGAACTCTGTTAAGGACTCTGGCTCCCTCCTCTCTGGGCTGGGAATGGAGAAAGGAAGGCTGTCACTGTGCTATCTTTAGCTGCCTGGGAAGTGCTCAGAGGCTGCAGTAGTGGGAGTCAGAGAGAAGGATGCACCAGAGGGTGTTATACATAGCCAGGCGTTTGCAATCCATGGGTGAGTCAGAGAGGTGACTCCATTACTCCTGTCAGCCGTCATAGATTTAAATTAACAGACATGTCCTATCTCCTAGAACTGGAAGAGACCTTGAAAGGTTGTTGAGTCCAGCCCCCTGCCTTCACTAGCAGAACCAAGTACTGATTTTTGCCCCAGATGGTCCCCTCAAGAATTGAACATGCAACCCTGGATATAGCAGGCCGATGCTCAAACCACTGAGCTCTCTCTCCTCCCACATCACCTGCTAAGTCCTGCTGAACCCAGCTAGTGGCTGGGAAAGGATCCTGGGGCAGAAAGGCTGATCTACACCATGCATCTGACCCTGCATGATGTCCCAGGCAGGGGCAGCTGCGGTTCCTTGAACCACCCTGGGAGGCAGCTGGGCTTCATGATGTAAAGGCAGAATTGATGTTCCCCATTTGGGCCCATGCATTCTCCCTCCCCTGCCTCCACATCCCAGAGCAGTGGCTCCACCAATGAGACCGTCCTCTGGAGCGAAGGAGGTGCCGGAGCTGACTCCTCTCCGGACAGCATGGCTCCGCTGTGGCTATGAGTTCAAAGGACTGCTGATGACCCCTCTGTTGGCAGGCTGGTACCTGGATTCCTCCTTCTCTTACCCAGAATGAGCGACTGACTATTTCCTGGCCCAGTCTTGCAAATTCTTTTTTCCGTCACCACATGCCAGAGCCTCGGCGCCCTCCTCTCCCTCCCTGACCGCATCAGTACTGCAGCCTCTGGATCCTCCCTCCCACACCCCGCACTGTCTCCAGGCCACAGACTCCTCCGCACTTGGGATCTGAGGGCTGGGGGGCGGGGGGGAGGCAGCTTTTAATGAAGTGGCTCTAGGACTGGTAAAAGGAACTGGGTGAGAGTCCTGGAGACCAAAGCTCCCTGGTCTTCCACAGCTTGGCCTGGCAGGGACACTGGGCTGGCCTCACCTCTTCTCCCCAGGTACCTCAGCCCTAGCCTGGAGAGCCCACAGCTGGGCTTGAAAGGGGAGTTCACGTTTCCAAGGCCCATTTTCCATGGCCTCTCTGGAAGGTGGTTCCATGGTGGGGATGCCTGGCCACTGCACTGAGTCCTACCAAATTCATTTCAGGTATGGGTCACCACAAAGTTGCAACTTCTGGTACCTCCTAACCTGGGGCAAAAGGCTCCACAGACTATTGGTGGTTCCTCAAGCCATGTGGTTCTGTGGCATTCAGGCGTTTGGAAGTGATGGCCTTCTCCAGGAGAGGGATGAAGGACTGCATCCAATGGCCAGACCCTCAACTGGGGAAGCTCCATGGAAGGCAGCTGAGCTACTTTAAATTACACCCGCTGGGGGGTCTAATCTTTACTTCTTAACACCCATGGAAGGACATGGGCTGGATGGGATGTTCTACCAAAGCAAACCTCCTTGTGATGAGTGACCCATTCCATCTGTCCCCATTGCACTTGCCAGTCACATGGCCAGAAGCTCCAGGGATGACACGAGGAGTCCGGTGGCACCTTAAAGACTAACAGATTTATTTGCGCATAAACTTTCTTGGATAAAAAACCCACTTCTTCAGATGCATGGAGTGAAAATTACAGATGCAGGTATAAATATACTGACACATGAAGAGAAGGGAGTTACCTTACAAGTGGAGAACCAGTGTTAACAAGGCCAATACAATCAAGGTGGATGTGGTCCACTCCCAATAATTGATGGGGAGGTATCAATTCCAGGAGAGGGGAAAGTTGCTTTTGTAATGAGCTAGCCACTTCCAGTCCCTATTCAAGCCCAAATTATGGTGTTAAATTTGCAAATGAATTTTAGTTCTGCAGTTTCTCTTTGAAGTCTGTTTCTAAAGTTTTTTGTGTTGAAGGATGGCTACTTTTAAATCTGTTATAGAATGTCCAGGGAGACTGAAGTGCTCTCCTACTGGCTTTTGTATGTTACTATTCCTGATATCCGATTTGTGTCCATTTATTCTTTTACATAGAGACTGTCCGGTTTGGCCAATGTACATGGCAGAGGGGCATTGCTGGCCCCTGATGGCATATATCGTCTTAGTAGATGTGCAGGTGAATGAGTCCCTGATGGTGCGGCTGATGTGGTTGGGTCCTATGATGGTGTCGCTAGAGTAGATATGGGGGCAGAGTAGGCAACAAGGTTTGTTATAGGGAATGGTTCCTGGGTTAGTGTTTCTGTGTTGCGGTGAGTATTTGCTTCAGGTTGGGGGGCTGTCTGTAAGTGAGGACTGGCCTGCCTGCCCTCCCGGGTCTATGAGAGTGAGGGATCGTTTTCCAGGATGAGTTGTAGATCATTGATGATGTGCTGGAGAGGTTTTAGCTGGGGGCTGTATGTGATGGCCAGTGGTGTTCTGATATTTTCCTTGTTGGGCCTGTCCTGTATCTATCTCTAGGGACACTTGTTTTCTGTTTCCCTGCTGCATGCTAGAGTTTGGGTTACCTGCCCTCCTTGGCAAGTGATGGGGTCTTGGCTTGTCCTACCAGGGATCCACAGGCATTTCCATTGCCTATCCAGCACTGTGATGACATCCTGGTCACGTCAGAGCATTACTGACTCCTAAGGCGAGGTGGACTGTGGTGAAACAAGGATCAATGGACCCAGGGAGGGACAGTTTAGGGGAGACAGGGATGGGAATGGGCTGGGGAATGGCTGCATAGAGCTGGCCCTGGGACAATGGAGGCAGGATGTGGGTGCATTGCCAGAGCTGAGGGGTGGCGGTGGGAGAATCTGGGGCTGTGGTGTGGGTAGGGATTGATGGGGCATGGGCAGAGCTCAGGGGGTGGGGTGGACAGTTGGGGTGGAACCCAGGTTGGGATAGCAGTGGGTGATGGGTCGTGCTTTTGGGGAATCAGCAGAGCTGGGCTGAGAGAGCTGGTTGAGGTGATGCTTGCTCAGCCTGGTAACTGTCTCCCCCTTTCATTCTCTCTGGGCCCTGGGGATCAGGTGGTGCGAGAGCAGGGAGCACGGTGCATGTAGGGGAGGCCAGTACTGGGAAGAGAACGCTGGCTATTGCCAGTCTGGGGATCCTTTGCAATATCTGAGCATGCTGGCCAATTCACCAGGCCGGCGGGGAAGCAAATGGTGCTGGAATTCACATGGGGATGGATCCAGGATATGCTGAGGCATCCTTCTGGGCAGCTAACTGCCTGTGATGATCTGATCCTTTGGACGTGTGCCTGGGGCTCTTAGGCAATGTTTTCCTTGGGTCTAGTGATATTTAACCAATGCTTTGTGCAACAGCCTCTTTCGGAGAGGTTGGGCAATATCAGAGGCACGCATTCGGTGCCAGCTTAGCAGCCTCCCTTGACTTGCATGGTCTTGCGCTGCTGCTGCTTTGACCCACAAAGGTCCTGTAGCCTGGCACCCCCTGCCCTAAGCACCCATGAGCCTGCCTGCTGCCCACGTCTCTGCAGTAAAACGCTCAGTCTATGAGCCAGCAGAGGGGCTTGACTAGAGATGGGCTCCAGCGATAAGGACTAGGCTGTGGGTGGGGGGCCTTCTTCTTGCTGGGTGGGGAAAGCATCATTACAAGAGGCCTGAAATGAAATGGTGGAGGTGGGGGGCAGGGGGTGATTTCATGGGGTGTCCCCCAGGCTTTGCACAGCTGGATGCTGGGGGCTCAGCCTGGATCCCAGGGTGTGGGTGGCTGGAGCGTAGCTTCCTCCCCTACACGCTCCCACTGGTGCTAATTCGCCCCACACCCCAGTTGGCATTGTGACCAGAGAGACCCATGGACTGTGGAGACTGAACTGCCCTGGGACCTCAGAAGTGGGTCTCAGTGGCTCAGAGCTGAGGCACATCAATGCAGGCTGGTGTGGGGGCTTCATTCACAAGGGCTCCCTCGCCACCTCTTCTCGCCAACCAATGCCAGGGATGGAGCTGGCCCTTGGGTTATGCTGAAGACAGGTTCCCACATGATTGGCTGATTATTTCCCACCCCCCTGCTCAAACATCTGCTCTCCCTGCACCTGCCTCCATGGATGGGGAAGCTCCACTGATTCAGCACTGGACAGGGGCAGCCAGGACTTGGCCAGGCCTCTGGGAAGCCACTTACAACAAAAGAGCTGTTGGAGGCTACTTCCCTTCCAGGTAGGAGGCTGCAGAGAGAGATCCGCATGGGGTGAGTGACCCTGGAAGGCACAGGGTAGCTGGGTCCTGCAGAGGCTCACCCACTGGGCTCTGTGGCGCACCTAGGGCTGGGGTTGGGGTCCTCTACTCAACGATCAGCTTTATGGAGATGTTGTGAAGCCCAGTCATAGGCTCCCAGACTCAGGGTGAGCTGGGAATGGAGGGGAGATGAGTGGGCAGTGAGCATTGGCCTGTTACACCCAGGGTTGTGAGTTCAATCCTTGAGGAGGCCACTTATGGATCTGGGGCAAAATCAGTACTTGGTCCTGCTAGTGAAGGCAGGACTTGATGATCTTTTGGGGTCCCTTCCAGTTCTATGGGATAGGTATATCTCCATATATTATGATTTAGAGGATCCTCTCCATCCCTGTGGCATCAAGGAGATCTGTCTGGAGCAGGACATCAGGAGGAGAAAGTGGACAGAATCATAGAATATCAGGGTTGGAAGGGACCTTAGGAGGTCATCTGGTCCAACCCCCTGCTCAAAGCAGGACCAATCCCCAGACAGATTTTTGCCCCCAATCCCTAAATGGCCCCCTCAAAGATTGAACTCACAATGCTGGGTTTAGCAAGCTAATGCTCAAACCACTGAGCTATCCCTCCCCCCCTAACTGTAGAAATTCAGAGGAGGGTTTGGGGTGGGAGCTGGGAAGCCCGGAATTCTTGTGGCCAGGTTGGTTTGGGGAGTGAGCCAGAGCTCTGCAATCCCGGCCTGTGGCTGAAAGGTTGGGAAGGGGGAGCTGTCACAGCCATTTCATGTGGGTTTCCTTCCTCATCTCCTTGTGGCTGTTCACCCTGGAGTTATTAAGCAAGTTGCTGTGGTCTAGGGAAATAGCTGCCACTCACACCTTGTGCTGCAGCTTCAACCTACAAGGGACCTGACTCCCATCCTGTCCCTTCACAGCCTTATGCCCAGCTGGCACCCATGCCCTGAATGCCTGGCTGCCCCCCCCCCCACTCCGAGAAATGGCTTGGAGATGAAACCAGGAAAAGTTTCTGAGTCCAAATTCTAACCAGCCGTGACCCAGCTGGCCCAAATCAACCCAAACCATAAGAGGCTGGATGGGCAATTTGGCCTTGTGTGGCATGCTGCAGCAGAGCCAGCCCAGGCTTATTGTTCTGGCAGGTGGTGCTGTTATACACAGACCTAGAAATCCCTTTTCTTGGGGTGTGAGTGGCACACAGTCTTGGAAGACACGCTTAGGAAGTCCTGGTTAGCTTTGGGATGTGGGTTCTTTCATGGGGGAGCTGTTGCAAGCAGCAGGAGAGTTGTTTCTCTGCCTTGAATGTCTCTAACTGGAGTCAGTTCTTGGGAGCGAAGTTGCTCCCTGGGAAGTAGGCATTGGTGTCTGGCCTGAGGATTCTGATTGCGGTCTGACCCCCGCTGTCCCAGGACTGGTTTATACACAGCAACTAAACAAGCGGCACTAAGCCAGTACCCTGACTCCATATCACTGGCTTCCTACTGGAGGAGAAATCAACCTGTAGGGCCTGATACCCGCTCCTGCTCAGCGGAGGAGTGGCCTTATTAGTTAATTAGTTCGCTGCACTCAGGCCCCCACCGTGCCAGTTGCTGAGCGAACACAGTAAAACACAGTCCCTGCCTGTAACCGTGCAGACTCACCCCTGTCGGCACCTCCTGTTGGTTGTCCTTGGGAATTAGCTCGATTTCCAGCCCGGAGTGCCCTCTGCAGGCCGGTGATCCACCTGCCACTTGGCCCCCCATGTCCCTCCTGGACTCGGTGCCCTGTTATGTGGGGCGCTGCCCCGTGGCAGTAACCCCTCAGTCTTAGGGTCTCCCCCCACCCTGGGGAACCCCACCCATTATTCCCACCTTGCTTCTGTATAAGGCTACTGCCAGTCATTGTCTAGCCCCTGGGGCAGACTGCAGTATCAGCCTACTCATCACTGGCAAGGTTGGGTTTGGACCTGCTGCCTTGTCTACCCCTGGGCTGCCCTCTGCAACCCCCCGTACCTATTGGCCTTTTGCTAGGCCGCAGCCTGGGGCTTTCCAGGCAGGAGCGCCCTGGCTCCTCTCCCTTTCCTCAGCGCTGCTCCACTCAGGTACCCTGTGTCTAGCTCCCTGCAGCCAGGCTCCCTCTCTCTGAATGCAGAGGGAGAGTATCTGAGCTTCTGGTTCCCAGCCTTTTTGTACAGGCCAGCTGTGGCCTGATGGGGTATGGCCCAGCTGCGGCCACTTCCTTTTACCACTGCAGCCCTCCCAGACAGGAGTAGGGGACCACCCCACTACACTGCCCTAAAGGGATCACGTAGCAGTGGGTGGGCTTCCGCCCACCCAGTTTCCCAGAAACCCAATAGATACACTGCCCTAAAGAACTTGCATTGAAATAGTCAGGCCAAAGGAAGGATTCCAGTCTCACTTTGAATTGAGATCAAGAGCCTTAAGTCCTCTTCAAGGTGCCGTTTGCTGGGAACACAGGGCAGCTGAATATGGATGGAGTCCTGTAGCTGAAGGTTCAGATTTGCTGCCTTCTGGCTATAAGCCAACTGGCTCCCCCACCATCATCACTGACATAGGTGCCGACTTATATGGGCTCCCTGGGGCTTTAGCCCCAGGAATGTTCCCAAGCAGGGGCTCTGCTCCACCAATGTTTTCTCCCGTGCTTGGAGTGCCCCCCCACCACCGCCAGGGCTGGAGCTTCCCCCCTCCCCTCCCCGCCCGGCCCCAGAGCTTCCCTGCCTGAACGCAGCGTGTCTCTCTTCCTTGCCGCTGCTGCCGCTGCCTAGCATAACAGCAGTGAGTGCAAGCTGCTGTTGCTGACTGCAGCATCTCGGAGGGGAGGGGGGGGCCCTGCTCGGCAGCCCTCTCCTCCTCTCCTCCCCGCCCCGGAGGCTGGAGCTTCCCTGCCTGAAGCAGACAGCGTGTCTCTCTCCCTTGCCTCTGCTGCTGCCAGCTGCTGCCTAAGGGCTAATATAACACAGCAATGCAAGCTGCTGTTGCTTGCTGGAGCACCGGCCGGGGGAGGGGAGCGGAGTGGAGGGGGCTGTGCCATGTTTGGCAGCCCTCCCCTCCCCCTACCTGGAGGGGACACAAAGGGGACTTCCGGCCAGGACTCGGAGACTGACCTCACTCACCTGAGATGGATGCTGGGGCTTCCGTGAGTGTTTGACCCTATGATTCCCCCCCCCCAGCCCCAGCCCCCACTCCTGCCCAACGCTGGGGAAGGGGCAGCCCCATGCCATCCCCTCCCACCGTCCCCCAGTGAAGCTACGGTGAGGGGCAGCAGGCTGCAGGCTGCAGCAGGGGTCAGGGAGGCAGGAAGCCATATGTGAAGGCAGTGCCCCTCCCCTCCAGCACCCACCCACCACAGGGCAGATGGGGGAGGGGATTCATAGACCTACCTGAGCAGCTGGGGCTTGGGTGAATTTTATGACACCCGTCCCTGCTCCCCCGCCCCATAGCCATCACCGTACAGACCCCACTTCTGCCCCATGCTGGGCAAGGGGCAGCCCCATCCTCTGTGAAGTTATGATGAGGGGCAGCAACATGGAAGGCCACCTGTGATGGCTACCCCGCCCCACCCCCTAGTACCCATCATAGGGGAGGTGAGTGGGCTTTCTGGACCTGAGAGGGGGCCTAGGAACATGTGCAGTGACTGTGGTGCAGAGTGAGTGTGCTGTGGGGGGCAGGGGGGCAGAGGAGGGGTCCCTCCCCTGGAGCTTGCTGCTGCCAGTGGTGGTGATGGGGAGTCCTCTCTGGCCCTAGCCCTGGGGCAGCCTGTCTGCACCCCAAGTTCCTCATCCTTAGCCCTGCCTCACCCCAAAGCCTGCACCCCCAGCACCGAGCACGCTCCTGCACTGTGAATCCCTCATCCCCAGCCCCACCCCAGAACCCTCACCTGAGGGGAAAAACATGCAACTTAAATTTGGTGGTCATTGTATTTAGCACAATATTTGATTATTTTACACCCTTCAAAGTATGTAACTGGTCGTATACAGGTGTTTTCTCTGAATATTGTCTGTGTGCCTCAGTTTCCCCAATGCATTTCTTAAGGCTCTAGATGGTGGGATAAGGGGGTGTGATTGTTGTAAAGCCCTAGAGGGCCAGTGTGATGCTGTCTGCACAGAGAATGGCCGACACCCTGTCTCCAGGCAACTGATGGCCTGGGCCACTCTCCTGCAAGGTGCCAACTGAAGGTGTTGGAGAACAAAGAGATCAGGTGGCCTCCTAATGCTTGGAAAAGAGACAAAGGCCAGAGGAGGGAGTGTCAGTGCCTGTGCAGACTTCCGGGAAGCGCATGGTGTGGAAGGGGATGCTGGGATGCTTTGGAACAACTCCATACAAAGCCAGTCAGGACTCTGGGGGAGCCTCCTCTCTGAGCATACTGTCTCCAGAGCAAGAAGCTTACACCTTCCTGGGTCTGACCTCGGAGCATTCAGCATGCCCTTCCACACCATGCACTTTCCGCAGCGAGTCTGCCGAGGCAGGTCCTGGGGCAACCAGAGGTCCCTGCACCCCAACTCCGCAGTCAGATGTGACTCTCAGCCAGACAGTAAAACAGAAGGTTTATTAGATGACAGGGATACAGTCTAAAACAGAGCTTGTAAGTACAGAAAACAGGACCCCTCAGTCAGGTCCATCTTGGGGGGGCGGAGCCCAGACCCAAGTTCTGGGCCTCTCCCGATTTCCCCAGCCAGCTCCAAACTGACACTCCCTCATCTGGCCTTTGTGTCTCTTCCGGACAAGGAGGCCACCTGATCTCTTTGTCCCCAACACCTTCAGTTGCCACCTTGCAGGGGAAACTGAGGCACCCACACAGTATTCAGAGAAAACATTAAGAACATTCCCACTTTGTCACAACAGGTGCAACAAAATTTAATACTGTATATTAGGTATTAATAGGCAAGTGCTGCTTCTGACTTTCCACTTTTAATTGACCCTTGTAATCTTGTGGTGCTGACGCATTGTAGCTTCATTTTATATCAGCTTACAGGGTGAGAGCAGGGGCGGGGGGACCACCATTTTGGGCCCCACCAAAAATTATACGAACCTGCCGCCTATGGCCATGAACTCTTGCTAAGTGTCCCTGGAGTGATGTGAATGGGAGAGGCCAGGATGTGCCTTTTGAGTCTTGCCAGGGCTCCTGGAGAATCCTCCGAATTGTCCCCTGACTGGTGTAGCCCCATGACTGATGGGTGCTTCCTCTTCTTGCAGGCTCTGTACAACACCTATTCCCAGAGCCTGGACATCCTGCTCAGGGGCCTGCTGACGGAGACCCCCACCATGGAGAAGCTGCAGCACCTTCTGGAGGTGAGTAGAATGGGACGGTCTGGGGTGGAATTGCCCCTGAACCCCGTGGAAGGGCAGCAAAGGAGAGACTAGAAGAGCCACTTTTCCATTGTGTCCTCCCAGCTTGGACCCAGCCGGCCACACTTTCCCAGAGCTGCCAGTGCAGGGGAAGGAGCTGGGACTTAGACCACAGTTAATAGTATCTAGTTTGCATATTAATTCAAGTTCAGCAGTCTCTCTTTGGAGTCTGTTTTTGAAGTTTTTTTGTTGCAAAATTGCCACCTTCAAGTCTGTCACTGAGTGGTTAGAAAGGTTGAAGTGTCTCCCACTGGTTTTTGAATGTTATGATTCCTGATGTCAGATTTGTGTCCATTTATTCTTTTGCGTAGAGACTGTCCGGTTTGGCCAATGTACATGGCAGAGGGGCATTGCTGGCACATGATGGCATATATCACACATGATGGCATAGATCACGTTGGTAGATCTACCAACGTGATCTATGCCATCATGTGCCAGCAATGCCCCTCTGCCATGTACATTGGCCAAACCGGACAGTCTCTACGCAAAAGAATAAATGGACACAAATCTGACATCAGGAATCATAACATTCAAAAACCAGTGGGAGACACTTCAACCTTTCTAACCACTCAGTGACAGACTTGAAGGTGGCAATTTTGCAACAAAAAAACTTCAAAAACAGACTCCAAAGAGAGACTGCTGAACTTGAATTAATATGCAAACTAGATACTATTAACTGTGGTCTAAACAGAGACTGGGAATGGTTGGGTCATTACACCAATTGAATCTATTTCCCTATGTTAAGTTCTCCTCACACCTTCTATAGGCCATCTTAATTATCACTTCAAAAAGTTTTTTTTCCTCCTGCTAACGATAGCTCATCTCAATTGATTAGACTCTGCCTGTTGGTATGCATACTTCCACCTTTTCATGTTCTCTGTATGTATAAATATCTCCTGTCTGTATGTTCCATTCTATGCATCCGAAGAAGTGAGCTTTAGCTCACGAAAGCTCATGCTAAAATAAATTTGTTAGTCTTTAAGGTGCCACAAGTACTCCTGTTTTTTTTGCGGATACAGACTAACACGGCTGCTACTCTGAAACCTGTAAGGTTTAGCATTGTCTCTTACATTGATCTGTGCTAGATCTCCTTTCAAAAGTCCAATATCATCAAATCCTCCATCAAGTTCTTCCACCTTTCTCACTAGGCCCATCATGGCTGCCACACTGTGGCTGACCACACACTCTCTGAATGCCCAGCTTTTGCCTTTGTAAGTTGTTTCTGTAGTGAACTGGCTCATGCAGTTCAGACTATCTCCAGGACTAGTCAGAGCTGTGTCACGTGACTTCAGCTCTGGGAGAGGTTGAAGTTAAGTCCTTTCTGAGATGCGTGTGACCTCAGCTCCTGAGTCAATTTTAAAGTCATTAGTCTTGCCAGGAATATTCAATTTCACTCTCCAGACAGGCTCTATGTCATCTCCAGTGATAGATCCCAGAAACAATGGCTCTTGACCATAGGCGCCAACTTTCCCCGGTGCCGGTGGGTGCTCACGCCCCCCTGCCCCTGGCCCTGGCCCTGCCCCGCCCCCATTCCAACCCCTTGCCCAAAGTCCCCACCCCAACTCCGCCCCCTCTCTGCCCTATTGGACCCCTTCCCCAAATCCCCGCCCTTCCCCGAGCGCGCCACGTTCTCCCTGCTCCCCCCTCCCTCCCAGCGCTTTCCACGTGAAACAGCCGTTTTGTGCAGCAAGCGCTGGGAGCTAGGGGGGAAAAGCAGGCACGCAGCGCATCAGGGGAGGAGGCAGAGGCAGGGCGGAGGTGAGCTGGAGCGGGGCTTAGCACCCACCAATTTTTCTCCATGGGTGCTCCAGCCCCAGAGCACTCACAGAGTCGGCGTCTGTGTTCTTGATCACGTGTAACACAAGTGACCTCCCTGATTGCAAACATCTGAAACATGTCTATATTTCATGCATTTATTACACCATATGCCTCTGGCTGGACATGCATCATCCCTTGGGATATGACTTTTTCCACACCTAGGGATGTAGGCTGGAATTGGTCCCTCTTAGCCTGGGAGTTCTCTCTCCTGGCCTCATGTTAATGACTTTTAACTCTCAAGTATCTGTTTACATTTTCTGAGCTAGTTTCAAGTTGTTCACGTCTGTAAAGTTGTTCTAGGTTTTGCTGTTTCACCGATTCAGAATGTTTTACTCTCTGTATCACTGTGGCTAGAGTTAAATAGCTCTTCAACTGTAGCTGCTGTGAAAGGTTTTTCTCTCTTAATCCAATAACCAGCCTGCCTCTGATCTTTTCATTTTTTTGCATTCCCAAGTCACAGTTTTCAGCCAATGCATCCAGAACTCTTATAAAACATTCAACTTTTTCCCCTGGTCCTTGAATTGTCTGGTGAAAACTGCATTTTTCTGAGATATAAAGTATGAATCACACATAGCCAAAACCCCTTCACACTCATCTTCAGTAACGTCAGAGGGTTTAGAGGAATTGTCTGCCTGATCCCCATAGCATTAATTAAGGGAGATACCTGTATATCTCCAGTATCAGAGGGGTAGCCGTGTTAGTCTGGATCTGTAAAAGCAGCAAAGAATCCTGTGGCACCTTATAGACTAACAGACGTTTTGCAGCATGAGCTTTCGTGGGTGAATACCCACTTCATCGGATGCATGTCTATCTCCAGTTTCTTTGTGGAGCTTGGTAGCAATGCATAATTGTGCAAAACAGTGTTTCCAGTCTGTCCATTCTAAAGGTTTGTTGAAGCTAAAGTTCTCTGGGGCACTGGGTGGCATGTTGATGAGATCCTGCAACATTTGTCCTTCTGTCTGCCACTTTGTTGCTGTTTTTCTTCTATTTCTGTTTTTATTTACTCCTGACACCATGTCATGTTGCTGTACCTGATATGGACTGGACACAGGTGTGTTCATTGTAAGATCTTTTAATGCTCTGCCAGGTATGGCTGAGGTTAGTTTAAATAAGGTATGTTACAGATGGTGCCCACCTAGTGGCTGACCAGTATCATACAGTTCCATTACAGCCAGCTGCTGCATGAGCCCCAAACATGGAGCCAGCCCATGCACCCCAAAGCAGCAGCCTGTGTGCACTCTGTGCTGCATGCTCCCCCTGCAGCTGGGGGAGAAGGGAAAGGAGAGGAAAGGCTGGAAACTTGTCAGGGGCAAGGACCATTCCACATACACACATGCATGGACCAGTTACAGGGGTGGCAAAGCTGAAGAGAAGGGCAACAAATTTGGGCAGGAGACTTCTCTGTGAATGGTGGCTGGGAGATTGCTGCTTCAAAAGGGTTAAAACAAACAGCCGAAGAAAGAATAATACAATTACATTATAAGATTAACAGAATTCATCCAAATCACTGGAAAAAATATGTTGCTCCAGGAGTAAACTATTGAGCATGGTGAGGAGGGAATTGGTCAAACTTCTCGCCACAGGAGAAACGACACCCTCATTCTGAATGCCAACCCTCCCGTGTGACGTCTGGTGGTATAATTAAATCTACGCTGTAATGTGCAGACAGTCCGACGAGTGGGGGCCTGGTATGTGATAACGCCAACCCATCTATTCCTGAAACTGCTCCTGGTGGAGCCTGCTGAAGAACTGAAAATACTGTTCCATCACCATCAGAGTAGGATAAAAGCATCTGTAATCCTTGGACAGCTGTAACTTTATGGCGAATACAGAGGCAGTAAAGTCTAAAGAAAACAACTCAGCTCTGGAAGGTTTCAGAGTAGCAGCCGTGTTAGTCTGTATCCGCAAAAAGAACAGGAGTTCTTGTGGCACCTTAGAGACTAACACATTTATTTCAGCATGAGCTTTCGTGAGCTACAGCTCACTTCATCAAATGCATAGAATGGAACACACAGACAGGAGATATTTATACATACAGAGAACATGAAAAGGTGGAAGTAGCCATACCAACAGGAAGAGTCTAATCAATTGAGATGAGCTATCTTGATAGAGATCTTGCATTCTTAAAACTACAATACCCACCTGCTGAAGTGAAAAAACAGATTGACAGAGCCAGAAGAGTACCCAGAAGCCACCTACTACAGGACAGGCCCAACAAAGAAAATAACAGAACGCCACAAGCCATCACGGAAAAATTAGGACGGAAGAATCCCATGCACTGCTACAGACTAGGGACCGAATGGCTGGGCAGCAGTTCTGCAGAAAAGGACCTAGGGGTTACGGTGGACGAAAAGCTGAATATGAGTCAACAGTGTGCCCTTGTTGCCAAGAAGGCTAATGGCATTTTGGGTTGTATAAGTAGGGGCATTTCCAGCAGATCGAGGGATGTGATCATTCCCCTCTACTCAGCACTGGTGAGGCCTCATTTGGAGTACTGTGTCCAGTTTTGGGCACCACACTACAAGAAGGATGTGGATAAATTGGAGAGAGTCCAGCGGAGGGCAACAAAAATGATTAGGGGGCTGGAGCACATGTCTTATGAGGAGAGGCTGAGGGAACTGGGCTTGTTTAGTCTGCAGAAGAGAAGAATGAGGGGGGATTTGATAGCTGCTTTCAACTACCTGAAAGGGGGTTCCAAAGAGGATGGATCTAGACTGTTCTCAGTGGTAGAAGATGACAGAACAAGGAGTAATGGTCTCAAGTTGCAGTGGGGGAGGTTTAGGTTGGATATTAGGAAAAACTTTTTCACTAGTAGGGTGGTGAAGAACTGGAATGGGTTACCTAGGGAGGTAGTGGAATCTCCTTCCTTAGAGGTTTTTAAGGTCAGGCTTGACAAAGCCCTGGCTGGGATGATTTAGTTGGGTTTGGTCCTGCTTTGAGCAGGGGGTTGGACTAGATGACCTCCTGAGGTCCCTTCCAACCCTGAGATTCTATGATTCTATGATCACCTACAGCCCCCAACTAAAACCTCTCCAGTGCATCATCAAAGATCTACAACCTATCCTGAAAGATGATCCCTCACTCTCACAGATCTTGGCAGACAGGCCAGTCCTCGCTTATAGACAGCCTCCCAACCTGAAGCAAATACTCTCCAGCAACCGCACACCATACAACATAAACACTAATCCAGGAACCTATCCTTGCAACAAAGCCCGATGCCAGCTCTGTCCACATATCTATTCAAGTGACACCATCATAGGACCTAATCACATCAGCCACACCATCAGGGGCTTGTTCACCTGCACATCTACCAATGTGATATATGCCATCATGTGCCAGCAATGCCCCTCTGCCATGTACATTGGCCAAACCGGACAGTCTCTACGCAAAAGAATAAATGGACACAAATCTGACATCAGGAATCATAACATTCAAAAACCAGAGGGAGACACTTCAACCTCTCTAACCACTCAGTGACAGACTTGAAGGTGGCAATTTTGCAACAAAAAAACTTCAAAAACAGACTCCAAAGAGAAACTGCTGAACTTGAATTAATATTCAAATTAGATACAATTAACTCAGGCCTAAACAGAGACTGGGAATGGTTGGGTCATTACACTAATTGAATCTATTTCCCTATGTTAAGTTCTCCTCACACCTTCTATGGGTCATCTCAATTATCACTTCAAAAGTTTTTTTTCTCCTGCTGATGATAGCTCATCTCAATTGATTAGACTCTTCCTGTTGGTATGGCTACTTCCACCTTTTCATGTTCTCTGTATGTATAAATATCCCCTGTCTGTGTGTTCCATTCTATGCATCTGAAGAAGTGAGCTGTAGCTCACGAAAGCTCATGCTGAAATAAATGTGTTAGTCTCTAAGGTGCCACAAGAACTCCTGTTCTTTCAGCTCTGGAAGGAAATATTATCCTTCTGCCAGGCTTTGGGTAGGGATGGAAGATTTCTATACCCAAGCCAGGAATTTGTGCTTAAGGCACTAGCCTGGGACCCACAGATCTAAGGTCAAGTCCTGAGTATGCTACAGACTCCTTGGATGACCTTTCACAAGCCACCTAGGCCAGATTCACTGATGTTTGGGTGCCCAGCTTGATACACCAAGGTGCTGGGCAGCTAATATTGAGACACCCAAAAATTAATGGCCATGTTGGAAAATCTGTGGCTAAATTGTCCATAATCTCTCTGTGCTTCAGTTCCCTATCTGCAGAATGGGGATACTACTCCTTCCAGCCTTACCAGGGTTCTGGGAGGGGAAAGTCATGAATGTGTGAAGGGCACTTAGATGGGAGTCATACAGGATAGAGCAGAGTCAGGGATACACTGGCAAGGGTATTACCAGATTTGCCTGTTATTTTGGGGTAGGCTCATTATTAGGGTTACTCTTCTGGCGGGGTCTGTAATTCTCTCAATGTGCTTGTGTTCTTATACAGAGCTCTATGTCTGCAAGTCCCCCACCAATGGAACTCTCCTGCAGGACCTAGGTTCCCCAGGGCTGATTCTTCCAGCCCCAGAATCAGACAAACACACACACACAACAACAGAGCAGGTCTGAGAGGACCAGGTTAAACTGCACTCCCAAGCTGACCCCTTAGATGTCCCTGGACTCAGTAGGCTGGGTCGAACAGCACCTCCAAGCTGTCACCCTCATATGTCATGGGCACTGCACCAGAGTAGAGTACGCCTGAGCAGGCTGGGTTAAGCAGTGCTCTCAATCTGCCACCCTCATATGGCCAAGGTTCAGCAGGTCCCTTTCCCCATTTTCACGTTACAATTGTTCTGGTAGTAACCCACTTGATGAGCAAACCCCACAGGGTTTTTGGGTGCTGCGGGGATCTTTAGCTTAGGTACGAAGAGCGTTGCTGCAGAGCAAATGAGGAAGCCAAAAAACACCCATGAAGGGTGAGGAGAGAGAGAGAGAGAGAGAAGCAACCAGCTTAACCATGAAAGTTATTTATTGCCAGGTAATAACCACAGGGGAGGCAAACAAACAAAACACTTATAATAACAAGTGACCCACTGTACTGTAGGTTCCCATCCCTGCTGAGCTCTTTGCAAACTCCCTGGGCCTGGCAGTTCAGTTACACTACAACCACATTCCTACAAATATCCTGTGCTCCCTTAGCACCTGAGCTGCAGGGCTTACTATAGCCTGGTCTACACTACGATTTTAGGTTGAATTTAGCAGTGTTACCTTGATTTAAGTCTGGACCCGTCCACACGATGAAGCCCTTTTTTCTACTTAAAGGGCTCTTTAAATTGATTTCTTTACTCATCCTCCGATGAGGGGATTAGCGCTGAAATCGGCCTTGCTGGGTTGAATTTGGGGTCGTGTGGACGCAATTCGACGGTATTGGCCTCCGGGAGCTATCCCAGAGTGCTCCATTGTGACCGCTCTGGACAGCGCTCTCAACTCAGATGCACTGGCCAGGTAGACAGGAAAAGGCCCACGAACTTTTGAATTTCATTTCCTGTTTTGCCAGCCATTGTTTCTGGGATTTCTTTACTCCTCCTCCGATGAGGGGATTAGCGCTGAAATCGGCCTTGCTGGGTTGAATTTGGGGTCGTGTGGACGCAATTTGACGGTATTGGCCTCCGGGAGCTATCCCAGAGTGCTCCATTGTGACCGCTCTGGACAGCGCTCTCAACTCAGATGCACTGGCCAGGTAGACAGGAAAAGGCCCACGAACTTTTGAATTTCATTTCCTGTTTTGCCAGCGTGGCAAGGTGCAGGTGAGTGCAGATCTCATCAGCAGAGGTGACCATGATGGAGTCCCAGGATCGCAAAAGAGCTCCAGCATGGACCAAACGGGAGGTACGGGATCTGCTCACTGTACGGGGAGACGAATCCATGCTAGCTGAACTCCGTTCCAGTAAACGAAATGCCAAAACATTGGAAAAAGTCTCAAAGGGCATGAAGGACAGAGGCCATAACAGCAGTGCCGCGTGAAAATTAAAGAGCTAAGGCAAGCCTACCACAAAACCAGAG
This sequence comes from Mauremys reevesii, assembly GCF_016161935.1. Taxonomy (NCBI): domain Eukaryota; kingdom Metazoa; phylum Chordata; order Testudines; family Geoemydidae; genus Mauremys; species Mauremys reevesii. Next base: position 89,005 of record NC_052642.1, read on the forward strand.
AGGCAAACGGAAGGTCCGGGGCAGAGCCGCAGACATGCCGCTTCTGCGCTGAGCTGCATGCCATGCTAGGGGGTGCAGCCACCACTCCCCCAACCCTGTGCTTTGACTCTGTCAATGGAGAATCACGCAACACGGAAGCAGGTTTTGGGGACGAGGAAGATGATGCTGAAGAGGTTGAAGATGCTCACAGCAAAGAAGTGGAGAAACCAGTTTCCCCAACAGCCAAGATATGTTTCTCACCCTGGACCTGGAGCCAGTAACCCCCGAACCCACCCAAGACGTGCTCCTGGACCCTGAAGGTGGAGAAGGGACCTCTGGTGAGTGCACCTTTGTAAATATTACACATGGTTTAAAAGCAAGCGTGTTTAATGATTAATCTGCCCCAGCTACTGCAAAAGTCTGTTAATGTATGGGGATGGAGCGCAAATCCCAGTGTTTGCTGGCATTCGGACAACATCCGTTCCTTATCTCTCTCTCGTGTTATCCTCAGGAGAGTGATATCATTCATGGGCACCTGGTTGAAATAGGGAGCTTTTATTAAGGGGACATTCAGAGGTGCCCGTTCCTGCTCTGCTGTTTGGTTGTGGCTGAACCGCAGCCCCTCCTTTTAAATTGCCAACCCATTTTAAATGGCCAACTCAACGGCCGCTTGGTATGGGAAACGAGGGCGCTGCTGTTTGAAACCATTCCCACATGTTATGAAGGTTAAAGAAGCCAAAAGACTGTGGCTTACCATGGCTGCCTGCAAGCCAAATTCTGTTGCCTGGCACTGCGTGAGTGATTTCTCACACCACACCGGCAGGCCCTCAATATAAGAGGCAAAATGCTACCTTGTAACAAAAGCACATGTGCTGTGTAATGTGAACAGCACGGTTTAACGTGAAAGAGTGATCCTATTGTTCTCTAAAATGTGTCTTTTTCACCACCAATCTCCCTTTTCCTCCAGCAGCTGCAAATGTTTCTCCTTCACAGAGGCTAGCGAAGATTAGAAGGCAAAAAAAACCGCACTCGGGATGAGATGTTCTCAGAGCTCCTGCTGTCCTCCCAGACTGACAGAGCACAGCAGAATGCGTGGAGGCAGACGATGTCACAGTGCAGGAAAGAACAACAGGAATGTGAGGAGAGCTGGCGGGCTGAAGATGATAGGTGGCATCAGCTTGCTGGCAGAAGGCAAGAGTCGATGCTCCGACTGCTGGAGCATCAAACTGATATGTTCCAGTGTATGGTTGAGCTGCAGGAAAGGCAGCAGGAGCACAGACCACCGCTGCAGCCCTTGTGTAACCAACCGCCCTCCTCCCCAAGTTCCAGAGCCTCCTCACCCAGACGCCCAAGAACACAGTGGGGGGGCCTCCAGCCACTCCACCCCAGAGGATTGCCCAAGCAACAGAAGGCTGGCCTTCAATCAGTTTTAAAGTTTTTAAGTTTAAGTTTTAAATTGCAGTGTGGCCTTGTCCTTCCCTCCTCCCCCACCCCACCCTGTGCTTCCCTCTGCCCCCACCCCTCCTGGGCTACCTTGGCAGTTAGCCCCCTATTTGTGTGATGAATTAATAAAGAATGCATGAATGTGAAGCCACAATGACTTTATTGCCTCTGCAAGCGGTGATCGAAGGGGCGGGGGTGGAGGATGTTTAGCTTACAGGGAAGTAGAGTGAACCAAGTTGGGGGGGGGGGTGTTAATCAAGGAGAAACAAACAGAACTGTCACACCGTAGCCTGGCCAGTCATTAAACTGGTTTTCAAAGCTTCTCTGATGCGTAGCGCGTCCTCCTGTGCTCTTCTAACTGCCCTGGTGTCTGGCTGTGCGTAATCAGTGGCCAGGCAATTTGCTTCAACCTCCCACCCCGCCATAAACGTCTCCCTCTTGCTCTCACAGGGATTGTGGAGCACACAGCAAGCAACAATAACAATGGGAATATTGGTTTCACTGAGGTCTAACCGAGTCAGTAAACTGCGCCAGCGCGCTTTTAAACGTCCAAATGCACATTCTACCACCATTCTGCACTTGCTCAGCCTATAGTTGAACAGCTCCTGACTACTGTCCAGGCTGCCTGTGTATGACTTCATGACCCATGGCATCAAGGGGTAGGCTGGGTCCCCAAGGATAACTATAGGCATTTCAACATCCCCAACTGTTATTTTCTAGTTTGGGAAGTAAATCCCTTGCTGCAGCCGTTTAAACAGAGTAGTGTTCCTGAAGACGCAAGCGTCATGAACCCTTCCCAGCCATCCCATGTTGATGTTGGTGAAACGTCCCTTGTGATCCACCAGTGCTTGCAGCAGCATTGAAAACTACCCTTTGCGGTTTATGTACTCGCTGGCTTGGTGCTCCGGTGCCAAGATAGGGATATGGGTTCCATCTATCGCCCCACCACAGTTAGGGAATCCCATTGCAGCAAAGTCATCCACTATGACCTGCACATTTCCCAGAGTCACTACCCTTGATATCAGCAGCTCTTTTATTGCGTGGGATACTTGGATCACAGCAGCCCCCACAGTAGATTTGCCCACTCCAAATTGATTCCCGACTGACCAGTAGCTGTCTGGTGTTGCAAGCTTCCACAGGGCTATCACCACTCGCTTCTCAACTGTGAGGGCTGTTCTCATCTTGGTATTCTGGCGCTTCAGGGCAGGGGAAAGCAAGCCACAAAGTTCCATGAAAGTGCCCTTACGCAGGCGAAAGTTTCTCAGCCACTGGGAATTGTCCCAGACCTGCAACACTATGAGGTCCCACTAGTCTGTGCTTATTTCCCGGGCCCAGAAGCGGCGTTCCACAGCATGAACCTGCACGTACTTTGCAAGAAATCTATGTCCATGTCTATGTCCTCATCACTCTCATCACCGCGCTGCTGTTGCCTCCTGGCCTGGTTTTGCTTTGGCAGGTTCTGGTTCTGCATATACTCCAGGATACTGCGTGTGGTGTTTACAGTGCTCATAATTGCCACAGTGATCTGAGCGGGCTCCATGATCCCAGTGCTATGGCGTCTGGGCTGAAAAAAGGCACGAAATGATTGTCTGCTCTGATGGAGGAAGGGGGGACTGACGACATGGCTTACAGGGAATTACAGTCCACAAAGGGGGTGGCTTTGCATCAAGGAGAAACACAAACAACTGTCACACAGAATGGCCCCCTCAAGGATCAAACTTAAAACCCTGGGTTTAGCAGGCTGTTGATTTCACAGAGGGCGGGAGGAAGCAAATGAATACAAAACACATCGGGTCTATTTCTTGCTTTGATCCACTCCATCTAGCTTTTACATCTTTAGGGTGGAAGCAGACGGTGCAGTTTGACTGCTAGCCATTGTCTGCTCCTGGGTGCTTGGCAGAAAATGCTGCATTACGACTGCTAGCCATTGTCGTCTCCTGGGTGCTCAGCAGAAGAAGTCTGCCCAGGCGCCCGTGACTGACCTCACCAAGGTTGGTTAAAAGAGCATCCAGAAATATGACGAGGACTACCAGTCATAACGCATCATCTGCTGCCAAAAGGCAAGGAGCTGCTGCTGTGTAGCAATGCAGTCCCATGTCTGCCAGCACCCAGGAGATGTACAGTGACGGTCAGCTGTGTGGGCTCCATGCTTGCCCTGGTATGGCATCTGCTCAGGTAACCCAGGAAAAAAGGCGCAAAACCATTGTCTGCTGTTGCTTTCATGGAGGGAGGGAGGGAGGGAGAGGGGGGTCTGACAACATGTACCCAGAACCACCTGAGACACTGTTTTTGCCCCATCAGGCATTGGGATCTGAACCCAGAATTCCAACGGGCAGCAGAGACTGCGGGAACTGTGGGATAGCTACTCACAGCTACCCACAGTGCAACGCTCCGGAAGTGGACGCTAGCCTCTGTACTGTGGACACAGTCTGCCCATTTCTGAAAAAACGACTTCTATAAATTCGACCTAATTTCGTAGTGTAGACAGACCCTATGTGTTCTACTGTGACTCTACCTGACCTGTGAGCATGCCCGGGGCAGCCCTCTGTCAAACCCAATGCTGAGAGCCAGTGAGCTGTTCAAACGCTGGCCAATCTGCAGCCGCTGGACCAAACGTTCAAAAGGGTGCTGCACCCACAATCCAAAGAGCTCAGCGTGTTGGGGGCTGGCCTCCTCTGAAGTCATTAAATCAAACTCAGGTGTCTGAAGATACACTCTAGCTCAACCAGAAGTTATTGGGCTACATATAAAATGATGGGGTCTAAATTAGCTGTTACCCGTCAAGAAAGAGATCTTGGAGTCACCGGGGATATTCTATGAAAACAGCCACTCAATGTGCAGCAGCAGTCAAAAAAGCAAACAGAATGTTGGGAATCATTAAGAAAAAGGGATTAATAATAAGACAGAAAATATCATGTTGCCTGTAAATCAATCCATGGTACACCCACACCTTGAATACTGCGTGCAGATGTGGTCGCCCCATCTCAAAAAAGATATATTGGAATTGGAAAAGTTACAGAAAAGGGCAACAAAAATGATTAGGGGTATGGAACAGCTTCCATATGAGGAGAGATTAATAAGACTGGTGCGAAGATTGCGGATCTCTCGAGGCATCTAGATAGACTTATGTGTAGTGCTGGGGAGGAGCCGGTGGTCGTGGTACATGTAGGTACCAATGACATAGGGAAGGATAGGAGAGATGTCCTGGAAGCCAAATTTAGGCTGCTAGGGAAGAGACTGAAATCCAGGACCTCTATGGTGGCATTTTCAGAAATGCTCCCAGTTCCACGCGCAGGGCCAGGTAGGCAGGCAGAGCTTCAGAGTCTCAATGCGTGGATGAGACGATGGTGTAGAGAGGAGGGGTTCACGTTCATTAGGAACTGGGGAAACTTCTGGGATGGGAGGAGCCTATACAGGAGAGATGGGCTCCACCTAAACCAAAGTGGAACCAGACTGCTGGCACTAAACATTAAAAAGGTTGTAGAGCAGTTTTTAAACTAGGAGATGGGGGAAAGCCGACTGCTGCAGAGGAGCGTGTGGATCGGACACAGACTTCTCTTAGGGGAGAGTCTGATGATAGAGAATCTCCAGGTTATAGTCAGGAGCAGAGGAATGAGAAGTATAATGTAAGGGCCGGATCAGATGATAAACAGTCACATAAAAAAGAATCTGGCACATCAGAAAAAGGCAGGCTAATAAACAGGGACAAGTTTTTAAAGTGCTTGTACACAAATGCCAGAAGTCTAAATAATAAGATGGGTGAACTAGAGTGCCTTGTGATAAAGGAGGATATAGATATAATAGGCATCATAGAAACCTGGTGGACTGAGAGCAATCAATGGGACACAATCATTCCGGGGTACAAAATATATCGGAAGGACAGAACAGGCCGTACAGGGGGAGGAGTGGCACTATATGTTAAAGAAAGTGTAGATTCAAATGAAGTAAAAATCTTAAGCGAATCCACAGGTTCCATAGAGTCTCTATGGATAGAAATTTCATGCTCTAGTAAAAATATAACAGTAGGGATCTATTATCGACCACCTGACCAGGACAGTAATAGTGATAATGAAATGCTAAGGGAAATTAGAGAGGCTATCAAAATTAAGAACCCAATAATAGTGGGGGATTTCAATTATCCCCATATTGACTGGGAACATTTCACTTCAGGACGAAATGCAGAGATAAAATTTCTCGATACTTTAAATGACTGCTTCATGGAGCAGCTGGTACGGGAACCCACAAGGGGAGAGGCGACTCTAGATTTAATCCTGAGTGGAGCGCAGGAGCTGGTCCAAGAGGTAACTATAGGAGGTCCGCTTGGAAATAGTGACCATAATACAATAGCATTCAACATCCCTGTGGTGGGAAGAACATCTCAACTGCCCAACACTGTGGCCTTTAATTTCAAAAGGGGGAACTATACAAAAATGAGGGGGTTAGTTAGACAAAACTTAAAAGGTACAGTGACTAAAGTGAAATCCCTGCAAGTTGCATGGGCCCTTTTTAAAGACACCATAATAGAGGCCCAATTTCAATGTATACCCCAAATTAAGAAAAACAGTAAAAGAACTAAAAAAGAGCCACCGTGGCTTAACAACCATGTAAAAGAAGCAGTGAGAGATAAAAAGACTTTAAAAAGTGGAAGTCAAATCCTAGTGAGGCAAATAGAAAGGAGCACAAACACTGCCAACTTAAGTGCAAGAGTGTAATAAGAAAAGCCAAAGAGGAGTTTGAAGAACAGCTAGCCAAAAACTCCAAAGGTAATAACAAAATGTTTTTTAAGTACATCAGAAGCAGGAAGCCTGCTAAACAACCAGTGGGGCCCCTTGATGATGAAAATACAAAAGGAGCGCTTAAAGATGATAAAGTCATTGCGGAGAAACTAAATGGATTCTTTGCTTCAGTCTTCACGGCTGAGGATGTTAGGGAGATTCCCAAACCTGTGCTGGCTTTTGTAGGTGACAAATCTGAGGAACTGTCACAGATTGAAGTGTCACTAGAGGAAGTGTTGGAATTAATTGATAAACTCAACATTAACAAGTCACCGGGACCAGATGGCATTCACCCAAGAGTTCTGAAAGAACTCAAATGTGAAGTTGCGGAACTATTAACTAAGGTTTGTAACCTGTCCTTTAAATCGGCTTCGGTACCCAATGACTGGAAGTTAGCTAATGTAACGCCAATATTTAAAAAGGGCTCTAGGGGTGATCCCGGCAATTACAGACCGGTAAGTCTAACGTCAGTACCGGGCAAATTAGTTGAAACAATAGTAAAGAATAAAATTGTCAGACACATAGAAAAACATAAACTGTTGAGCAATAGTCAACATGGTTTCTGTAAAGGGAAATCGTGTCTTACTAATCTATTAGAGTTCTTTGAAGGGGTCAACAAACATGTGGACAAGGGGATCCGTGGACATAGTGTACTTAGATTTCCAGAAAGCCTTTGACAAGGTCCTCACCAAAGGCTCTTACGTAAATTAAGCTGTCATGGGATAAAAGGAAAGGTCCTTTCATGGATTGAGAACTGGTTAAAGGACAGGGAACAAAGGGTAGGAATTAATGGTAAATTCTCAGAATGGAGAGGGGTAACTAGTGGTGTTCCCCAGGGTCAGTCCTAGGACCAATCCTATTCAATTTATTCATAAATGATCTGGAGAAAGGTAAACAATGAGGTGGCAAAGTTTGCAGATGATACTAAACTACTCAAGATAGTTAAGACCAAAGCAGATTGTGAAGAACTTCAAAAAGATCTCACAAAACTAAGTGATTGGGCAACAAAATGGCAAATGAAATTTAATGTGGATAAATGTAAAGTAATGCACATTGGAAAAAATAACCCCAACTATACATACAACATGATGGGGGCTAATTTAGCTACAACGAGTCAGGAAAAAGATCTTGGAGTTATCGTGGATAGTTCTCTGAAGATGTCCACGCAGTGTGCAGAGGCGGTCAAAAAAGCAAACAGGATGTTAGGAATCATTAAAAAGGGGATAGAGAATAAGACTGAGAATATATTATTGCCCTTATATAAATCCATGGTACGCCCACATCTCGAATACTGTGTACAGATGTGGTCTCCTCACCTCAAAAAAGATATTCTAGCACTAGAAAAGGTTCAGAAAAGGGCAACTAAAATGATTAGGGGTTTAGAGAGGGTCCCATATGAGGAAAGATTAAAGAGGCTAGGACTCTTCAGTTTGGAAAAGAGAAGACTAAGGGGGGACATGATAGAGGTATATAAAATCATGAGTGATGTTGAGAAAGTGGATAAGGAAAAGTTATTTACTTATTCCCATAATACAAGAACTAGGGGTCACCAAATGAAATTAATAGGCAGCAGGTTTAAAACAAATAAAAGGAAGTTCTTCTTCACGCAGTGCACAGTCAACTTGTGGAACTCCTTACCTGAGGAGGTTGTGAAGGCTAGGACTATAACAATGTTTAAAAGGGGACTGGATAAATTCATGGTGGCTAAGTCCATAAATGGCTATTAGCCAGGATGGGTAAGAATGGTGTCCCTAGCCTCTGTTCGTCAGAGGATGGAGATGGATGGCAGGAGAGAGATCACTTGATCATTGCCTGTTAGGTTCACTCCCTCTGGGGCACCTGGCATTGCCACTGTCGGTAGACAGATACTGGGCTAGATGGACCTTTGGTCTGACCCGGTACGGCCTTTCTTATGTTCTTATGACTTTTCAGCTTGGAGAAGAGACTAAGGGGGGATATGATAGAGGTCTATAAAATCATGGCTGGTGTGGAGAAAGTAAATAAGGAAGTGTTATTTACTCCTCATAACACAAGAACTAGGGGTCAGCAAATGAAATTAACAGGCATTAGGTTTAAAAGAAACAAAAGGAAGCATTTCTTCACACAACACACAGTCAACCTGTGGAATTTTGCCAGAGATGTTGTGAAGGCCAAGACTATAACAGGGTTCAAAAAAGGACTAGATAAATTCATGGAGCATAGGTCCATCAGTGGCTATTAGCCAGGATGGGCAGGGATGGTGTCCCTAGCCTCTGTTTGCCAGAAGCTGGCAATGGGCGACAGGCAGTGGTGAGCTGGAGCTAGTTCGCACCAGTTCGTGCGAACCGGTTGTTAAATTTAAAAGCCGGTTTCGAACCGGTTGTTAAAGGGGTGGGCAAACTCCAGCCCACGGGCCACATCCTGCCTGAATTCCCAGCTGGGGAGGCTCCCCTGGCCCCTCCCCTGCCTTCCCCCCTCTCGCAGAGCCTCAGCGTGCCAGGCCGCCAGCGCTCTGGACCGCTGCTTGGCAGCTTTGCAGCTCCTGCCGCTCTGAGCGGCATGGTAAGGAGGTGGGGCTGCGAGCTCCAGTGGGCTGCACGGCATCCACACACGCTGCCCTGAGCAGCATGGTAAGGGGGCCGGGCTGGAGTTGGGAGGAGGGGTTGGATAAGGGGCAGGGAGCGGTCGGACGGGGCGGAGGTTTTGGGGGGCTGGTCAGGGGACGGGGAACGGGGAGGTTGGGTAGGCGTGGGACTTCCGGGGGTCTGTCGGGGTGGTGGTGGATGGAGTCGGGGCAGAGGACAGGGAGCGGGCTGAGTTGGGTAGGAGTGGGATCCTGGGGGACAGTTAGGGTGGGGGTCTCGGGAGGAGGTGGTCAGGGGACAAGGAGTGGGAGGGGTTGATAGGTTGCTGGTTCTGAGGGGGGCAGTCGGGGGCAGGACATGGGCGGGGGAACAGGCTGTTTTGAGAGGCATGTGGGGCTTGTACTCACCGGGCGGTTCCCTACCGGGTCTTCGGCGTCACTTCAGCGGTGGGTCCTTCACTTGCTTCGGGTCTTCGGCGGAACTGAAGGACCCGCCGCCGACGTGCCGCTGAAGACCCGGAGCGAGTGAAGGACCCGCCGCCGACGTGCCGCTGAAGACCCGGAGCGAGTGAAGGACCCGCCGCCGACGTGCCGCTGAAGACCTGGAGCGAGTGAAGGACCCGCCGCCGACGTGCCGCTGAAGACCCGGAGCGAGTGAAGGACCCGCCGCCGACGTGCCGCTGAAGACCTGGAGCGAGTGAAGGACCCGCCGCCGACGTGCCGCTGAAGACCTGGAGCGAGTGAAGGACCCGCCGCCGACGTGCCGCTGAAGACCTGGAGCGAGTGAAGGACCCGCCGCCGATGTGCCGCTGAAGACCCGGAGCGAGTGAAGGACCCGCCACCGATGTGCTGCTGAAGACCCGGTAGGGAACCAGTTCTTAAGATTTTGGCAGCTCATCACTGGCGACAGGGGATGGATCACCCAATAATTGCCCTGTTCTGTTCTTTCCCTCTGGGGCACCTGGCATTGGCCACTCCTGGAAAACAGGACACTGAGCTAGATGGACCTTCGGTCTGACCCAGTATGGCCGGACTTATGGATGTAGGAATTCCTGCATGAAATTCTATGGCCTGCGTTACAGCAAAAGGGAGGGTCATAAAGAGAGAACAGATGGTCCAGTGGTTAAGCCGGTGACCAAGGCCTGAACAGCAAACTATGATCAATTCCCTATCCTGCTACCAACTCCCTTGTGATCCTAGGCCATCACTTAAGTTTTCTGTCCCTCAGCTCCCCATGAGATGACAAGTTTGCTTGATGAAGGAATAGTGTTGACATAATATACTTAGACCTCAGGCATTTCACTTGGAACCACATGACATGAATAAAAAACTAGAACAATATAAAATTAACACAGCACACATTAAATGGATTAAAAACTGTCTCAAAATGTAACTGTAAACGGGGAATTGTCACTGAGCAGGTGTGATTCCAGTGTGGTTCCATAGGGATCAGTTGTTGGCTCTATGTTATCAATGACCTGGAAGAGAACATAAAATCATTGCCGATAACGTTTGCAGATGACACAAACATTGGGGGAGTTGTAAATAACAAAGAGGACAGATCACTGATACAGAGCGATGTCGATCACATGGTAAGCTGGGTGCAAAAAAACAATGTGCATTTTAATACGGCTAAATGCAAAGGTAGTATATAGAATGATGGACATACTATCGGGGTGGGCTCCATCCTGGGAAGCAGAGACTCCGAAACGGACTTGGGAGTCATGGTGGATAATCTGCTGAACATGAGCTCTCAGTGCTATGCTGTGGCCTAAAGAGCTAATGCGATCTTTGGATGTATAAACAGGGGAATCACAAGTAGCAGCAGAGAGAGGATTTCACCTCTGTATTTGACACTGCTGGAATCCACTGGAGTCCAGTTCTGGAGTCCAGACGTCACAAAGAATGTTGCTAAATGGAGCGGGTTCAGAGAAGAGCCATGAGAATGATTAGAAGACTAGAAACCTGCCTTGCAGTGAGAGACTCAAGCAGCTTGAGCTATTTAACATAAGGGGCAACTTGATTACAGTCTGTGAGGACCAGGGCTGCCCAGAGGGGGGGGCAAGAGGGGCAATTTGCCCCAGGCCCCGAGCCCCACAGGGGCCCCCACCAGAGTTTTTCGGGGCCCCTGGAGCGGGGTCCTTCACTCCCTCCGGGGGGGCCGGAAAACTCTTGCGGGGCCGGGCGCAGGAGCTTCTTCCGCTCCCGGTCTTCACCGGTGGGGGTCCTTCCGCTCAGGGGCGGAAGGACCCCCCACTGGCGAATTACCGCCCAAGACGGAGCGGGACCCACCGCCAAAGTTCAGCTCAGTCTTCGGCGGTAATTCGGCGGCGGGGGGCCCTTCCGTTCCAGGACCCGCCGCCGAAGTGCCCCGAAGACCCGCGGCGGGGGGCCCACGCCGCCAAATTACCGCCAAACACCGGGCTGCACTTCGGCGGCGGGTCCTGCTTCGGCGGTAATTCGGTGGCGGGGGGGGTCTTCGGGGCACTTCGGCAGCAGGTCCCGGAATGGAAGGGCCCCCCGCTGCCGAAGACCCCGGGCCCCCGGAATCCTCTGGGCGGCCCTGGTGAGGACCTAGGTGGGGGACCAGTATTGACTAATGGGCTCTGCAATCTAGCAGAGAAGGGTGGACCCGGATCCAAATGCACACTGGCAATGAGGTGAGAATGTGCACCCGGGAGGGTAAAACAACTCACCCAGGGTCACGCAGTCAGTGACAATGAGGGGACCCAGCCCCACACTAGCCGGCAATGCTGGTGTAGCTGTGGGTCCCGGGGTCTTGGAGAGGCGGGAATATCTGTTACTGGACCAACTTCTGACACCTTTGCAGCCGCCCAGAGCCCCCCTGGAGCGGGACCCCTGCTCAGTGTCACCGCGGCTGGGAGCGCCAGGAGCGGGGCCGCGCTGTGTAAGGGTTAATGGGAGGCAGGCGGGTGCACTGGGAGCCACAGGACTCGGCCCGGCCTGGCTCCCCGCTCCTGCCCCCGCTCCCCCGCCTGCAGGGCCGCGGCTCTCGCTGCCGCTTTCCCAGGGATGCCGTGCGGTCGGCCAGCCCCTGTGCTCCCGCGGAGCATCCATCGCAGCCCTGCCCCTTTCGCTGCCTGCGAGCCAGACGCGCCCCGAGCCGGAGCAGGCGGCGGAGCCCGGCGCCGGGTCGTGCCCAGGGCCAGCCGGCGGGGTGGATGAGGTTGATGCTCCTCTGCTGCACCTGGAGGGACGAGCCTATGGGAGAGGACGAAGGTTCGTAGCGCGGGCTGGGGCCGCTGCGCTGCCTCTGCAGATGCGGGAGCCCCGCCAGCCGGGGCCGAGCAGGGACGGCCCCCGGCCGGGCTGCTCTCCCAGCCCGGCCCGCTCCGGCCACTGCCCGGCCGGGGGCTCCCCCGCGGGGGGAAGCCTGGCCCAGCGCTTGGCGCAGGGGCACCCGGGAGCCCGAACTCCTGGGTTCCGCTCGCAGCCCGCAGGGACTCGCCGTGACCTTGAGCGAATCGCTTCCCCTGGTGCAGTGGGTGTGGACGGGTGGGAGCCCAGGGCTCTGACACGTCGCTGGGCAGGTGCAGGGGGGGCTCCCCCTGACGCGACTTGGGGTACCCGGCCCGGCGGCCCCTCTGTGATACAGGGGAGGCCTGCGGGCAGGCTGGTGGCCAGCGCTTCGCCCTGGGCTGAGGGGCCCCCAGAGGCTGCTCCTGCAGTGAGGCAGCCCCCGGGCTCGGGGTTCCCATCTCACTGCACACACTCCTGCAGCCAGGAGGCGCTTCCTATTCTCAGGGGCCTTTCTCTGGCCCTCCGGGGTCACCTAAACCCTCCCATCAAAGCTCCCTTCCTCCCAGCTAGGCTGGCCAGACAGCAAGTGTGAAAAATGGGGATGGGGGTGGGGGTAAAAGGCACTTATATAACACAAAGCCCCAAATATCAGGACTGTCCCCATAAAATCAGGGCATCTGGTCACCCTGCTCCCAGCCCCTTGCAATGCCGTTTGCCAGCTGTTCCCTGGCCCTGGCTGCTGGGGGTTCAGCATTTCGGGGCGTGGCCTGTCACAGCCCCTTGGCTGGGGCCATGGCTCCCAACGCAGTGGGGAGCAGACCCTGGCCTGGCCTAGATGATCCTCTTGTCCTGGCTGCCCTGCCTCCCACAGCAGCGCATGGCCCCTCTCCATGCCGCCTATCACCTTACTGCCACCTGCAGCTCCGCTTTCCAGCCATTCTGCTTCCACCCCCCGCGGAGCCGGGCTCCCTGCGCCCGTCCGTGACTCAGTCCTGGGGGCCTCTCTCTGACAACTGGGGAGCGGTTCCTGGCTCACCATGGGCGGGCCCCCTGCGCCCACTGACACCCTGCACACTCAGCCTGATGACCTGCCCCCCATCTTCTTGTCACCCCACATCTCCTCCCTCCCTCCTCCATACCTTATCCTCTACCCCCTTATCTTGCCCTCCCCTCCCCCACGGTCCTGGCTGCCCAGGTCCTGCTTTCACCCTCCTCACCCTCCATGCCTCATCCTATCCTCACCTCCCCCTTCCTTCCTCCTCATGCACTTTGCTCTTCCCCTCCACAGCAAGTCACCTGCCTCACAGCATCTCCCTGACAACCTGCCCTCACCCACTCATGCACCCTCAGGGCTAGCAGGGCTCCCCACCCGCACCTTCCCCCAACCAGCGGCCTCCACTGCTTTCTCCCCTGAGCTCTGCACTGGCTCTTCCTGCCCCTGCCAGTCAGAGGAGACAGAGCGGCAGTCGTGGGCACGCAGGGCAGTGCTGGCACCCCCAGGGAGCCCACCGCTCCCCAGGGCCCCAAGCTGGCCCAGGCCAGGTCCTGACCCCTGCCAGACACCACGCGCCCAGTGCCTTTCCCCCGATGTGACTCTGCCCCAGCCCTGCTCTGCCCTGCCAGCAGAGGCCATGGGCACAGGAGGGGGCAGCTCTGGCTGTGGCTGGTGTGGGGCCCCTGCCAGCAGGGGATCAATAAGTACAGGCAAGGTGAGCGGGGAGCGCCTGGGAGAGCATGGCCAGGCCTGGCTTGTGCTGCGCCTCCCCCGGGCCAGAGGCCCAGAGATGGGGGGGCAGGGTCAGCGTGGGTCCGAGTGGGGGTGGGGGGGTCAGAGCCTGTGTGGGTCTGGGGGATGGGGATCAGAGTCCATGCAGGTCCCAGTGGGGGCAGGGGGCAGGGTTAGTGTGGGTCCCAGTGGGGGAGGGGCGTCAGGGTCACTGCAATTCCAGTGGGGGAGGGGAGTCAGGGTCAGTAGGTGTTGCAGTGACAGGATGGTGGGGTGTGTGTGGCGGGGGTGAGTGTCAGTGCGAGTCCATGTGATGGGGGGAGGAGGCTCAGAGTTACTGTGAGTCCTGGTGTTGGGTAGGTGGGAGTGGGGGAAGGTCAGTGCAGGCCCTGTGGAGAAGGGGATGGGTCCCGGTGGCGGGTGGGCTGGGGGCTCTCAGGTGTGACGGGGGATGTGCCCAGCCTAGTTGTTCCTGCTCTGTAGCAGTTTCGGTGCTTCTCGCACAGGGGCCTGTGGAACTGAGTGCCCGTTTCCGGTGCCAGTCCACCAAGGCTCGCCGTATCCTGCACACCCACCAGACCATGCTGCTGCATAGCCTGCCAGGCAGTCGCTACGTCACATTCCCCTTTCATTGATTGGGGAAACTGAGGCACAGAGCAGGGAAGGGATGTTCTATATCCCCCTAAGTCAGGAGTCCTGCTGCCCTGTCCTGTCCCTTTACCACCAGCTCCCACTGCTACGCATGTCTCTCTCCATAGTTGCCTCAATGCATGTAGGTGAAATTAGGTGCTGGGCTTCCACGGGAGAAGGGCCCTCAGAGCTCCCCAAGCCAGACTGGCTCTGCCGGGGCTGGCTGTGCCCTCGCCTGGGGGTGCAACAGCCTGTGCCTCTTCTGTGCCCTGCAGGAAGCGACCTGCCTGTATGTGCGAGCTGTGGCCACAGTATCTACGATGGGCAATACCTCCAGGCCCTGAACGCTGACTGGCATGCCGACTGCTTCAGGTAGGAGCCACGCGGGGCAGGCATGGAGCTCTCCTGCCTGCGCTCCCCAGCGCTGGGCCTGCCACGACTGGCCAAGGCTAGAAGTCTAGGGACAGACACTGGTGTCACCTCCCGGTCAAGGTGGCCGCATGTGTACACACACACACAATGTCCTGCACAGATACACACACACACACACACCGTCCATGTCCTGCAGAGATACACACACAGAGTCCATGTCCTGCACAGATACACACACACACACACACACACACACACACACACACACACACCCCGTCCATGTCCTGCACAGATACACACACACACACACACCCCGTCCATGTCCTGCACAGATACACACACAGAGTCCATGTCCTGCACAGATACACACACACACACCCCGTCCATGTCCTGCACACACACACACACACACACACACAATGTCCTGCACAGATACGCACACACACACAGTCCATGTCCTGCACAGATACACACACACACAGTCCATGCCTTGCACAGATATACACACACACAGAGTCCATGTCCTGCACAGATACACACACACACACACCCCGTCCATGTCCTGCACAGATATACACACACACAGACACACAGTCCATGTCCTGCACAGATATACACACACACACAGACACACAGTCCATGTCCTGCACAGATACACACACACAGTCCATGTCCTGCACAGATACACACACACACAGACACACAGTCCATGTCCTGCACAGATACACACACACAAATGTCCTGCACAGATACACACACACACGTGCAATGCCCCTCTGGCACACAACTCCCTTGGTTAAGGGCCCTGGTCCCAGCCAGCCATTAGACTTGGGGTGGGGCATTCCCAGGATGGGCTGCAGTTCTCCCCACAGCCCAGCAGAGCCGGCTGGGGCTGGGGCTCTGGGTCCCTAGCAGCCTGTGGCCCTTGCCGTCTGCTTTGGTTTCTTGCTTGCGTCCCTGGGTTCCTCTCTCCCCTCAGCACCTGCTCTGTAGGCGTCTTCCCAGCCCTCAGCACTGGTCATGTCACCCAGACTGCACTGTGTTCTGGCCGCAGGTGGGAGCCCTGTGCACTGAGCGGGGCTTGAAGCCTCTCCAGCACTCAGTCCGAGAGGGCTGTCCTCCGAGCCAGGCATGCCAGGTTTTCGGACAGGCCAGCCAGAGTGAAGGGGCGTTTGCTGCTGCAGCTGGGGTGAAGCGGCTGCCAGAGTGCGAGCATGGTGTGGCTGGGCCCCTGCACTCCCTGTCACTAGGAGCCTGCAGGCTACCAGCCGTTCCTCTCAAAGGGCCTGCCCGTGTGCTGCCCCCTCACGTCTGTGGTTGCAGCACAGATAAATGCAACAAAGAATCCTGTGGCACCTTATAGACTAACAGACGTTTTGCAGCATGAGCTTTCGTGGGTGAATACCCACTTCTTCTCTTGCATCCGAAGAAGTGGGTATTCACCCACGAAAGCTCATGCTGCAAAACGTCTGTTAGTCTATAAGGTGCCACAGGATTCTTTTTTGCTTTTACAGAACCAGACTAACACGGCTACCCCTCTGATACTTGACACAGATAAATGTCATTCCCCAGGGAGGGCTCGGACACCTGGCACACAGCATGGAGTGTGTCCCTAGCCTGGGAGAATGGGAGAGCCCAGCTCCCTGGCATTCTCGCTGCAACCTGCCTTCAGCTCGACCCACCCAAACCGTACTGGAACTCTGTGTGCCAATGCTTGCTTGAAGGGATCTCCCTGCTATTCTACTGCAGTCCCAGCCTCTCCCAGCAGGGGCGCTGTAGGGAGGGGGCAGAGTTCTGATTGTGGGAGAGCTCCCAGCTGCATCAGTCCTGGCCTCTTCCTGCAGGGGGCACTGCAGGGAGCAGGGCAGGAGTGCTGGCTGTGGGGGAGCTCCCTGCTATTTCTGCCCTGGCACCTCCCAGCAGGGGGCTTTGTCGGGCAGAGTGAGGATGGCACCCTTCATTATTATTATTACTGTTTGTGTTTCCGGAGCACCTAGCAGCCTGAGATGGCCCAGGACCCCATTGTGCTAGGTGCTGTACAAATGCAGAACAAGCTGACCCCTTGGCCTGTCCCTGGGGCACAGTGGTGTCTGCAAGAAGCCTGTCTGGGAGCGACCTGGATTCCATGGGAAGTTGGGCTGCTCTCTGCACTCCACAGCCCCATGCGCTACTGCAACTGGGCAGCCATTAATAGCAGCAGCAGCTGGAGAGCATGTGAACAGGGCCATCTGCTCCTCATTAGCCTGTGTGCCTGCTAAGCCTGAGCCAGAGAGAGAAGGGGTGGATTGTGCATCGCATCCTGTGCGCTGGAGTCCCCAGAGTGGGGGGCAGTCTGCTAGGCATACTGGGGCCAGGACAGAGCCAAGCCCCCTCTGCCCAGACAAGGGGGTCGGCAGGTGTTTCTTCGTCAGTCTGATGGGAGGGGCAGGTAGTTGGGGATGGAAGTCGTGATGGTGCCCTCCTCGTGCTGGCACTGTGAGCAGGGTTAGACAGCATAGTGGTTAATGCTGGCAGCTGCACTGGAGCTTTGTTGACAGCAGCGCAGCCAGCCACTGAATCGCTGCTAGCACCAGTGCAAGTGCAACCTTTCCCAGGGCTGGCAGCGCAGCAGGGCTCTGTGGAGCTGGGAAAGCCCAGTTCCCTAGGAGTGCCCCAGGGCTCTCTGCACTTGGCAGGTGTGCACCTGTGCATCTGCATGCCAGAGGGTGTGCATGCGTCTGCAGGGATGCGCGAATGGGGTTGGGTGCACTGGCAGGGACACGGCGAGTTTGTGGGCGGGGGTGAGCTGTGATGCTGGAAGGCAGGGCATGTGCATGCACAGTGCTGTCGCAAATGGGAGCAGAGAGGTGGGAGGGTGAGTACAGGTGGCAACAGGGCCATGTCCATTTGGACAGTGAAGCTACACACGGTGGTGCTGATGTTATGCATGGAACAGTGGGGGTGCCAAGTAGGTTGGCTGGTGTTGTGTTTGCAGGAGTGTACCAGCAGTGCCATTGCACAGCCCTACGGAGGGGAGGCCTGTGAGTCCCCATGAGGATCCAGCCCAGGGGAGGCGCAGCAATGGCTGATGCAGGGCAGGCTGCTGGCTGTCACTGAGGAAGCGCCGTCCCTGTGTGATTACAACTCTGGTTTCCTTTCCTCCTCAGGCTGCTGGCTGCGGTCTGGGGGTGGGGAGAAGTGAGAGCTAGTGTCTTTCCCTGAGTCACTGAGGCCAGAGCTGTGGGGAGCAGGCTGGGGAGGAGGGGATGATGTCATGGGTTCCTGGTCCCTCCTCTCCCTCTCACTTAATACTTCCAGCTCTTTGAAGTGTCTGTAGGAATTAGAAGCCACAGAAGTGTGTGCAGGGCCTCCCTGGCCAGCTGGGGGAGGCGCCCCCACGGCTGAGTGCAGGGCCCCACCACCCCAGCTGCTCACTGAGGCGCGGCCCGCACGGCGCCGGACTCGTTCTGGTTCGGAGGATGCTGACTGCTGTGCTCAAGAAGAGCTGCTTCCTGAGTGCTGGAGCCAAGTAAGTGTGTGGGGCTGCTCTGGCTCGCACCTGAGCCTCTGCCGTGGCTAGGGGCACCGCATCACCATGGGCTTGGGGCCACAGCGTGGGACGGTTTGTGGTGGAGTCCGGACAGCACCCTGGGGTCCCAGCCCAAGACATGGATAGAGGGAAGGCAGCAATCCCAAGGGAAAGGAGTGTGCCTGGAGACATACTGCCGAGGAAATAGAAACCGTGGCAGGAAATGTCCCCTTCCCTCCCCCCAGCTGCCCCCACATCTCTCTCCTCACAGCCTGCTCACTGCTTCTCCTGCACTCGCCCAGTTAGCAGGCAGCTGAGACCACACCAGCTGTGGGAGGTGGAGGAGCTGAGCAGGGTGGGGGTGATGGTGAGATTCCGATAACCTTCTGGGGGCTGCGGCTGGAGGGAATTGGCCTTTTGGTGCGTTGCAGCATTTGGTACCTTGTTATACACTTTGGTGGTTTTTGTGTGAAATATCTCCCTCCCCAGCACTGAGGAACTGAAAACCCCTCTGCTCCAAAGCTGGCTGCTTCGTCTAGGGGTGTGTGTCGTTATCTCCTTTATCAGATGGCGAACCTGAGACACCATGAGAGGAAGTGACTTATATGGCTGGGGGAGGGATGCTGGGTCTATTGGACTGAGCAAGGGTTGGGGAGTCAGGTGAGTGAGCTGGGTTCTTACTCTGGATCTGACTTGGGCCAAGTGGACACTGCACCCTGCCAGTGGGAGTGCCAGGGTGGATCAAAGGCAGGTGGGTTTGCCTGCTGTGAGCAGGGCTAGAGGACATGCTCACCATCACTGCACCCTCCAGCAGAGCTGCACAGGGACTAGAGCAAAGGTCTTTGCACCTCCTCAGCGGAGAGAGCCCAAGCAGCATGGCAAGAGGCTGCCATGTTCAGTGACCCAGCCACTGCACCCCTCCCAGGATCACAGATCACCCCCAAAGGACTTGGAATTACTCATCTCTTCCTATGCAACTTCCTGCAGCCTAGCGAGTGGGTTCTCCCACTGAGATCTGTACAGTGTGTGTGCGCTGGTGCTATATGTCTGAGCACACACTGTGCAGCTGTCTGTGAGCGCACAAGCCCCAGGCAGGGTCTGTGGTCCTAGCCCAGGTGCAGGGCACCCAGAACACTGCTGCACCGGGTCCCCACCCTTCCGGCAGGGCCAGGGCCGGTGGTGAGAGCGTGACCCGCCCGCCCACAGGGTGCGACAGGGGTGGGGTGGGGCTGTGCCCAGGGCACCATCAGCAGCCCCCAGTGCAGAGAGCAGGGCCGCTCCCACGCCAGCACTGCGAAGGTTAACGCAGCTGGGTTGCGCCCGGACGCGCGTCCTCATTGGTCAGCGTCCTCCCGGGAGAGTTTGACTCAAGCAATTGGAGGGCGGCTTCCCGGCTGGGGTGACGTAATGGGGCTGCCAGGGGAATGACATCATTGCTGATTGACATGCGACCCACGTGCCGGCAGAGCGGGGAGAAAGGGGGCTGCAGAAGCGACCGCATCCCCACCGCTCCTCACTCTGCATCCCCGCCCCCTACAGCCCCACTGCTCCTCTGCATCCCTGCCCCCTTCAGCCCCACCGCTCCTCACTGCAGCCCTGCCCCCCCTACAGCCCCACCGCTCCTCACTCTGCATCCCCGCCCCCTACAGCCCCACTGCTCCTCTGCCTCCCCGCCCCCTCCAGCCCCACCGCTCCTCACTGCATCCCTGCCCCCCGACAGCCCCACTGCTCCTCACTCTGCATCCCTGCCCCCCTACAGCCCCACTGCTCTCTGCATCCCTGCCCCCGACAGCCCCACACCGACAGCCCCACTGCTCCTCACTCTGCATCCCTGCCCCTACAGCCCCACCGCTCCTCACTCTGCATCCCCGCCCCCTACAGCCCCACTGCTCCTCTGCATCCCCGCCCCCTACAGCCCCACACCGACAGCCCCACCGCTCCTCACTCTGCATTCCCGCCCCCTACAGCCCCACACCAACAGCCCCACCGCTCCTCACTGCATCCCTGCCCCCCGACAGCCCCACTGCTCTTCTGCATCCCTGCCCCTACAGCCCCAGACCGACAGCCCCACCGCTCCTCACTCTGCATCCCTGCCCCCCCTACAGCCCCACCGCTCCTCACTCTGCATTCCCGCCCCCTACAGCCCCACTGCTCCTCTGCATCCCTGCCCCCGACAGCCCCAGCCCCACCGCTCCTCACTCTGCATCCCTGCCCCTACACCCCCAGAGCTCCTCTCTGCATCCCTGCCCCCTCCAGCCCCACTGCTCCTCTGCATCCCTGCCCCCTCCAGCCCCACCGCTCCTCACTGCATCCCTGCCCCCGACAGCCCCACCGCTCCTCACTGCATCCCTGCCCCCCCTACAGCCCCACCGCACCTCTGCATCCCTGCCCCGACAGCCCCACACCGACAGCCCCACCGCTCCTCACTCTGCCTCCCCGCCCCCAACAGCCCCACCCCGACAGCCCCGCTCCTCACTGCATCCCTGCCCCCGACAGCCCCACTGCTCTTCTGCATCCCTGCCCCTACAGCCCCAGACCGACAGCCCCAGGCCCACCGCCTCACTCTGCATCCCTGCAGCCCCCTCCAGCCCCACAGCTCCTCACTGCATCCCTGCCCCTCCAGCCCCACTGCTCCTCTGCATCCCTGCCCCTACAGCCCCACCGCTCCTCACTGCATCCCTGCCCCCGCTACAGCCCCACTGCTCCTCTGCATCCCGGCCCCTACAGCCCCACTGCTCCTCACTGCATCCCCGCCCCAGACAGCCCCACTGCTCCTCTTCATCCCTGCCCCCTTCAGCCCCACCGCTCCTCACTGCAGCCCTGCCCCTACAGCCCCACCGCTCCTCACTCGGCATCCCCGCCCCCTCCAGCCCCACACCGACAGCCCCACCGCTCCTCACTGCATCCCTGCCCCCCGACAGCCCCACTGCTCCTCCCTCTGCATCCCTGCCCACCTCCAGCCCCACTGCTCCTCTGCATCCCTGCCCCCTACAGCCCCACCGCTCCTCACTGCATCCCTGCCCCCGCTACAGCCCCACTGCTCCTCTGCATCCCTGCCCCCTCCAGCCCCACCGCTCCTCACTGCATCCCTGCCCCCTACAGCCCCACACCGACAGCCCCACTGCTCCTCACTCTGCATCCCCCCCCCCTACAGCCCCACAGCTCCTCTGCATCCCTGCCCCTACAGCCCCACCGCTCCTCACTGCATCCCTGCCCCTACAGCCCCACACCGCATCCCTGCCCCTACAGCCCCACACCGACAGCCCCACCGCTCCTCACTCTGCATCCCTGCCCCTACAGCCCCACTGCTCCTCTGCATCCCTGCCCCTACATCCCCACTGCTGCTTACTGCATCCCTGCCCCCCTCCAGCCCCACTGCTCCTCACTGCATCCCTGCCCCCCTACAGCCCCACCGCTCCTCACTGCATCCCTGCCCCCTCCAGCCCCACTGCTCCTCTGCATCCCTGCCCCTACAGCCCCACTGCTTCTCTGCATCCCTGCCCCTCCAGCCCCACACCGACAGCCCCATTGCTCCTCACTGCATTCCTGCCCCCTACAGGCCCACACCGACAGCCCCACTGCTCCTCTGCATCCCTGCCCCCTACAGCCCCACACCGACAGCCCCACTGCTCCTCACTGCATCCCTGCCCCTACAGCCCCACTGCTCCTCTGCATCCCTGCCCCGACAGCCCCACACCGACAGCCCCAGCCCCACTGCTCCTCACTCTGCAGCCCTGCCCCCCCTACAGCCCCACACTGACATCCCCACAGCTCCTCACTCTGCATCCCTGCCCCCGACAGCCCCACACTGACAGCCCCACCGCTCCTCACTCTGCATCCCTGCTCCGGACAGCCCCACACCGACAGCCCCAGCCCTCCCCATACTCCGCCTCCCACTAGAGCCCCCACCCCTCACTCTGCATCCCTGCCCTCTTCCACTGCACACCAAAAGCCCCAGCCCTCCTGCTCCCCCTCCAGCCCCACAGTCTTGATGCCTGCCCCCCTAGAGCCCCACTGCTCCTCAATCTTCATTCTTGTCCCCTCTCCAGCCCCACTTCTCCATACCTCACCTCCCCCTAGCACCCCTGCCCCTCCAGCCCCACCCCCTCCAGCTCCACACTGACCCCCAGCCCCCATTCTCCATACCCCACCCCTCCTCACTCTCCATCCCTGCCCCACACCCACAGCCCCAGCCTTCCCACCCCATACCCCACCTCACATTCCTGCTCCTCTCCACCCCGCTCCTCACTCTCCATCCCTGCCTCCCGCCCCAGCCCTCCTACCCCCTCTGATAGCCCACGGCCTCCATTCTCAAGCCCCCTTTAGGGGCCGACCCCCACCACTCTTCACTCTACATCCCCACACTGACAGGCCCACCCCCCACCACGCCCACGCCCCCCTTTCCAGTCTCACGCTACCTCCAGCCCCATTCCAACAGCCCAGGCCCACTGCTCCGCCCTCACAGAATCTCAGGGTTGGAAGGGGCCTCAGGAGGGATCTAGGCCCACCCCCGCTCAAAGCAGGGCCAACCCCAGACAGATTTTTTTTTTAAACCCCAGATCCCTAAGTGGCCCCTCAGGGATTGAGCTCACAGCCCCGGGTTTAGCAGGACACTGCTCAAACCACTGAGCCAGGGCCGCTGAATCCATTTAGGCAAATTAGGCGGCTGCCTAGGGTGCCTAGTGGTTGGGAGCACCTAAAAGGCGGCTCAGGCGAGGAGGAGGTGAGCTGGGGGGGAGGGCGTGGGGAGGATCACCCGCAGTAATGGGGGGGGGGCGCACAGGGGAACCGCTCCCCGCCCCAGATCACCTCCCCTCTGCCTCCTCCACTGAGCACACGGCCCAGCTCTAAGTCTGCTCAAGCCTGGGAGGGGAGGAGAATTAGAGCGGCGCCTGCGTGCTCAGCGGAGGAGAGCTGGGGCGGGCTCCCCGGGCCGGGTTAGGTGCTGCGAGTCTCCCCTGGGTGAGGTTAGCTGCCACGGGGGGGAAGAAGTCTCCCCAGGTGGGGTTAGCTGCCGCGGGGTGGGAGTCTGCCCAGCCGGGGTTAGCTGCCCCGAGTCTCCCCTGGGCGGGGTTAGTTGCCCCGGGGGGAGGGGGGAGTCTCCCCAGGTGGGGTTAGCTGCCGCGGGGGGTGGGGGAGGAGAGTCTCCCCAGGCTGGGTTAGCTGCTGCGAGTCTCCCCTGGGTGAGGTTAGCTGCAACGGGGAGGGGTGGTGAGAGTCTGCCCAGGCGGGGTTAGCTGCCGCGGGGGGTGGGGGATCCCCGGGTGGGGGGCTGGGTTAGCTAGATGGGGGGTGGCGCAAGGTGGAAGTTTCGCCTAGGGCGTGAAACTTCCTTCCACCGGCCCTGCCCTGAGCTATCCCTCCCCACTCTCTAGCCTACCCCCTCGAGCCCCACACTGACACCCCAGCCCTCCCACCCCTCCTCCAGTTCCACACTGACAGCCCCAGCCCCACTGCTCCTCACTATCCAGCCCCACCCCCTTCCAGCCCCACCCCCCCACTCCTCACTCTCCATCCCTGCCTCCCGACAGCCCCACACTGACAGGCCCAGCCCTCCCACCCTTCTCCATCCTCAGCCTCCTCCAGCCCCACTGCTCCTCACTATCCATCCCTGTCCCCTTCCAGCCCCACACTGACAGCCCCAGCCCCACTGCTCCTCACTATCCATCCCCCCCCCCATCCAAACCCACCCCAACAGCCCCACCCCACTCCTCACTCTCCATCCCTGCCTCCCGACAGCCCCACACTGACAGGCCCAGCCCTCCCGCCCTTCTCCATCCTCAGCCTCCTCCAGCCCCACTGCTCCTCACTATCCATCCTTGTCCCCTTCCAGCCCCACACCGACAGCCCCAGCCCCACTGCTCCTCACTATCCATCCCCGCCCCTTCCATCCCCACCCCAACAGCCCCACCCTCCACTCCTCACTCTCCATTCCTGTCCCCACTTTCCATTAGAGCTCCAGCCCCCACCCTTCACTCTCCATTCCTGTCCCCGCCAGCCCCACACCAACAGCCCCAGCCCCACTTCTCCACTCTCCAGCCCCACATTGACAGCCCCACCGCACCTCACTCTCCATCCCACCTTCCTCCAGCCCCACACCGACAGCCCCAACCCTCCTGCTCCCTCTCCAGCCCCACACCGAC
Organism: Mauremys reevesii; assembly: GCF_016161935.1. Lineage (NCBI taxonomy): Eukaryota > Metazoa > Chordata > Testudines > Geoemydidae > Mauremys > Mauremys reevesii. The sequence continues at coordinate 113,405 of NC_052642.1, forward strand.
CACCTCAGCACCCGTTCTCCATACCCCACACCCCACTCGGGCCCCACCCCATTCACTCCTCACTCTCCCTCTCTGCCCCCGTCCAGCCCCACACTGACAGCCCAGCCCCACTGCTCTTTACTCTCCATTCCTGCCCCCCCTCAGCCCCACACCAACACCCCCAGCACTCCTGCCCCTCATTCTCCATTCCTTACCCCCACTCCAGCCCCACACCAACATCCTACAACCTCTGTCCCCACACTGACACCCGCAACCCAATGCCTGACCCTATCCTCCATCCCCACACTGACAGCCCAACCCCCACCCCTCACTCTCCATCCCCACACCCCCAAATTCCAGTCCCACACTGATACCCCCCACCCTAGCCCACAACCCCTGCCCCTCACTCTCTATACTGCCCCCCACTCCAGTGTCACACTGACACTCCAATGCCCCAGCTCCAGCCCACTTCTCTCCATACCCCATGATCCTTACCCCTCACAGCTCTCATGAACAGTTCTCCCAGCCACATGCTCCCCACTTTTCTGCATGCCGCTTTTCTACCAGGTATATAAAAAGTGATCTTCCCATGCTGTGAGCTTCTCCACAGCAGTGTCCTGCCAGAGCCCGAGTTCCAGCAGGATACAGCTGGAGCTGTCGTGAATTGCACTGTTCATGTGTGCTGTGCAGTCCCGACATTTCCAGCGAGCTCAGCACCTGCTAGCGGGGCCGGGGGGGGGGGCATGGAGAGCTGTAGACAGAGCACAGCAGCTGGGGCCTCCCCACCGGGACAGGGGGTTCATAGGGAGCAAAGGGTTCTGCTTGTCTCCAGCAGCTGGAAACCGTTACGGTGAGTGCAGTGTGAGTCAGAGCGCTGTGCCAGGCCTAAGGACACATTGCCGGGGGGGGGAGCAGACAGTGCTGCTCATGGAACTCATTCTTTAATGCATCTTGTACGGCGTGATGGTATGTCTTGCTGAGCACAGTCTGAGCCAGGCAGATCTGTGCTGCAGTGTGAATGATGAGAACCAGCCAGGGACTCTTTGTACAGTGCCTAGCGCAGCGAGGCCTTGATCCCTGACTCGGGCCCTAGCTGCTACTGCGCCACAAATTGAGTACACTTACGTCTGCACTTCACATATGACAGCGGTGCAGCTGCCAAGCTTCAGTGTAGACACTCCCTAGGCTGACAGGAGGGATTTTGTCCTGAGAGGCAGTAGCTAGGTCCATAGAAGAATTCTGCCATCTACCTAACGCTGTCTGTACCAGGCTCAGGTGATATGACTGTCTCTCGGGGGTGTAGATATTTTCACACGGATGTAAATTCCTAGTGTAGCCCAGGCCTGAGATTCCAGGCCTATTACCTGTCTGTGTGTTACTCTGACGCCTGGAATGTCGGTTGAGTCAGCGTAAAGCCATGGAAATAGCTACAAGCATGATTGAAGGCTCTTTTTGTTCAGACTGTCACCGGGTTCAGTCACCCCTGAGATCCACAGTATGTTACCATCCAGTTCGCAGGCATTGGTACCTTACAAGTTCCAGCTGTGCGACATACAGCGAGGCACAGCGAGGGCGTGTCTGCACTGACAATGCTGCAGCGGCACAGTGGAGTGCTTCAGTGAAGACGCGACCTATGTGGCTAGGAGGAGTTCTCCCGTGCCACCGCCCGGAGAGGCAGCGGCTAGGTTGACAGAAGAATTCTTCCATCCAGCGAGTGCTGTCTACCCCAGGGTTTCGCTCGCACAGCTGCAGCTCTTGGGGGGTGGCATCCTGGCCAATGGGGTCACAAGACTGCTATCCAGTTCCCTTCTCCTCCATCACCTGCTCACACAGACACCCCATCTGTAGCTAAACCCATGTACGTTCCTAGTCTAGGCTGGGCCCAAGCGTCGTCAGAGGTAACTCGACCATTCACCACCCTTACTCTGCAGCTAATTGGGACTGATTGGCTGGGGGAGATGGCACAGATGTGGATCACTTGGCCCACCTGCCAAACCCGTGCACCAGCCTGGGCTCCCAGCTCCAAGTACAGCTAACACGAGAGATGCTGTCGTGCTGTGGCCCCACTTCCCTCTGGGGCAGGTCCCAGGCTGTGGCTGGACAGCACGTGATGTGCACAAATCCATTGCTGCATTGCGGCCCGCATGCAACAGGATGTGATTCTGTGACACTGCTTCCTCTTCTCCCCACACCAGGAGAAATCAAGAGCAAGTAGTGACCCAAACACAGCCAGTGCCTTCCCAGTGCCCCACAGCGGTACCACACTGGGAACTTATCTCCGAGGGAGGGCTCCCTCAGCCATGGCGCCCGGCTGGAATTAGCGGAGGATCTGCAGGCAACACAGACAGGACACAGTTAGAGACCAGCAGTGGCTACCTGAGCTACCAATCTGGGACGCTATTAGAGACCAATAGTGGTCACCCGAACTACAGAGCTCAGCCACAATTAGACACCAGGGGAGGCTACGTGAACTGCAGAGCCTGGACTGAATTAGAGATGGGGGTGTGTGTGAATGGGGGAGGGGTGGAACTAGAGATGGGGGTGTCTGTGTGAATAGGGGAGGGTGGAACTAGAGATGGGGTGTCTGTGTGAATAGGGGAGGGGTGGAACTAGAGATGGGGGTGTCTGTGTGAATAGGGGGAGGGGTGGAACTAGAGATGGGGGTGTCTGTGTGAGCTGGGGGGAGGTGTGGAAATAGAGATGGGGGTGTCTGTGTGAGCCGGGGGGAGGTGTGGAACTAGAGATGGGGGTGTCTGTGTGAGCCGGGGGGAGGTAGGGAAATAGAGATGGGGGTGTCTGTGTGAGCCGGGGGAGGTGTGGAAATAGAGATGGGGGTGTTTGTGTGAGCTGGGGGGAGGGGTGGAACTAGAGATGGGGGTGTCTGTGTGAGATGGGGGACGGGATGGAACTAGAGATGGGGGTGTCTGTGTGAGCTGGGGGAGGTGTGGAACTAGAGATGGGGGTGTCTGTGTGAGCTGGGGAGGGTGGAAATAGAGATGGGGTGTCTGTGTGAGATGGGGATGGGATGGAACTAGAGATGGGGTGTCTGTGAGCTGGGGAGGTGTGGAAATAGAGATGGGGGTGTCTGTGTGAGCTGGGGAGGTGTGGAAATAGAGATGGGGGTGTCTGTGTGAGCTGGGGGGAGGTGTGGAACTGGAGATGGGGCTGTCTGTGTGAGCTGGGGAGAGGTGTGGAAATAGAGATGGGGGTGTTTGTGTGAGCTGGGGATGGGATGGAACTAGAGATGGGGTGTCTGTGAGCTGGGGGAGGTGTGGAAATAGAGATGGGGGTGTCTGTGTGAGCCGGGGGAGGTGTGGAACTAGAGATGGGGGTGTCTGTGTGAGATGGGATCCAAACCCCAAATAAACAGATAAAATCTCACCCTCAGAGATGTTTCCATAAGTTTCTTTCACAGACTGTAGACACCTTCCTAGTCTGGGCCCAATCCTTTCCCCTGGTACAGCCCTTGTTCCAGCTCAGGTGGTAGCTTGGGGATGTCTCATGACTGCAGCCCGCTTTGTTCTGTCCCACCTCCTTATATAGCTTTGGCACAAGGCAGGAATCTTTTGTCTCTCCGGGTCCCCACCCCCTCTTCTAAATGGAAAAGCACCAGGTTTAAGATGGATTCCAGTACCAGGTGACGTGGTCACATGTCCTGTGAGACCCCCCCAAGCCTTCATTCCTCCCAGCCTGACTCTCAGGAAGGCCTGCAAGCAAACAGAGCCATCTACAGTCAATTGTCCTGGTTGATGGGAGCCATCAACATTCCAAGCCACCATTAATGGCCCACACTTTGCATAACTACAATAGGCCTTCAGGGTTATAGTTCATATTTCTAGTTTCAGATACTAGAGTGGTACATTTATACAGATAGAATGACCACACTCAGTGGATTATAAACTTTGTAATGATACCTTACAAGAGACCTTTTGCATGAAGCATATTCCAGTTACATTGTATTCACATTCATTAACATATTTTCATAAAATCATATAGAGTGCAATGTCACTGGGGTGTCTGTGGAATGCAATTAGAGATGGGGGTGTCAGTGTGAGCTAGGGGTAGGGGTGGGATTAGAGATGGGGGTGTCAGTGTGAGCTGGGGTGTGGAGTGGAATTAGAGATGGGGGTGTGTGTGGGACCCAGGGGAGGGGCGGGATTAGAGATGGGGGTGTCTGAGTGAGCCGGGGGGGTAGGAGGGATTAGAGATGGGGGTGTCAGTGTGAACCGGGGGCTGGGGTGGGATTAGAGATGGGGGTGTCTGTGTTAGCCGTGGGATGGGATGGAACTAGAGATGGGAGTGTCAGTGTGAGCTGGGGGAAAGGGTGGGATTAGACATGGGGTGTCAGTGTGAGCCAGGGGAGGGTGTAATTAGAGATGGGGTGTGGGTGGGATTAGAGATGGGGTGTCTGTGGAGCCGGGGAGGGTGGAATTAGAAATGGGGTGTCAGTGTGAGCCGGGGAGAGGGGTGGAATTAGAGATGGGGTTTCTGTGTGAGCTGGGGAGGGGTGGAATTAGAGATGGGGGTGTCAGTGTGTGCCGGGTGGGGAGGGGTGGAATTAGAGATGGGGGTGTCTGTGGGAGCTGGGTGGGGAGGGGTGGAATTAGAGATGGGGGTGTCAGTGTGAGCCGGGGGTTGGGGTGGGATTAGAGATGGGGGTGTCTGTGGGAGCCGGGGGATGGGATGGAACTAGAGATGGGAGTTTCAGTGTGAGCCGGGGTGGGGAAGGGGTGGGATTAGACCTGGGGGTGTCTGTGGGAGCCAGGAGGAGGGGTGGACTTAGAGATGGGGGTGTCAGTGGGCGCGGGGGGTAGGGGTGGGATTAGAGATGGGGGTGTCAGTGTGAGCTGGTGGGAGGGGTTGAATCAGTGTGAACCGGGGGGATGGGTGGAATTAGAGATGGGGGTGTAAGTGGGAGCCGGGGGTTGGGGTGGGATTAGAGATGGGGGTGTCTGTGGGAGCTGGGGGGAGGGGTGGGATTAGAGATGGGGGTGTCTGAGGGAGCCGGGGGATGGGACGGACATAGAGACTGCACGTGGCAAGGAATCCTGGGCCTGGGGCCTGACATCCGAAAGCCCTAGGGTGAGCAGGGGATGGCGGAGAAGGGAACTGGAAGCCAGCATCACCTGGGCATCACTATATTGAGAACAGTCTGCGTGGGACCAGGCAGCTGGGAGTCCCCTAGCCACTGGTGCTGGGACTGGCGAGCGCCTTGTCGGCTGGCTGGCGGGCACACAGCGAGCAGGGCTCTGAACGGGGATTGCCACTTGCTGGGGCCCTCTGCAACAGCCATGATCAGAGACAGGAAATGGCCTGGCTGCTGCAGCCTCTCCCTGCACACAGGGTGCAGGATGGTGATGGCTTTTTCCAGAGCGGTAGAACCGGGTCTCTCCCCAAGGCAGCAGGCTGCTGTGGTGCTGCAAGTGCTAATAACCACTGGCCATCACAGCCCAGTCTGCCGGCCATCGCCATCCCCTGTGGAGCCTAGTCCATGCAGCCTTTGGCTCCGTCTCCACTGTGGAGCCTGCCCATTGACCCAGAGCTGCTAGGTTCCCGGAGACGCCCCGGCAGCAGAGTGACGTGCAGTGATTGTGATCACTCTGGGTATGTGTACACTGCAGTTAGACACCAGCGGCTGGTCCGCGCCCACTGACACGGGCACGCGGCCTCAGGCTAAGGGCCTGGGCTGTAGGACCCTGCGAGGTGGGAGGATCCCAGAGCCCGAGCTCAAACATCTTTACCACAAGTAAACAGCCCCTTAGCCCAGGTCAGGGGGTGTCTACATGCAGTGTAGACATACATCTGCACCAGAGCTGGAACAGCGGCTCTCCCAGAAGCCCCCAGGAGGCTGGCAGCCCCCTGCCAGAGGAGCAACAGTCTCTCTCTTTCTCCATCAGCATTTGGCACAGCTCAGAGGTGCCCACACAGATGGGGTCAGGGTTCAAGAGCTTCCCAGTTGCGCAGACGCTGTCAGGCTGCAGCCCTGAACTCACGTCCACGTAGTCTGCTCTTCACTCTGCCTGGGGGGCTAGTTATGTGATGGGGGAGGGGCTGAACATCACTGGGACACACCCCGGTCCCAGGGTGGGGGAGGGGTTGAGCGTAGCTGGGACATGACCAGGAGGGGCTGAGCATTAACTCGTGCTGTGCTGGGAGGGAGCTTGAGCCACCTGCCTTGTCACTGTCAGCCCAGGGGAAATGAGCAGACCTGGGAGAGGCCAGCGGGATGCAGCGTGAGCTGGAGAGCAGGCAAAGCTGGCTGGACCCAATGCACGCCTGGTGCAATTCCCCTGGAGTCACTGGGACAGCCGCAGGGCCAGGGTGGGTTGGCGAGGGGGTGAGGAGTGAGGTCTGTGAGGTCGCTTGCCTGTCTGCAGCTGCCAGGTCGCCGTGACACGGTGGCTTGTGCAGGTGTGCGAGGGAGGGGAGCTTGGGCTGGGTGCGGGGTGGGTAACAAGGAGCAGAGACCAGCAGGGCCATACAGGAGGGATGGAGGGCAGCTCAGCATGGAGGGCCGGCGCTAGCTGGGGCAGCCCCCATGCCCGGAGTACAGCAGCTAGTCCTCTACTGTGGGGCGCACAGTCAGGGGCTGGGGCTGCAGATGCCGCTGACAGGCAGGGTTTCCTCTGCAAGGGCCCAGAGCCCAGCCCTGCAGCCGTCTGGGGAGGTGGCGCGCAGCAGGAGCAGCCCAGCCCTGCAGCCGTCTGGGGAGGTGGCGCGCAGCAGGAGCAGCCCAGCCCCATGGTACTGCGGCTTTCCTGTGGCCGGGCGGGGGGAGGGTCACGCTTGCATGGTGCCCTCGTTCGGATCCCGATAGGTCACGGGCAGGCTCATCAAAGGGCTTTGCTGTCCGTGATCCGCCCTCTTGCTACTGCAGGTGCTGTGAGTGCGGGGCCCTGCTGTCCCACCAGTACTACGAGAAGGATGGGCGCCTCTACTGCAAGAAGGACTATTGGGCCAGGTTCGGGGAGCTGTGCCACGGCTGCTCGGAGCAGATCACCAAGGGGCTGGTCATGGTAAGTACCATTCATCAGAGCAGAGGCGTTGCCCCCTGCGAGCAGCCTGAATGTGGGTGCACCTAAGGAACAGCTTAAAGTGAGGGGCGCAGGGCTCTGTGCAGTCAGCCCAACCCGGGTGCGAGGCCTGACCCTGTGCAGTCATTTACACCGGTGGAGCACTGCCCAGCCAGACCGGCACTGGGATCAATGCTATCACAGCGTGCAGGCAAGCCCCAGGGCTCCTTGGATTCTGGGGATTCCCACAAACCCAGTGGGCTTGTGGCTAGCAGTGACTGGACATTCCCAGCCCAGCTTCTCCGCAGGGCAGCGTGGGACATGACCTGGGGCTCAAGCTGAAGATGTGGGCGTTGCTAGCTGGTGTCATCTAGAGATGAGGTCATTGGAAAGGGGGTAGTTTCCAGCAGTGGGCGAGTAAATAAGTCACACACACAGCAGGGAGCCTGTCACTTACCCAGCACCATGGTAGGAGAAGCCAGGCGCATGCACCAGCAGGGGAACTGGTACAGCACCATGCTACAGGTAAGGGCCAGACCGGGAGCTGCGGCCACTGCCTGCGAAGGGGAGGGCCAGGAAGGATGTTGCTTTCCAGCAACCGGGCCCCTTGGCCATTGGAGGCGGGATTGGGGGGCTTGTTGATATCACTAATGTCACTGGATTTTGGGTGGAAACTTGTAACCTCAAATTTCTTGCCTGAGGCAGATAAGTGGCAATTAGTCAGGGAGCTGGGAGAATAGCCAGGGTGCACCGACGTGGTCGAGTGCCATATCCATCCCCTTTGCAGACAAGGGGTCAGTAGTGATACCCATAGGTGCTGGGGGAGGCTGCCGCACCTCCTTGGTGGAAGTAGCAATAACAACCCAAATACGAGGTTTCAGCACACCTGGTGGAACCCCAGTGATGGCAGTGGAGTCACGCCTGGTGAGAGAGGTTCCAGCCCCAGGAGTTAACAGGACACTGTCACGTCAAAAGCGACTCAAACCTCCTGTCCTCCATTCCTGGGGAGCCCCAAGCTGACAGCACTGGCAGTCTCACCTCCCTGTCCGTGACTCACTCTGCGTCCCACTCACTCCGCGTGGGCAACACAGAGTGGCTGATACCTCTCGCTTCTGTTTGTCTGGTGGGCGCTCTGTGGGGAGTGATTTGGCGCAGGTTTTACTGGCAAACTCCCAATCTTCCCCGTGCGAGCAGCTGTGCTAGTCAGTGCCGTGCTGGGGCTGCAGCGCCTGCTCAGCACGCAGGGTTTGGGCTGCAGGGGATGTTTATATCCGACAGTCACTACCTGCCAATTGATTGCCTTTTGGTTCATGAACACTGTCCTGCTGGGTTTATACAGCTTCACCCCAGCACATGTGGACAGGGCCTCTGAGACTGAGCCCAGGAATCCCCCCAGGGCCAGGGCCTCTGAGACAGAGCCCAGGGGTCCCCCTAGGACCAGGGCCTCTGAGACAGAGCCCAGGGGTTCCCCCATGGCAGCTCTCCTCCATGCTTGAATCTCTTTCCGAACCCCAGGGCTTAGCCTGTGCATGTCCTGCATGCCCCCAAGGAGAGCCCGTCCCCGCCCAGGTCACCCCAGAAGAGCTGTGTTCGGAGGTCTGGTCCAGCCAGGCAGGGAGCCGAGCCAGCAAGTGCCTTCCGGGCAGCCCTGCCTCTGCACTTCCCGTCTCCCACCCCGGGTGCTTCAGTCAAGTGCTGTCATTGCCACAGCGGGGAAAGGCCGGGCTGGGGAGGCAGCCATGTGACTATGCCGCAGCCCAGGGCACTTCCCCTTGTTTACAAGCACAGGGCAGGGAGGGGCTCTTTGCCCCACCCCAGCCAAGGGATGTAGTGCCCTGGCCATGGGAGCAACCCCGGGGTCCCATCCAGGCTGTCCCCACTGGCAGGGCCGCTCCCAGGGCTTTGTCCAGCCAGGGGTGAAGAGCTCTCACCCTCAGCAGCCTTGGCCTGGCCATCAGGGCGCGTTTTCCTTGGCTACATCTAATCCTGTGATTCCTGAGGAGCCCTGGCTGAGTAGCTGCCCTCCTGCTCGGGCTCTGCAGGGCCTTAGTGCTGTCCCTAGGCCAGCTCCCTGAATCTCCTCTCACTGTGGGCTCTCTCCAGCCCCGGAGCCTGTCTGGCTTTTCTCTCTGAGGCGCCCAGAGCAGAGCCCGGTGATCCTGGCTCTGGCTCCCCAAGCAGGAGAGAAGGGCTGGGCCCCTCCCTGCTAGGGCACGAGGCCATCACTCCACACCACCTCACAGACAGATCCCTGCCTGGTGGGCTCCCCTCACCGCCTGGCTGGGGGTGAGCTCCCAGCATATGGCCAGAGAGAGGCAGACTCCTGCAGCAGGGAGCAGGGATCCAAGCCCTGAAGGCAGGATCCCTGGTGCAACCCCTTAGAAGAGGAGGACTTGGGGTAATCTTGCTTCAGAGCCTGGCCCAGGCCCACGAGGGGGCCCAGGGTTGCCGTTCCTTGTGCCCCAAATGCAGTTGAGGAATAGTGGGGCAAAGCTCTGCCTTGGCCAGACCTGCTCCAGCTGCTGTCGCACCCCCGGTGCTGGGGTTCCTGTAGAGGAGGCACAAAGCTGTCAGAGCTGGCTTCTCTCCTACCAGAGGGCCCCTGCATGGGGGAGTTTCCCAGGGGGCTTTTCTGCTGTGTTGTATGTTGGTGCCAAGGAGCCACCTGGCACCAGTGAATGGGGCCCTGTGTCCATGGGCGGAGCTCACGGGCAGAGGACCAGAGAGGAGGAATGGGCTATAGCACAGGGCAGCAGGGAAGTGGATCTTGCCAGTGGCACCATGGGGGGGCCCAAGCTCGGGCTGCTGGGGTTCAGAGCAGGGATGCAGGATGTAACTCCTGCCTCACCCCATCATTGGCCTAGACCCCCCGTGAACCAGTCCCATGCGCCTGTCCAGCCATGGGGCCAGCAGCCTGTGGGGCTCAGGCCCAGCTGCAGGAGGCTCCTCCAGTCACAGCAGAGGAGTGGATTGGGCAGGATGCTTGGCCCAGCGCTCGCCCGGCTGCTCCCTGAGCGGTGGGGGGTGCAGCCAGGTGGGCACGCTCAGCCCGCGCTCTGTATCTCCGGAACAGGTGGCTGGGGAGCAGAAATACCACCCGGAGTGCTTCAGCTGCCTCAGCTGCCGGGCGTTCATCGGGGACGGCGACACCTACGCGCTCGTGGAGCGCTCCAAGCTCTACTGGTAGGTGGGGCGGGGTCACACCCCTCCCCCCAGGGCCCTGGCCCCCAGGGCTGGGCTCACGTCCCCTCCCACCCGGGCCAGCGTCGTGCCCCCTACAGGGGGCGGGTACTCGACTAGTGGCCAATGGGCTGATCCATTCCAGCCAGCGGGCGGGGGGGGGGGGCGGGTACTCGACTAGTGGCCAATGGGCTGATCCATTCCAGCGGGTGGGGGGGGTACTCGACTAGTGGCAGTAGGCTGATCCATTCCAGCGCGTGGGGGTACCGGACTTGTGGCCAATGGGCTGATCCATTCCGGAATGTGGGAGGGGGTACTGGTCTAGAGGCCAGTGGCCTGATTTGGGCCATCCTGTGTTGTCACACTAACTCTTGGGACTGCTATGGCCCCACTGTGCTCTGTTCTTGGGCCCACGTCCCAGTGCAGCCTTCTGGACCCAGTGGTGAGAGTGGGGCAGAGTATAGCCCAGCTGTGGCACGTTGCAGTGGGTGCTCAGCGAGTCCCCCTCACACCGTCTGTGGGAACCAGGCTGGGAGTCCCTCTTGGGACGTGCCACAGACTGAAATGCACTGTTAGGGAGCACGGGGTGAGCCCCAGCCCGCTGTTCACTGCCTCTCCTGGCAGGGGCTATTCCCCTCCATGGGCCAGCGCGTGGGTCCCCCTTGCCCTGAACCCATCTGCAAAGATAAACTGCTGACAAACTGCTCATGGCTTCTCTCCTGTCTCCCCCCGCTGCCCTCCTCCCCAGCGGGCACTGCTACTACCAGATGGTGGTGACCCCGGTGATAGAGCAGATCCTGCCGGACTCTCCGGGCACCCGGATCCCACACACTGTCACACTGGTGTCCATCCCAGCCTGCAGCGACGGGAAGCGAGGGTTCTCTGTGTCCATTGACCAGCACTGCAGCTCCCAGGGCTGTGGCTCAGAACACTCCCACACAGTCCGGGTCCGAGAGTAAGTATCTGCCCCGGGGGAGGGGGACGATGCTCTAGCACCAGCAGGGAGAGGGGAGCACTCCATAGGTAGCAGGCTTGGGGCTAGTGGGCACAGATCTCCCTGGTGCAGTGGGAGCCCCTCTGCCAGTTCTCACAGCTCTGTGCATGGGGAGGAGGCCAAAGAGCCCTGCAGACTGAATCCAGCCCCCCACCCCATGCACACACCCTGCTTCACCCTTCTGAGGAGTAGGAGTTCACATCCCGTCTAGTGCCAGCAAGGAGGGGCCCAGGTAGAGCCACTTGCAATGGGAGCTGTGTGTGCAGCACCGAAACCACCCCCCCAACCCCTTTGCCTGAGGGGCCACTGAGCAGCCAAGAACAGGGGAGAATCCCTCTGCCCCGAGAACAGGGGAGAATCCTCCGGCCCTGAGAACAGGGGAGAATCCCCCCGCCCCGCCCAAGTGGAGGACACAGGAGCCGCTGGGGCTGGGGGTGTCTGGGCCAGTCTCCTGCAGGGGTGGCTGGGGCATGAGCCTGTGGTGCTGGGGGTGACCAGGTGTCATTTTGTATGCAGGGGGTGGGGGGCACTGGTGCCTTCTCTGCCCCCAGTGGGTGAAACCTGAAAGCCTCTTCGCTGTGTGGGGTGGGGATGCCTGAGACCCTCGAACTCCATCCAGGGGGCTGGATGTGGGGCTGCGTGAGCCTGTCCCCGTGCAGGTGTGGCGGGAGCTCACTGCACTGTGTGTGCCCTGCCCCCAGAGTGGACCCTGACTGCATCAGCCCCGACATGAAGAACTCCATCCACGTTGGGGACCGTATCCTGGAGATCAACGGCACCCCCATCAGGCACGTTCCGCTGGACGAGGTACATCCCCTCCCCATGCTCCCCCAGCCAGCCGGCAGGGCCCAGGCAGCTGCCCAGGGACCTGAGTCCCTCACTCTGTGCCTGCAGATTGACCTGCTGATCCAGGAGACCAGCCGCCTCCTCCAGCTGACCATAGAACACGACCCCCACGAGGTGGTGGCCCGAGAGTCGGCGCTGGAGAGCAGCCCCCTGGCCGGCCTGCACAGCCCCCCACGCTCGCCGGCCTGCACGCCTGGCGGTGAGGCCAGCGCCGTCAGCCAGAGGACAGTCATGTAAGGACAGAGCTACAAGCATGCCCAGCGTGCTGCTGGGTGGGCCGAAGGAAGGGTTGAGGGGGTGAGAGCTCCACTGGGATAGAGCCTGGGGCCCCTGAGGCCATGGCCCAGCTGACTTGCTGTGTGCTTTGCCTGGCTCTGCAGGAGGAGCTGCAGCATCGACAAGTCCCCGTGCTCCAGCTCCTTGGGCTCCCCTGCCTCCCAGCGCAAGGACATCAGCCGCTCCGAGTCGCTCCGCGTCGTCTCCCGCACGCACCGCATTTTCCGTCCCTCAGACCTGATCCACGGCGAGGTGCTGGGGAAGGGCTGCTTTGGACAGGCCATTAAGGTACCGCCCACCCAGCTTGGGCCTCCGCTGGTCCCCTCCCCCACCCATCTGGTAACCCAGCTTCCCCTCTCACCCCCTGCTCCCTGGGGACCCCTCCCCACTCTCTAAGCTGAGAGCCCAGGAGAGCAGCAGCCAGACCCCTCAGGCCACTGTCAGGGTTTGCACTGCAGATCCCTATCCCTTCTCCCAGTGTCACCCGTGTTATGGGCTCAGCTCCCTTGTCCCCCCATTATCCTATAGCTCTCCCCCCACACGGGGAGGTGGGTCTCCCAGTGGCTGCCATAGAGAGGCGAGGGCCCTTCCCCACTCCAGTATCCATTGCAGCCCCACCCTGCTGAGAAATGCTCCTTGCAGCAGGGAGCTGCGGGGATGTGGCTGCTCCCCCAACACTCTGCCCCTCTCTGCCAGATGACGCACCGGGAGACAGGTGAAGTGATGGTCATGAAGGAGCTGATCCGCTTTGATGAGGAGACCCAGAGGGCATTCCTCAAAGAGGTGAGTCCACCCTGCTTGCTGTCCCTGAGCCCTGATCTCACTCCAGACACACCCTGGCCCATCACAGTCTCTGTCCTTCAACCCTGATCCTGATCCAACTCAGTCTCTGTCCCTCTCCTACTCCTCAAGGCTGCAGGAAGGCTTTTCATACTGTCTCAACAGACCTCATGAGCAAACTAGGGACACCTAGATGCACCTACTGTAAGGTGGTTGCACAACTGGCTGGAAAACTGCACTCAGAGAGTAGTTATCAGTGGTTCACAGTCAAGCTGGAAGGGCATAACAAGTGGGGTCCCGCAGGGATCTGTCCTGGGTCTGGTTCTATTCAATAGCTTCATCAGTGATTTAGATAATGGCATAGAGAGTACACTTATAAAGTTAGCAGACGATACCAAGCTGGGAGGGGTTGCAAGTGCTTTGGAGGATAGGATTAAAATTCAAAATGATCTGGGCAAACTGGAGAAATGGTCTAGAGCAGGGGTTCTCAAACTGGGGGTCGGGACCCCTCGGCGGTCGCGAGGTTATTACATGGGGGGTCAGCCTCCACCCCAAACCCCGCTTTGCATCCAGCGTTTATAATGGTGTTAAATATATAAAAAGTGTTTTTAATTGGGGGTGGGGGGGTCGCACTCAGAAGCTTGCTATTTGAAAGGGGTCACCAATACAAAAGTTTGAGAGTTAATAGTTCTAGAGTTAATAGGATGAAATTCAATAAGGACGAATGCAAAGTGCTCCACTTAGGAAGGAACAATCAGTTGCACACATACAAAACGGGAAATGACTGACTAGGAAGGAGCACTGCGGAACGGGATCTAGGGGTCAGAGTGGATCACAAGCTAAATATGAGTCAACAGTGTAACACTATTGCAAAAAATCATTGTGGGCTGTATTAACAGGAGTGTTGTAAGCAAGACACGAGAAGTCATTCTTCCTCTCTACTCAGCACTGTTACTCAGCTGGAGTATTGTGTCTGGTTCTGAGCACCATACTTCAGGAAAGATGTGTACAAATTCGAGAAAGTCCAGAGAAGAGCAACACAAATAGAAAACATGACCTATGAGGAAAGATTGAAAAAATTGGGTTTGTTTAGTCTGCAGAAGAGAAGATTGGGAGAGGACATGATAACAGTTTTCAAATACGTTAAACGTTGTTACAAGGAGGAGGGTGATAAATTGTTCTCCTTAGCCACTGAGGACAGGACAAGAAGCAATGGGCTTAAATTGCAGCAAGGGAGGTTTAGGTTGGACATTAGAGCTTTGTAACTGTCAGGGTGGTTAAGCACTGGAACAAAGTGCCAAGGAGGGTTGTGGAATCCCTGTCACTGGAGGTTTTAAGAACAGGTTAGACAAATCCTGGGGATGGTCAGAGTCAGACCTGACTTAGTCCTGCCTCAGTACAAGGGACTGGACTAGGTGACCTCTTGAGGTCCCTTCCAGCCCGACATTTCTATGACTCTGAGGGGGGCAGGGGAAGGGCCCTTTCTCAGACTCCGTCCCTGCCCCCATGGGCTCTCAGCGGTTTGGCCAGGCAGCCAAGGCTGGCCAACAGGCAGCAGCGCCATGTTAGGCTACTCACTTTGTGACCCCATCGCAAAATGTAATTGTAAACAGGGAATTGTCATTGAGTGGGAGCGTTTCTAGTGGGGTCCTGCAGGGATCCGTTCTGGGCCCTAGGCTATGTAATCTTTTTTATCAATGACCTGGAAGAGAACACAAAACCATCACTGCTAAAGTTTGCAGATGACAGAAGACTTGGGGGATGGTAAATAACGAAGAGGACAGGTCACTGATTCAGAGAGATCTGGATCACTTGGTAAACTGGGCACAAGCAAACAATGTGTGTTTTTAATACAGCTAAATGTAAATGTCTATGGAACAAAGAGAGTCAGCCACACTGCCCTTGGAAGCAGGGACTCTGAACAAGATGTGCAGGTCGTGGTGGATAATCAGCTGAACAGGAGCTCCCAGTGCAATGCTGTGGCCAAAAGGGTTAATGGGATCTTGGGATGCATAAACGGGAATCTCGAGTAGGAGCAGGGAGGTTATTTTTCCTCTGTATCTGGCACTGGTGCGACCACTGCTGGAATCCTGTGTCCAGTGCTGGTGCCCGCAGTTCATAAAAGATGTTGGTAAATTGGAGAAGGTTCAGAGAAAAGCCACAAGAATGATTAGAGGATTAGAAACCTGCCTGATAGTGATTGACTCAAGCAGCTTGATCAGTTTAGCCTAAGAAAGAGAAGGTGAAGGGGTGAGCTGATCTCAGTCTGGAAGAACCTACCTGGGGAACAGAAATTTGGCTCTTCAGTCTAGCAGACGAAGGTCTAACAAGACCCAACAGCTGGAAGCTGAAACTGGACAGGGGTAGGTTAGAAATAATTGAGTTTTTTTTAACAGTCAGAGTAATTAACTCTTGGAACAACTGATAAGGGTTGTGATGGATTCTATTTTAAATCAAGATGGGCCATTGCTCTAGGAATAACTGTGGGGCAGGTCTCCGGCCTGTGCTCTACAGGGGTCAGACTAGATGGCCTCAGTGACCCTGCTGGCCTTGGGATCCATGAAACGATGACCATGGTGCTTTGGCTCCCATAGGTGAAAGTGATGCGGTGCCTAGAGCACCCCAATGTGCTGAAGTTTATCGGGGTGCTGTACAAGGACAAGAGGTTGAATTTCATCACAGAATACATCAAGGGGGGGACCCTACGAGGCATCATAAAGAGCATGGTGAGCAGGGGAGCTGCCCTGGCCTAGAGCTCCAGCCGCAACTCGGGGGTTGGACATGAGAAATCTTGGACATTATGACACTGTTGGTAGAACGTATGTCTTTGAGGTGGCTGGGCTGTGCCCGTGCGGACGACGGCCGGGGCTCCCCCGGGGCAGGGCTGGCTGGGCTGTGCCCGTGCGGACAACGGCCGGGGCTCCCCCGGGGCAGGGCTGGCTGGGCGGTGCCCGTGCGGCCGCGGGCCGGGGCCCCCCCGGGGCAGGGCTGGCTGGGCGGTGCCCGTGCGGACGATGGCCTGGGCTCCCCCGGGGCAGGGCTGGCTGGGCTGTGCCCGTGCGGACGACGGCCGGGGCTCCCCCGGGGCAGGGCTGGCGGGGCTGTGCCCGTGCGGACGATGGCCGGGCTCCTCGGGGCAGGGCTGGCTGGGCTGTGCCCGTGCAGACAATGGCCAGGGCTCCCGGGCAGGGCTGGCTGGGCTGTGCCCGCGCGGACGATGGCCGGGTTCCCCGGGCACGGCGGGCTGGGCTGTGCCCGTGCGGACGACGGCCGGGGCTCCCCCGGGGCAGGGCTGGCTGGGCTGTGCCCGTGCGGACGATGGCCGGGGCTCCCCCGGGGCAGGGCTGGCTGGGCTGTGCCCGTGCGGACGATGGCCGGGGCTCCCCCGGGGCAGGGCTGGCTGGGCTGTGCCCGTGCGGACGATGGCCAGGGCTCCCCCAGGGCAGGGCTGGCTGGGCTGTGCCCGTGAAAGCCGTTGCTGAGCGCTTCTGGGCAGGCTCTGAGCCATGGCCCAGGGCCTGCTCCAGGACGGGGCATGCAGGCCAGCACCCGTTCCCTCTCCTGTCACTAATGGAACCCTTCCGCCCGCAGGACAGCCAGTACCCATGGAGCCAGCGCGTGAGCTTTGCCAAGGACATTGCGTCTGGCATGGTGAGTCTCAGCAGAGGTGGTGCCCATGGGTTGAGTTGCTGTGGGAGGGTTTGCTGTGCACATACACCCCTGGCTCACTGGTGGGGGTAATGGGACACTCCAAACACGAGGGAATGCATGCAGGGGAACCAGTGGGGCCAGTACGGTAGTCCGGTCCGGTCCGCCATACCAGTAAGATATTTATAGCTGGTATAGCCCGAGGAGGAGCCTGTCCCCAGCCCTTCCCTGGGGCGGTGTCTCCTCTGTCTGTATAGCAGCCCCGCTGGAGGACTGGGGCTGGGGCAGGGGGAGCTGTCGGCATTCTGCTCCTTTCCTTGCTGCGGTGTCCAGTGGGGAAATGAACAGAACCCCGGCAGCTCCTCTGGTGCGGCTGTACCGCTCCCAGCCCAGCCCCCAGCCCTTCCACGCAGCTGCCTCTCCTGAGTGCTCCGGCCCGGAGTCTCCGGTGCAGCAGGAAGAGGACAGAGCCCCCCCGCAGGTAATGTGGGATGGATGTGGATCATGGGGAGGGGACGGAAGAGTGCAGGGGCCTCAGGCTTGGGACGGGGTGGGGAGGAGTCACGTGGGGACGTCACATGCCCCCCCCCTTTGTGTTCCTCCCATGAGTGCAGCATACCGGCAAGAAACGATTTCTACTTGCACCACTCAGGGAACAGTCGGGAGCTCAGTGTTAGTCTATAGATGCTGTACATGTACAGGCAGGCATAGTATGGGTGTTTATGAGGGCATTGCTGTGCACATACAGGCAGGGGCGCTGTGCAGGGGTTTATGGCGGAGTTGCTGTGCATGTACAGCGGGGGCGCTGTGTGGGGGTTTATGGGGGTGTTGCTGTACATGTGCAGGCGGTGGCGCTGTGCGGGTGTTTAGGGGGGCGTTGCTGTACATGTACAGGCCGGGGCACTGTGCGGGTGCTTATGGGGGTGTTGCTGTACATGTACAGGTGGGGGTGCTGTGTGGGTGTTTATGGGGGTGTTGCTGTACATGTACAGGTGGTGGCGCTGTGCGGGTGTTTAGGGGGGCGTTGCTGTACATGTACAGGCGGGGCACTGTGCAGGTGTTTATGGGGGTGTGGCTGTGCATGTACAGGGAGGGGCACTGTGTGGGTGTTTATGGGGTTGTTGCTGTACATGTACAGGTGGGGGTGCTGTGCGGGTGTTTATGAGGGTGTTGCTGTACATGTACAGGTGGGGGCGCTGTGTGGGTGTTTATGGGGTTGTTGCTGTACAGGTAGAGGCGGGGGCCCTGTGCAGGTGTTTATGGGGGCGTTGGTGAGCATATACAGGCTGGGGTGTGTGTGGGTGTTTAGGGGAGTGTTGCTGTGCATGTACAGGTGGGGGCACTGTGGAGGTGTTTATGGGGCCGTTGCTGTGCTGGTACAGGAGGGGGCGCTGTGCGGGTGTTTAGGGGGGTATTGCTGTACATGTACAGGCGGGGGCACTGTGCGGGTGTTTATGGGGTTGTTGCTGTACATGTACAGTTGGGGGCACTGTGCGGGTGTTTATGAGGGTGTTGCTGTACATGTACAGGTGGGGGCGCTGTGTGGGTGTTTATGGGGTTGTTGCTGTACATGTGCAGGCGGTGGCGCTGTGCGGGTGTTTATGGGGGAGTTGCTGTACATGTACAGGCCGGGGCGCTGTGCGGGTGTTTATGGGGGTGTTGCTGCACATGTACAGGTGGGGGCGCTGTGCGGATGTTTATGGGAGTGTTGCTGTACATGTACAGGTGGGGGCGCTGTGCGGGTGTTTAGGGGGGCATTGCTGTACATGTACAGGCCGGGGCGCTGTGCGGGTGTTTATGGGGTTGTTGCTGTATATGTACAGGTGGGGGTGCTGTGTGGGTGTTTATGGGGGTGTTGCTGTACATGTACAGTTGGGGGCGCTGTGCGGGTGTTTATGGGGTTGTTGCTGTACATGTACAGGTGGGGGCGCTGTGGGGGTGTTTTTGGGGGTGTTGCTGTACATGTACAGGTGGGGGCGCTGTGCGGGTGTTTTTGGGGGTGTTGCTGTACATGTACAGGTGGGGGTGCTGTGTGGGTGTTTATGGGGGTGTTGCTGTACATGTACAGTTGGGGGCACTGTGCGGGTGTTTATGGGGTTGTTGCTGTACATGTACAGGTGGGGGTGCTGTGTGGGTGTTTATGGGGGTGTTGCTGTACATGTACAGGTGGGGTGCTGTGCGGTGTTTATGAGGTGTTGCTGTACATGTACAGTTGGGGGAGCTGTGCGGGTGTGTATGGGGTTGTTGCTGTACATGTGCAGGGGGGGGCGCGGTGTGGGTGTTTATGGGGGTGTTGCTGTACATGTACAGGCCGGGGCGCTGTGCGGGTGTTTATGGGGGTGTTGCTGTACATGTACAGCGGGGGCACTGTGCGGGTGTTTAGGGGGGTGTTGCTGTACATGTACAGTTGGGGGCGCTGTGCGGGTGTTTAGGGGGGTGTTGCTGTACATGTACAGCGGGCGCTGTGGTGTTTATGGGGGTGTTGCTGTACATGTACAGCGGGGGCACTGTGTGGGTGTTTATGGGGGTGTTGCTGTACATGTACAGTTGGGGGTACTGTGCGGGTGTTTATGAGGGTGTTGCTGTACATGTACAGGTGGGGGCGCTGTGTGGGTGTTTATGGGGTTGTTGCTGTACATGTGCAGGCGGTGGCGCTGTGCGGGTGTTTAGGGGGGCGTTGCTGTACATGTACAGGCCGGGGCGCTGTGCGGGTGTTTATGGGGGTGTTGCTGCACATGTACAGGTGGGGGCGCTGTGCGGATGTTTATGGGAGTGTTGCTGTACATGTACAGGTGGGGGCGCTGTGCGGGTGTTTAGGGGGGCATTGCTGTACATGTACAGGCCGGGGCGCTGTGTGGGTGTTTATGGGGTTGTTGCTGTACATGTACAGGTGGGGGTGCTGTGCGGGTGTTTATGAGGGTGTTGCTGTACATGTACAGGTGGGGGCGCTGTGTGGGTGTTTATGGGGTTGTTGCTGTACATGTACAGGCGGGGCACTGTGCAGGTGTTTATGGGGGTGTGGCTGTGCATGTACAGGGAGGGGCACTGTGCGGGTGTTTATGGGAGCGTTGCTGTACATGTATGGGCGGGGGCACTGTATGGGTATTTATGGGGAGTGCAGGCCGGGGTGGTGTGTGTGTGTTTCTGGGGGCATAGCTGTGTATGTAGAGGCGGGGGCACTGTGCAGGTGTTTATGGGGGCGTTGGTGTGCATATACAGGCTGGGGTGTGTGTGGGTGTTTTGTGGAGTGTTGCTGTGCATGTACAGGTGGGGGCACTGTGGAGGTGTTTATGGGGCCGTTGCTGTGCTGGTACAGGAGGGGCGCTGTGCGGGTGTTTAGGGGGTATTGCTGTACATGTACAGGCGGGGCACTGTGCGGGTGTTTATGGGGTTGTTGCTGTACATGTACAGTTGGGGCACTGTGCGGGTGTTTATGAGGGTGTTGCTGTACATGTACAGGTGGGGCGCTGTGTGGGTGTTTATGGGGTTGTTGCTGTACATGTGCAGGTGGTGGCGCTGTGCGGGTGTTTAGGGGGGCGTTGCTGTACATGTACAGGCCGGGGCGCTGTGCGGGTGTTTATGGGGTGTTGCTGCACATGTATAGGTGGGGCGCTGTGCGGATGTTTATGGGAGTGTTGCTGTACATGTACAGGTGGGGCGCTGTGCGGTGTTCAGGGGGGCTTTGCTGTACATGTACAGGCCGGGGCGCTGTGCGGGTGTTTTTGGGGGTGTTGCTGTACATGTACAGGTGGGGGTGCTGTGTGGGTCTTTATGGGGGTGTTGCTGTACATGTACAGGGGGGGGCGCTGTGCGGGTGTTTATGGGGTTGTTGCTGTACATGTACAGGTGGGGGTGCTGTGTGGGTCTTTATGGGGGTGTTGCTGTACATGTACAGGTGGGGGCGCTGTGCGGGTGTTTTTGGGGGTGTTGCTGTACATGTACAGGTGGGGGTGCTGTGTGGGTGTTTATGGGGGTGTTGCTGTACATGTACAGTTCGGGGCGCTGTACGGGTGTTTATGGGGTTGTTGCTGTACATGTCCAGGGGGGGGTGCTGTGGGGGTGGTTATGGGGGTGTTGCTGTACATGTACAGGTGGGGTGCTGCGGGTGTTTATGAGGGTGTTGCTGTACATGTACAGGTGGGGGCGCTGTGTGGGTGTTTATGGGGTTGTTGCTGTACATGTGCAGGCGGTGGCGCTGTGTGGGTGTTTATGGGGGTGTTGCTGTACATGTACAGGCCGGGGCGCTGTGCGGGTGTTTATGGGGGTGTTGCTGTACATGTACAGCGGGGGCACTGTGCGGGTGGTTGGGGGGTGTTGCTGTACATGTACAGGTGGGGGCGCTGTGCGGGTTTTTATGGGGGTGTTGCTGTACATGTACAGGCCGGGGCGCTGTGCGGGTGTTTATGGGGGAGTTGCTGTACATGTACAGCGGGGCACTGTGCGGGTGTTTA
Source organism: Mauremys reevesii (assembly GCF_016161935.1). Classification (NCBI taxonomy): domain Eukaryota; kingdom Metazoa; phylum Chordata; order Testudines; family Geoemydidae; genus Mauremys; species Mauremys reevesii. Next base: position 134,572 of record NC_052642.1, read on the forward strand.
GGGGTGTTGCTGTACATGTACAGGTGGGGGCGCTGTGCGGGTTTTTATGGGGGTGTTGCTGTACATGTACAGCGGGGGCGCTGTGCGGGTGTTTATGGGGGTGTTGCTGTACATGTACAGGTGGGGGCGCTGTGTGGGTGTTTATGGGGTTGTTGCTGTACATGTGCAGGCGGTGGCGCTGTGCGGGTGTTTAGGGGGGCGTTGCTGTACATGTACAGGCCGGGGCGCTGTGCGGGTGTTTATGGGGGTGTTGCTGCACATGTACAGGTGAGGGCGCTGTGCGGATGTTTATGGGAGTGTTGCTGTACATGTACAGGTGGGTGCGCTGTGCGGGTGTTTAGGGGGGCATTGCTGTACATGTACAGGCCGGGGCGCTGTGTGGGTGTTTATGGGGTTGTTGCTGTATATGTACAGGTGGGGGTGCTGTGTGGGTGTTTATGGGGGTGTTGCTGTACATGTACAGTTGGGGGCGCTGTGCGGGTGTTTATGGGGTTGTTGCTGTACATGTACAGGTCGGGGTGCTGTGTGGGTCTTTATGGGGGTGTTGCTGTACATGTACAGGCAGGGGGCGCTCTGCGGGTGTTTATGGGGTTCTTGCTGTACATGTACAGGTTGGGGTGCTGTGTGGGTGTTTATGGGTGTGTTGCTGTACATGTACAGTTGGGGGCACTGTGCAGGTGTTTATGGGTTGTTGCTGTACATGTACAGGTTGGGGTGCTGTGTGGGTGTTTATGGGGGTGTTGCTGTACATGTACAGGTTGGGGTGCTGTGTGGGTGTTTATGGGGTTGTTGCTGTACATGTACAGGTGGGGCGCTGTGTGGTGTTTATGGGGTTGTTGCTGTACATGTACAGGCCGGGGCGCTGTGCGGGTGTTTATGGGGGTGGTGCGGTACCTGTACAGCGGGGGCACTGTGCGGGGTGTTTGGGGGGTTGTTGCTGTACCTGTACAGGGGGGGGCGCTGTGCGGGTGTTTCGGGGGGTGTTGCTGTACATGTACAGCGGGGCGCTGTGCGGTGTTTATGGGGTGTTGCTGTACATGTACAGCGGGGCACTGTGTGGGTGTTGATGGGGGTGTTGCTGTACATGGTCAGGTGGGGGCGCTGTGCGGGTGTTTATGCGGGTGTTGCTGTACATGTACAGGTGGGGGCGCTGTGTGGGTGTTTATGGGGTTGTTGCTGTACATGTGCAGGGGGTGGCGCTGTGTGGGTGTTTAGGGGGGCGTTGCTGTACATGTACAGGCCGGGCGCCAGCGGGTGTTTATGGGGGTGTTGCTGCACATGTACAGGTGGGGGTGCTGTGTGGGTGTTTAGGGGGGCGTTGCTGTACATGTACAGGCCGGGGCGCTGTGCGGGTGTTTATGGGGGTGTTGCTGCACATGTACAGGTGGGGGCGCTGTGCGGATGTTTATGGGAGTGTTGCTGTACATGTACAGGTGGGGGCGCTGTGCGGGTGTTTATGGGGGACTTGCTGTACATGTACAGGCCGGGGCGCTGTGCGGGTGTTTATGGGGTTGTTGCTGTAAATGTACAGGTGGGGGTGCTGTGTGGGTGTTTATGGGGGTGTTGCTGTACATGTACAGTTGGGGGCACTGTGCGGGTGTTTATGGGGTTGTTGCTGTACATGTACAGGTGGGGGTGCTGTGTGGGTGTTTATGGGGGTGTTGCTGTACATGTACAGGTGGGGGCGCTGTGCGGGTGTTTATGGGGGTGTTGCTGTACATGTACAGGTGGGGGCACTGTGTGGGTGTTTATGGGGTTGTTGCTGTACATGTACAGGTGGGGGTGCTGTGCGGGTGTTTATGAGGGTGTTGCTGTACATGTACAGGTGGGGGCGCTGTGTGGGTGTTTATGGGGTTGTTGCTGTACATGTGCCGGCGGGGGCGCTGTGCGGGTGTTTAGGGGGGCATTGCTGTACATGTACAGGCCGGGGCGCTGTGCGGGTGTTTAGGGGGTTGTTGCTGTACATGTACAGGTGGGGTGATGTGTGGGTGTTTATGGGGGTGTTGCTGTACATGTACAGTTGGGGGCGCTGTGCGGGTGTTTATGGGGGTGTTGCTGTACATGTACAGCGGGGGCACTGTGCGGTGTTTAGGCGGGTGTTGCTGTACATGTACAGGTGGGGGTGCTGTGCGGGTGTTTATGGGGGTGTTGCTGTACATGTACAGCGGGGGCACTGTGCGGGTGCTTATGGGGGTGTTGCTGTACATGTACAGCGGGGGTGCTGTGTGGGTGTTTATGGGGGTGTTGCTGTACATGGACAGTCGGGGGCACTGTGCGGGTGTTTATGGGGGTGTTGCTGTACATGTACAGCGGGGGCCCTGTGCGGGTGTTTAGGGGTGTTGCTGTACATGTACAGCGGGGCGCTGTGCGGGTGTTTAGGGGTGTTGCTGTACATGTACTGGTGGGGGCGCTGTGCGGGTTTTTCTGGGGGTGTTGCTGTACATGTACAGCGGGGGCACTGTGCGGGTGTTTAGGGGGGTGTTGCTATACATGTGCAGCGGGGGCGCTGTGCGGGTGTTTAGGGGGGGTGTTGCTGTACATGTACAGCGGGGGCACTGTGCGGGTGTTTAGGGGGGTGTTGCTGTACATGTACAGCGGGGGCACTGTGCGGGTGTTTAGGGGGGTGTTGCTGTACATGTACAGCGGGGGCACTGTGCGGGTGTTTAGGGGGGTGTTGCTATACATGTGCAGCGGGGGCGCTGTGCAGGTGTTTATGGGAGCGTTGCTGTGCACGTACAGGCAGGGGTGCCATAAGCAGGGTTGAGTGCCAGCGTGCTGTCCCTATGTAGGAGGGTGCAGTGAGTTGGTGCCGTTCTGACCTCGGTCCTTGCTCCCCCAGGCCTATCTGCACTCGATGAACATCATCCATCGTGATCTCAACTCTCACAACTGCCTGGTGCGGGAGGTAAGTGCTGCTGTTTGCTGAGCCAGGCCCAGGTCCCATCTTGGCCTCCGCACAGAGCCCTGGGCCTGGCTGGGAGCCGGGCAGCCGGCCGGCAGCCGTGGCTGAGAAGGCCCAGGCTGGTGTGCGGCAGGGGCTGACTCCAGCCTCGGCGCTGCGTGGTTCTCCTTCCATGAGTGGCTGCAAGCAGCTGCCTTGGTCTCTGCCGGCCCCCGGTGACCTGTGCCCGTCTCTCCTGCTCAGAACAGGAGTGTGGTGGTGGCCGACTTCGGGCTGGCCCGGCTCATGGTGGATGAAAAGAACCAGCCTGAGCAGCTCAAGAACCTGAAGAAACCGGACCGCAAGAAGCGCTACACGGTGGTGGGGAACCCCTACTGGATGGCCCCGGAGATGATCAATGGTAAGCGGAGAGGCTGGGGCACGGTTGGGAGTGCCAGACCCAGGGCAGCCAGGGCATTGCAGGCGTCTGCAGCCGGGGGGCACATCCATGACCTGGCAGTGCTGGGCCTGCCTGTCCTCATGCCACCATAGGGCAGTGTAAGGGGCAGGGGGAAGCAGGGCCTGGTGGGGGCTGACCCGTCTCCTCTCTCCCTGCAGGCAGGAGCTACGATGAGAAAGTCGACATCTTCTCGTTTGGCATTCTCTTGTGCGAGGCAAGTGTCTTCCCGGGGGCTCAGAGCTGCTGTGCATCCCCTCAGCCCTGCCCCCACCCCCTTCTGCGCCTTGCCCAGCCCCCCAGTTCCTGTGTCCGGGTGTCCCTGCAGCGCTAGGTGGCTTCATGCTGCCTGGACGGAGCTCTCCATTGAGTTGTGTTGGGTCCCACTCCTAACCCCTGTGCTCCCCCAACCCCAGATCATCGGCCGGGTCAGCGCTGACCCCGACTACCTGCCCAGGACCATGGACTTCGGCCTCAACGTGCGAGGGTTCCTGGAGCGATACTGCCCTCCTGCCTGCCCCCCGAGCTTCTTTCCCATCGCCGTGCGCTGCTGCGACCTGGACCCTGAGAAGAGGTGAGCAGGGGAGCCCTGGCCAGCCCCAGGCAGTGAGTGTGGGGAAGGGAAAGGGGCCGCTGGTCCCATAAACCCTCGCACAGCGCCCCCTGCCTGTACACACACAGCAATGCCCCATACACCTTGCTCCCTGCTGACAGAACGAGAGCCTCTGGGCTGGAGGGGGGAATTGAACAGTGCTCCTGCCCCCTGCAGAGGGCGCTTTCCCTCTGGGGGCTGTGGGGTCTCTGACCCTCATGCTAAGCTCAGACTGGGTGAGGAGAGGTCTGACCCCTGTGTCCCAGGATGCTGGCGGGGAGGGTCTGACCCCCATGCTCAGGGTGCTGCGGGGAGGGGTCTGGCCCAAGCACTCAGGGTGCTAGGGGGGAGGGTCTGATCTTTGTGCTCAGGGGGCGAGGGATTGCCCTCGTGCTCAGGATCTAACCTGGCCTCTCTCCCCCAGGCCCGCCTTCCCCAGGCTGGCGCAGTGGCTGGAAGCACTGCACATGCACCTGGAGATCCGCCTGCCGCTGAGCTCGCAGCTGGAGCAGCTGGATCGGGCCTTCTGGGAGTCGTACCGGCGAGGCGAGGGCGGGCTGCCCATGCACCCCGAGGTCCCTGACTGAGCACCAGGCCGCAGGCAGCAGCCAGCCCCTGGCGTGGGGGGAGAGCTCTCACACGCTCCTCCCTCGCACTCACAACGCAAGGGGAGCACAGCCCAGAGGGCAAGCACTGCCCCCTCCTGCCACCGGCCCCCCCAGGGCTGGATCTCTGGGGTGCCTCAGCAGCAGCCGGTGGCCGAGCCCTCTCAGCAAGGCCACTTTGGTTGCTACCCTTGCCGTGTTTGCCGTTCAGTTCCCTTGGGGGAGCCAGCCCTCCCCACCCACTGCACTTTCCCTGCATCCCTGCCCATGGCCCCCACGGGACGGCAGCAATGTACATAGCCCCTCCCCATGCGGAGCTCAGCATGCTGGGTGTGCGGCAGCCTGCCATGCGGCAGGACCTGCAGGAGCTGAGCGCAGCCTGCAGCCCCCCTCCCCCACTCCTTGGGGAGCCGCCTGCCTGCACTCCTCAGGGGGTGAGGGGGCACTGACTCGCTCCGACCCCGGGCTCTGCCCCAGCGGCTGGGGGGCACTGGGCCTCACTCAGAGCCTGCAGGGTGCCCCGGCCTTCCCCTGTGCAGCCGCTTGGCCTGTCAAAGTGGTGCCTTGGGTTTGTGAACTTGCACTGCAAAGCTAAAGGGTTCTCTGGGCCATGGGGCCCGTGGGAGCTCACCGGCGCTCTGCAGGCAGCGGGCAGGCGTGTGCATGTGTGTGATGGGGTGCATGTGTCTCTCTGATGGTGCCGGGAGGGAGGGTGTTACTTCAGGGCTGGGTGCCTCTGATCCCAGTAGATAACGGTTGCAATGCCCCCTCCGTAGAGATGGCTGGGGGTCCCACAAACTCTTTCTTTTCCATTTCGGGGTCCCTGTGTGTCACTCCCCCCTCCCTCTCTCCTCCCTGGGCCTACAGCCCCCGTCTCTTTGCTAGTGCTTAGTTCAGTGCAAGAACACCTTGGCATGAGGCCAGCTGGATCGAAGAAGGGGACCTGGGCCCTCCAGCAGAGGGGAGCACTCCCAGAGGGGATCTGATCCCATTCCTGCCCTGCTGGCAGGCTGCCGGGGCCTCTGCTCTCCTCTGGCACATCCCCTCTCTCATTAAACGTCTCCCAGCTCTGCTCAGGGGCCTTGGCCTCTCTTGTGCCCTGGTGTTCTAGGAGCCAGCTCCCCTCTCTCTAGGACTGCACTGTGTATCTCCCGGGCCATCACAGTCCCTGCTTCCGTGTTCACGCCACGTCCGCCTGAGGTCCCAGATGCAGAGCCCAAGCCAGAGGGACAGGAGCCCTCCTGGGTGACTGGCTGTGGAGCTCCCCCAGCCAAATTCCTGTTGAGCAGGGGCGAGGCACCCGCCGGCGTGAGCGTGTTCTGTGGGGTAGGAGCATGGGTCCGCTCTGGGTGTGTCTCTTGTGTGGAGGTGTCTTGCCTGTGTGCGTGAGAAGGAGAGAGTACGTGCTGTGAGTCCCTTGAAGGGGGTGCAACTCCCTGCACATGTGGCTGGAGTGTCTCTTCCCGTAACTGTACAGTGGTGTGCATGTCTCTGTTGCAGCGTATGTGACTCCTGCTCCCTTCACATGCCTGCTAATGTGTCCCTCTATGGAGGGTGTGCCCCCCCCCCGTTTGTCACAAGCCCACAGCTCTGGGTTTTCTGAACCAGGGGACAGGGGGTTGGGGGACACAGCTGGTTTCATTTCCTTTCCCACCCACTAGAAAGGCTCCATGAGGGGGCTGCTGACCCGTTGCCCAGCACCATGCGGGGTCTCTGTGGGAAAGCACTGGCAGAGGGGCTCTGGTCTGGAGGGTGCCCCCCAGTGGTTTTTGCAGTGCGGTGCTGTTCATGCTACGTTTATTCAGGTTAATTTTCTGTAATATATTTAAAGAGAAGAGTTTGTATTATTTTTTCATGGCCGCCATGGCGATTTGGAGTTTGCCATTGTCACTCTGCCTCAGTTCTGCTTACAGGAAGCATTCAAACTGTGAAGCGTCTCTGCGCACTTTTACCTGGAAGTAAAACCGATGTCCTCGGAGGCGGGAAGGAGAATTCTCAAACTGTGATGTAACAAGTCATGACTCAATAAATCCAGTCCTTCCCCTCTGACTGCCTCACTCAGCACAGCAGGGCCCTGCCCTGCCATCTCCGCTGGTGGCCCCTCTGGAGGTGGGGGTGGTTCAGGCCACCACACAATGGCCCCCAGTCACTCCTTCATGGAGCCATGTGCCCCAGGGCTGTGGTGGCTCATCCTCTCTCTCAAACAGCATCAGCTTCTAGGCTGTCCCAGTTTGCGTGCCCAGGAGTCACTGGCAGAGCGTCTGGGCTCCCTGGACAGTCCTGGGGAGTCACCCAGCAGAGCCCCCATTCCTGATATGACTGGGACTCCACAGAGCCAATGCCTTGAGCTTAAAGCAGGCATCACTCGTACATGACCACACGGCATTTGTGCTGTGCAGGTGCCGCTGGGCGGGGGGATGGGGGAGCTGAATAGCAAAGCCTAAATCCCCTCTCCATTGTGACTGCCTGTGCTCGGTTCTGCCAGGGTTCTCTCCCTGCTGGCATAGGAGCCATGAACGGAGAGGCCCAGCTACCTGCTACTACAGACCTGCAGCCAGAAAGCAAGAGCAGCTCTTCACCCGAGTTGGGAGAGCAGTGGACAGCCCAGGGAAGGCAGAAGGGGCCAGGCTAGTTTTCAAGTCAGAGGAGGATGTAGCCGTTACCGGCAGAGGGGACATGGGGGCACTAGCTGGAAAAGCGCACATGTGTCAGAAACATTCCCTGCACTGCCTTCCAAATGCAAACACCCACCCAACAACTGTCCAGCCACTTGGTGTCTGTATCTGCATGGGCAGGGCGGGGCCAGCCTCCCCACCCAACAACATGCCTTGATGCTGAACTGCAGGGCTACAGCTAGGGTGGGAAGGCTCTTCAGTCCTCTTTCTGCCTGCCAGGAGGGCCAGCTGCGCTGTGGCTGCATCAGCTGTATCACACCCCACCTAGTGCACCCAGCTACTAAGGAGCAAAAAGTGTTTTCCCCAGAGGAGGGCGTGGTCATGGGTAGCCGTGTCTGTGGTGAAGGTTGCCCAGCACTTACAGGTTTTAACTGTTCAGGTTGAAATGCCCCATGCCAAGAGTTTGGAAGGTTTCTGGAATGAGTTCAAGGGACAATATGGTGCTTTGACCATGTTGATACATGATTACAACCCTATGCTGTTTTGGAGCAAGGGCTTGGAATCTGGCAGGAGGGCTGCCCTGGTGTCAAGGAGGGGCTGTTTGCTGTCCCTGGGAAAATTCACCCCAGTTAGGCCATTACGAGCTTCTAAAAAATCTTCTGTGTGTCTGATCCCCCTCTAGCAGTGTACAGCTTACTACTGCTGCCAGTTCATCCTTTGCTCAGATGGCAGAGCTCTGTGTAGTGGATCTAAAGTCAACCACTGTTCCTAATCCAAGCTGTAGTCAGCATAGTTCCACATGATGGAATTTCTGTTTGTTTTTAAATTGAGAAATTAAACACAAAAATCTATATTCAAAGAACGGCAAGGCCCTCCAAAGTTAGAAAATGCAGGAGTTAAGGTTTCTTGTGCAACTTTAATTCAGCCTCCTTTTGCATCTGCATTATACCATCTTTAATTACATGAGCCCATACTATTTTTTTCCACCAGATCCTTGTATCATTCAGTGCTCTGAGAATGGAATCTGTAAGACCCCTGCCTCATTTGTGGCAAAGTATGTAGTGAATGAGGCAGGGACTGCGGGAAGAGAAAGGATGGTCTCATGGCTAAGACCATAAAAACAGCTATACTGGGTCAGACCGATGGTCCATCTTGCCCGGTATCCTGTACCCTGAAAGTGGCCAACGCCAGATACTTGAGACAGACTGAACAGGGCAATTTCCTGAGTGATCTATCCTCTCTCATCCACTCCCACCTTCTGGCAGTCAGAGGCCAGGGACACCACAGAATCATAGAATCTCAGGGTTGGAAGGGACCTCAGGAGGTATCTAGTCCAACCCCCTGCTCAAAGCAGGACCAAACCCAACTAAATCATCCCAGCCAGGGCTTTGTCAAGCCTGACCTTAAAAACCTCTAAGGAAGGAGATTCCACCACCTCCCTAGGTAACCCATTCCAGTGCTTCACCACTCTCTGAGTGAAAACGTTTTTCCTAATATCCAACCTAAACCTCCCCCACTGCAACTTGAGACCATTACTCCTTGTTCTGTCATCGGGTACCACTGAGAACAGTCTAGATCCATCCTCTCTGGAACCCCCTTTCAGGTAGTTGAAAGCAGCTATCAAATCCCCCCTCATTCTTCTCTTCTTCTGCAGACTAAATAATCCCAGTTCCCTCAGCCTCTCCTCATAAGTCATGTGCTCCAGCCCCCTAATCATTTTGTTGCCCTCCGCTGGACTCTCTCCAATTTATCCACATCCTTCTTGTAGTGTGGGGTCCAAAACTGGACACAGTACTCCAGGTGAGGCCTCACCAATGTTGAATAGAGGGGAATGATTATATCCCTCGATCTGCTGGCAATGCCTCTACTTATACAGCCCAAAATGCCGTTAGCCTTCTTGGCAACAAGGCCACACTGTTGACTCATATCCAGCTTCTCGTCCACTGTAACCCCTAGGTCCTCTTCTGCAGAACTGCTGCCTAGCCATTCGGTCCCTAGTCTGTAACAGTGCATGGGATTCTTCCGTCCTAAGTGCAGGACTCTGCACTTGTCCTTGTTGAATGTCATCAGGTTTCTTTTGGCCCAGTCCTCTAATTTGTCTAGGTCCCTCTGTATCCTATCCCTACCCTCCAGCGTATCTACCACTCCTCCCAGTTTAGTGTCATCTGCAAACTTGCTGAGAGTGCAGTCCACACCATCCTCCAGATCATTAATGAAGATATTGAACAAAACCGGCCCCAGGACTGACCCTTGGAGCACTCCACTTGAAACCGGCTGCCAACTAGACATGGAGGTGCATTCCTGACCATCCTGGCTAATTGGCATTGATGGACCGATCCTCCATGAACTTAGCTAGTCCTTTTCTGAGCCTGTTATAGTTTTGGCCTTCACAACATCCCCTGGCAACTAGTTCCCCAAGTTGACTGTGCGTTTGTCCTTTTGTTTGTTTTAAACCTGCTGCCTATCAATTTAATTGGATGACCCCTAGTTCTTCTGTTATGAGAAGAAATAAATAACACTTCCTTATTCACTTTCTCCACACTAATCAAGATTTTATAGACCTCTATCATATCCCCCTTAGTCATTTCTTTTCCAAGCTGAAAAGTCACAGTCTCATTAATCTCTCCTCACATGGAAGCTGTTCCATACTCCTAATCATTTTTGTTGCCCTTCTCTGTACCTTTTCCAATTCTAATGTATCTTTTTGCAGATGGGGCGACCACATCTGCACACAGTATTCAAAGTGTGAGTGTACCATGGATTTATATAGTGACATGATATTTTTGTTTTATCTCTCCCTTTCTTAATAATTCCCAACATTCTGTTCGCTTTTTTGATGGCTGCTGCACATTGAGTGGATGTTTTCAGAGAACTCTCCACAATGACTCCAGGATCTCTTTTTTGATTGGTAACAGCTAATTTAGTCATTTTGCATGTTGTGGCAAATTGCCGGCACTATTTTGATGGGTCTCGCACTTTCTCTTCTTTGGGGGTTCAGGGCACCATTTCTTGCCCCTGAATTGGAATATTAATTGCCCCACTAGTGCCCTTGAGGAGGGGACGGGAGAGGGAGGGACCTGGGCCCGCCCTCTACTCCAGGTCCCAGCCCAGGGGCCCTGAGGATAGTGGTGAACCACTTGAACTGGCGGTTCCTTCCCCTGGGCTACTTCTCTCTCCTGCCCTTCAGCTTGTGGGGGGGGGGCTTCCTGCCCTCCCTCTGCACAAGCCAGGTGCCCCTTGCCTATGGTCTTGGACTTCTTAGCCCACCGCAGCACTCCTCCAAACTTTCCTCTGCTTCTCTTCAAACTGTTCTCTGCTCCAACTCCTTCAAACTGTTCTCTGCTCCAGTACCAATCCTTTCTGCTCCAACTCCCACACTGTCTGATTGAAGCAGGGGTTTTTATCATGTGACTGACTGCAGGTGCTCTAATTGGCTTCAGGTGCTCTAGTTAATCTATAGAAAACTTTCTTCCCCTTACAGGGAATAAGGCTCCCTTCTGACACTCTCCTGCTGCCCTCTGGCCATGCTGTATCACATAGTATAGTTTGAATTACATTTTCCAATGTGCATTACTTTGTATTTATCAACATTGAATTTCATCTGCCATTTTGTTGCCCAGTCACCCAGTTTTGTGAGATCCCTTTGTAGCTCTTCACAGTCTGCTTTGGACTTAACTATCTTGAGTAATTTTGTATCTGAAAATTTTGCCACCTCACTGTTTACCCCTTTTTCCAAATCATTTACAAATATGTTAAACAGCCCCAGTCCTAGCTCCATTCTGAAAACTGGCCATTTATTCCCCCCCTTTGTTTCCTATCTTTTAACCAGTTACTGATCCATCACAGGACCCTCTTATCCCATGACAGCTCACGTTGCTTAAGAGCCTTTGGAGAGGGACCTTGTCAAAGGCCTTCTGAGAGTCCAACTATGCTATATCCACTTGATCATCCTTGTGCACATGTTGGTTGACTCCCTCAAACCATTCTAATAGATTGGTGAGGTGTGATTTCCTTTTACAAAAGCTGTGTTGAATCTCCTCCAACATATTGTGTTTATCTAAGTGTCTGATAATTCTGTTCTTTACTACAGTTGCAACCAATTTCCCTGGTGCTGAAGTTAGGCTTACCAGCCTGTAATTGCTGGGATCACCTCTGAAGCCTTTTTAAAGAATTGGCATCACATTAGCTATCCTCCAGTCAGCTGGTACAGAAGCCGATTTAAGCGCTAAGTTACATACCATATTTAGTAGTTCTGCAATTTCATATCTGAGTTCCTTCAGAACTTGTGGGCGAATACCATATAGTCCTGACGACTTATTGTTTAATATATTAGTTTGATCCACAACCTCCTCTATTGACACCTCAATCTGGGACAGTTCGTCAGATTTGTCTCCTAAAAAGAATGGCTCAGGTGTGGGAAGCTCCTTCACATCAGCTGATGTTGAGTGCTTTCCTGGAGAACTGGATTCTATCCCTGCCTCTGCCACAGAGTTCCTGTTTGATTCTGGGCAAGTCACTTGAATCGGAACATTTACAGGTAGTCACTAGTTTTGTGTGTGTGTGCGCATGCCTACTCTGAAGCACCTGGGGCCAGAGTTGTAGACGTACTGAGCACTTGCTTCTGCAACTGAAGACGACTGGAGCAGCGTTTTGAACATAAAAATGCCAAGTACTCTAGAAAATCAGGTCCCAGGCGTCTCAAGTTGGGCACCGCAAATTAGTGGACACTTGGACAATTTTTGCTTTAAACTCTCTCTGTCTCAATTCTCCATCTGTAAACTGGGGGTGGTGTTATAACCAGGGCCGGTGCAAGGATGTTTCACGCCCTAGGCGAAACTTCCACCTTGCGCCCTCCACCCCCACCCCGCGGCAGCTCCCCACCTCCGCCCTGAGGCGCCCCCCTTGTGGCAGCTCCCCACCCTCCGCCCTGAAGCACCCCCCCACCCCAGCTCACCCCTGCTCCGTCTCCACCCCGAGCAGGCCGTCGCCGCTTCACTTCTCCTGCCTCCCAGGCTTGCGGTGCCTAAGCTGATTGGCGCCGCAAGCCTGGGAGGTGGGAGAAGTGAAGCAGCCATGGCGTGCTCGGGGAGGAGGCTGGGCAGGGGTGAGCTGGGGCAGGGAGTTCCCCTGCATGCTGCCCCCCCCTACTTGCTGCAGGTGGCCCTCCCTGCGCTCCTCTGCCACAGCTCTCTCCGCCTAAATGCCAGCGGCGACCAGGGTGGCTGAAGATCTGGCCGCCGCAGTCACTGCCGAAGAAAATGGTGTCCCCCAAATCCTAGCAGGCGGTTGCCTAAATGGTTGCACTGGCCCTGGTTATAACAACCCCTCCTGTTCTCACAGGGTGACCGTAATTCATCAATATTTAGGAAGCACTCACATACACTGGTGAGAGCATTGCAGAGACACTCAATTTGGTATTCAGTGCAGGCATGGATAGCAGGGGGTAAATTCCCTCCCACTGCAGGGGCCTTTGGCACCATGGCACACACCAGGTTAGTCTCCGTCCTGAGGACCGATGTGCTTTGGTCTAACCCAGGTGATTAATACAGGGGTAACTGAGTGAAAGGAATGCCTGTGTGATCCAGGAGGGCAGACTAGATGAGCTGATGATTCCTTCTAGTCTTAAACTCCATGAAACTCCAGGAGTCCAGAGGCCTGTGATAATGAGGGGAATTGGGATGGGATGTATAGGCATTGAAAGGGTCAGTGTGGATCTGAGAGGCCAGGTCCGTTACCTGGCTGACCTGGAGTATGGGCGAGGCTTAACACTGAAGCTGAGCTGGGTGGTAACTAGACAGCAAAAAAGCCCAGATTAGAAGGGGGCTTCAGGGAGAAACGTCAGTCATTCTGGGGCTAGACAGTGGAGTGACCATGTCAGGGCTGATTCCCCACTCTGGCACGTCGAGGGCAGAAGGTGGGGGCCCACAAGGATTCTAAAAATTAATACTGGCCACTCCAGGCTGGTATTAAACTTCCAAGGTTACAGCTTTTCTCTGACCTTTGATGGGTAGATGCTGCCTCCACCCAAGTGCAAAAATCCCTTTGAGAACCCAGGAAGGCGCACTTGGGAATTCCTTCCTGAGGGGTATCCTCAAGCTCTTTCACCCGCCACCCCACCCCTCATCGCATTTTCCTAGACATTTCCTGATCTACTGACATATCTGAGGGTTTCAAGTGAGTAGTTTCCAGGTATGATTTAGATGATTTTTCATACCTGGCCCCAAGCTTTTTACAGCATAGTTCTAGCCCTGTGTCATCTGCTCTCTGAGAAGAACAACAGACAGACAAAAGGGGGGGGTCTTGTTTCATTTTTAAAAGTTCTAGCCTTCCCATTGGCTCTTTTTGCCAGGTAACCACTCACTTCCTTTTACCTATGCCTAGCAGTGATCCTTTTTAACCCTTTACAGGTAAAGCAAGTAGAGAACAGCTACTAAGAAGGATTTTATAGCTAACTGGCTGGCTGGATGTCCATAACAGAGAACTCCTGCCACCACCACCTTCATTTATCACATACCCCCCAAATCACAGACGGTGCTGGCCAGCCTGGTTTAGGTCGGCTCCACACTGGCTGGGATTTCTTCCTGGAGGTTTAGGAAGCAGAGTTAATAAGATACATACATCTCTAATTTTACTACAAATTACATGAAGAACTAACAGTATTTTTTACATTTTAAGGACTACAATGACTTTGAATACAGGGACATTTTTACCCGGCTGATTCTGGGAAACCTTCCCGGGAGGGTGCATCAGCCACTTTGTTCGAGGCTCCTGCAATTTGTTGCATCTCAAAATTAAAGTTTTGAAGAGCTAAACTCCCTGAAGAAGTTTTTTGTTAGTCTCTTTTACTGTGTGAAGCCACTTCAGTGCAGCATGGTCAGTCTGCAGGTGGAAACACTGTCCCCAAATGTATGGGCATAGCTTCTCCAGAGCATACACAATGGCATAACTTTCCTTTTCTGAGACTGACCAGTGGGTTTCCCTCTCAGAAAGTTTTTTGCTGACAAACACGACAGGATGGAATTGTTGATCTGGTCCTTCCTGCATTAAAACTGGTCCTACACCAAGCTCGGACACATCTGTGGTTATGACGAATGGTTGGTTGAAGTCTGGGGCCCTTAGTACAGGGTCAGATGTATGGGCCACCTTAAGCCAGTTAAAGGCTTTCTGATGCATAGAAGAAGATTAGGGTTGGAAGGGGCCTCAGGAGGTATCTAGTCCAAGCCCCTGCTCAAAGCAGGACCAATCCCCAGACAGATTTTTACCCCAGTTCCCTAAATGGCCCCCTCAAGGATTGAACTCACAACCCTGGGTTTAGCAGGCCAATGCTCTAACCACTGAGCTATCCCTCCCCCCAACTTCTCAGTCCTCTGAACTGTATTTGGCTATTTTTTCCTGGTTAGGTTTGTCAGTGTGGTGGCAATTTGGCTGTAGTATGGTACAAATTGTCAGTAATACCCGACCAAGCCCAAGAAGGATTGGACCTGCTTCTTTGACTTAGGGGCAGGCCAATTTTGGATAGCATTTACTTTGGCCTGTAGGGGGTTAAGAGTTCCTTGAGCCACCTGGTGTCCAAGATACGTTACCCTGTTTAGGCCTATTTGACATTTTTGGCCTTAACGGTTAATCCTGCCTCCCTTACATGCTGGAAGACAGCTTGGAGGTGTTCCAGGTGTTCTGCCCATGAATCTGAGAATACGGCCACATCATCAAGGTAGGCAACTGCAGATTCCTCAAATCCAGCCAGAAGGTTATTGACCAGTCTCTGGAAAGTGGTGGGTGCATTTCGCAGTCCAAAAGGGAGCACATTAAATTCATACACCCCTGCATGGGTGATGAAGGCCAACCTTTCCTTGGCTGGGTCATCTAGCGGCACTTGCCAGTACCCCTTAGTTAAGTCTAAGGTGGAGATGAACTGGGCACATCCCAGTTTCTCCAATAGCTCATCTGTGCATGGCATTGGATAGTTTTTTGGGCGAGTTACAGCATTTAGCTTATGGTAGTCCATGCAAAAGCGGATTTCCCCATCTGGTTTGGGAATCAGAACCACTGGAGAGGCCCATGCACTCTCAGAGGGGCTGATTACACCCATCTGTAACATGTCCTTAAGCTCCCTTTCTATTGCTGTTTTGGCTTGAGGAGCCATCCAGTAGATTTGGGCTCTAATTGGGCGAGCATCACCTGTGTCAATGGAGTGGTACGTCCATTCTATCCGTCCTGGGGTGGATGAAAACATTGGCACGAAGCTGGTGCACGGCTCCTGGATTTGCTGTTACTGCTTACACCCAAGGGTTGTGGAAAGACTCACCTCTTCTACGCCACCATTGCTTTTTCCTTCTTGGTAGACTCCATTAGGCCACTCAGCATCATCTCTTTCCAGCGCTATAAACTGGAGAACCTTGATTTCTCAGGAATAAAAGGGCTTTAGGGAAATACCATGGTATACTTTAGGTTTTAGGGTAGGGTCTGGGAATGCTATGAGGTAATTACAGCTCCCAGGCACTCTCGGACCATAAATGGCCCCTCCCATGATGCTTCCATCTTATTGGCCTGGAGCACATTCAGGACCATGACTTGGTCACCTACTCTGAAGGAACGCTCCCTGGCATGTTTATCATACCAGGCCTTTTGCTCTTGTTGAGCATCCTGTAGGTTTTCTTGAGCAAGGGCTAGAGAGTCTTTGAGAGTGTTTTGCAGGTTAGCTACAAAGTCCAAAATGTTAGTTCCTGGAGAAGATGTAACCCCCTCCCGTTGCTGCTTCACCAACTGTAATGGCCCCTTAACTTTGCGGCCATAAATGAGTTCAAAGGGTGAAAATCCCAAACTGGGATGTGGTACAGCCCTGTAGGCAAAGAGCAACTGCTGCAACACTAGGTCCCAAATCATTGGAGTGAATCATTCACAAATGTACGTATCATGGCCCCCAAAGTCCCATTAAACTTCTCCACTAGGCCATTTTTTTGATAGTGGTAAGGTGTAGCAACCAAGTGGTTCACCCCATGAGCTTCCCAAAGATGTTTCATGGTCCCTGCCAGGAAGTTAGTTCTTCGAGTGCTTGCTCATGTCTGTTCCACAGTAGGTGTGCGTGCTCGCCACGTGCACCGGTGCCGGAAGTTTTTCCCTCAGCAGTACCCATAGGGGGAGCTCTGCTGTGACCCCTGCAGTGGCACCACGATAGCGCACTATAAGGGGAGCCGCACACTTCCCCCACCCTCAGTTCCTTCTTGCCGCCAGTGACAGTGCATCGGAACTACTCGCTCCAGCTTTGCTGCAGCTCATCCCAAATCTCTTTCGTTGTTCAGTAGTACCTGTATCAGTTAGTTCATGAAAGTTCTAGTTTAGTTAGTTATTCTTCGGGCCGGGGCATGCCCTGAGACCCAGGGTATAAATCGTGTGAGTCTTGCAGGCATTCGATGCCCAGGAGTGACCCACACACGGACTGTCTCCGCTGCCTGGGCAAATCCCACATCAGCGACTGCTGTAAAATCTGCAGGTCCTTCAAACCCAGGATGAAAAAAGAGAGAGACATTAGACTTCAGCCATTCTCATGGAGTCGGCACTGGCTCCTACCCCGGTGCACCGAATGGAATCGGCACCGGATACTTTGTCTTTGGTGCGTGGCGATCCCTCAGCACCTTCCAGTGGCCAGCACTGCTCCCCGTCAAAAAAGCAGAGGAAGGCTTTTTCGTCTCAGAAGTGTAGAGAGAAGGCACGGGGGGAGGCTAGACCCACGTTGGGCAGCCCCGGTTCCCCCCTCCTACAGGAGCCGCTCCCGACACGGCTGCCATTGCTGGTCGCACTCCAGCTCTCACACGTTGAGGCACCAAGCTCGCGACTCCTGGTGGGGATCGCCAGCTCCACGTCATGAAGAATCCAGGCATTGAAGTGTCTCGACTAGCAGCAGCTCAAGGTGGCATCGTTCCTCGATGCCAGAGTCCAGATACCGTGGCAGACATCGTGCTCGGTACCACCGCACGTACCACTCGCCTGGCACTGACAGGTCATTGGCAACCCCGACCTTGTCCTGCATGCAGCACCCTATGACCCAGCCGGGCCAACCCGACCAGCTGGTGCCACCGGTGCTGCACCAGGGCCAATGGCAGGGACCCCCGTGGCAGGGCCAGTGGTGCCAGTGGACCCCCTGGCCCCCCGTGCATGTCCTGTAAGGCCCTCCATCAATAGCGGGCGCATTGTGCTATCCAGACCTCCGAGGGATAGATCGGCAGGTCACGGCTCCTTGCCACTGCACGAGGAGTCCGACCAATGGGCGGATCCCGCGGCACCAGCCGACATGCAGAGCCTGGTACTGGCCCCCTCCCCTGCACCAGAGGACAAGATCGCAGCTCCGCCCCCCTCCGTACCACAGGAGGACTTCAGGGCTCATCAGGAGCTGCCAAAGCGAGTAGCATCCAGTCTCCATCTCCAAGCTGAGGAGATGGAGGGACCCTCGGACTCGCTGTTTAACGTGCTCTCATCCTCGGCACCGGGCAGAGTGGTCCTCCTGGTCCATGACCGGGTGGCCAACATCTCTAACGCCCTCTGGCAAACACCGGCCTCCCTGGCCCCGATATCGAAATGGGCAGAGTGCAAATACTTCGTGCCCACGAAGGGGCATGAATACCTCTATACTCACCTGGTCCCCAACTCCCTAGTGATGGAATCTGTGAACCACAGGGAAAGACAAGGCCAACCAGGACCCGCACCCAAGAATAAAGACTCCAAAAGACTGGACTCATTTGGCAGAAAGCTTTATTCGTCCGCCAGCTTCCAGCTCCGGGTGGCCAACCACCAGGCCCTCCTCAGACGATATGAGTTTAACTTGTGGGGGTCACTGCCAAAATTCGAGCCCTCCCTTCCGGAGCACGAAAGGAAGGAATTCAAGTCTCTGGTGGAGGAGGCTGCTTTGCAGACGGTGTCGGATGCAGCTTACACAGCTGCTCGGTCCATGGCCTCGGCGGTGTCCATGTGCAGAACATCGTGGCTACTGCTATCCGTGCTCTCCGCGGAGGCGCAGTCTGCGATGCAGGATCTTCCCTTTGACGGCAAGGACCTGTTCACGGAACAAACAGACATGAGGCTCCACGGCATGAAGGACTCACGTGCCACCCTTCAAACCCTTGGGTTCTACGTCCCGCCCAAGGAAAAGCCTAAGGGCGCAAGCCTCCATCCCTGCGTCTCAGCCTAGATACGAGCCCGCCTACAAGAGGTCCAAAAGTCAGAAGAGGCCACCTCAGAGGCAGTCTCGCTCTGCCCTGGGCCCTCCAGGGGCAAGCAGCAGGGCAAGAGGCGGTTTTGACTGGCTGCGGGAGGGTACCCCGGTGACCCCCGAAAGGACCCTCCCACCAATAAAGTTGGATTTCAGCAACCGCTTGTCTGCGTTCCTTGTGGAATGGTCCCGAATAACATCGGACCAATGGGTCCTCAGCACCATTTCCCAGGGTTATACGCTACAATTTACCTCACACCCGCCCTCCCTCCCCCATCCCTTGGACGGCAGGAAGGACCTGTCGCATTTACCCCTGCTACAGCAGGAAGTGGGTCGGCTCCTCAGCCTGGAAGCTGTGGAGAAGGTTCCATGGGAATTCCGGGGGAAAGGATTCTACTCTCGTTACTTCCTGATCCCCAAGACGAAAGGGGTGCTCAGACCCAGCCTGGATCTGTGAGGCCCCATCGGTTCATGGTAAAATGCCGGTTCCTCACGGTCTCTCTGGCATGTATCATACCCTCTCTGGACCCTGGCGATTGGCATGTGGCCCTGGACCTTCAGGACGCTTACTTCCATATCCACATATTTGAAGGGCACCGACGCTTCCTCTGCTTCCTAGTAGGACAGGATCACTACCAATTTACGGTCCTCCCCTTTGGCCTGGGTGTTCACGAAATGTATGGCAGTAGTGGCGGCCTACCTCAGACACCGAGGGGTACAGATATTCCCCTATCTCAACGACTGGCTGCTCAAGGGCAGCTCGTGATCCCAGGTATGCAACCACGTGGACCTGCTCTTGGCCACATGTGCCAAACTAGGCCTCCTAGTAAACGAGGCCAAGTCGACACTGGTCCCGGTGCAGCGCATAGAATTCATAGGCGCTCTCCTGGATGCCTCCAAGGCCACAGCCTCCCTTCCCACGGACAGGTTCCGGACCCTGAAGGGGCTTATAGCCTCGGTCACGGAGTTTCCCGTTACCATGGCCAGGGCGTGCCTACAGCTCCTGGGCCACATGGCAGCGTGCATATACGTGGTCCGCCATGCCAGGCTTCGTATGAGGCCCCTCCAGCTCTGATTGGCCTCAGAGTTCTCCCAGGCCCGGGACAAACTGGACAAGGTCCTCTCAGTACCGGCAGGGGTGATCGCCACGCTTCAATGGTGGTCCTGCCCAGACAATATGCTCCAGGGAATTCCCTTCCAGGACCCCACCCCAACACTAGACCTGGTGTCCAACGTGTCAGACCTGTGCTGGGGAGCCCACTTAGGGAACTCTCAGACCCAAGGGATGCGGTTGGCCAAGGAGCTGTCCCTTCACATAAACATCAGGGAGCTCAGGGCAATATGATTAGCCTGCGTGGCGTTCAGCTCGCAGCTGCACGGCGAGGCGATCAGAGTACTCACGGACAACACTGCCACAATGTTTTACATCAACAGGCAAGGCGGGACGCGGTCCTTGGCCCTCTGCCAGGAAGCCCTCAACCTCTGTATAGCCCACGACATCTCCCTGAAGGCCTTCCACCTGCTGGGTGTCAACAACACACAGGCCCATCACCTGAGCAGGGTTTTCTCCTCCCAATTTGAGTGGTTGCTCCACTTGGAGGTTACTCACCAAGTCTTCCAAGCATGGGGCTCTCCCCAAGTAGACCTGTTTGCGACCAGGCAGAACCACCATTGCCACAGGTTCTGTTCCAGTGGGGGCTGTGGGGGAAGCAGTCAAAAAAGTCTTCTGTCCACAATGGTTTGTCTGATGTCCGCAGACCTTCTTTTTTTGGGGAGAAGATAACACCTCCTGTGGTGACTAGTATTTCACACTTGGCAGCGCTTCTCACCTGATTCATAGAATATCAGGGTTGGAAGGGACCTCAGGAGGTATCTAGTCCAACCCCCTGCTCAAAGCAGGACCAACCACAACTAAATCATCCCAGCCAGGGCTTTGTCAAGCCGGGCCTTAAAAACCTCTAAGGAAGGAGATTCCACCACCTCCCTAGGGAACCCATTCCAGTGCTTTACCACCCTACTAGTGAAACAGTGTTTCCTAATATCCAGCCTAGACCTCCCCCACTACAACTTGAGACCATTGCTCCTTGTTCTGTCACTGCCACCACTGAGAACAGCCGAGCTCCATCCTCTTTGGAACCCCCCTTCAGGTAGTTGAAGGCTGCTATCAAATCCCCCCTCACTCTTCTCTTCTGCAGACTAAACAATCCAGATCCCTCAGCCTCTCCTCATAAGTCATGTGCTCCAGCCCCCTAATCATTTTCGTTGCCCTCCGCTGGACTCTCTCCAATTTGTCCACATCCTTTCTCGGGGGAGGGGGGGGGCAAAACTGGATGCAGTACTCCAGGTGTGGCCTCACCTGTGCTGAATAAAGGGGCATAATCACTTCCCTCGATCTGCTGGCAATGCTACTACTAATGCAGCCCAAAATGCCACTAGCCTTCTTGGCAACAAGGGCGCACTGCTGACTCATATCCAGCTTCTCGTCCCCTGTAATCCCCAGGTCCTTTTCTGCAGAACTGCTGCCTAGCCCCTCAGTCTCTAGTCTCTAGAGGTGAATGGGATTCTTCTATCCTAAGTGCAGGACTCTGCACTTGTCCTTATTGAACCTCATCAGATTTCTTTTGGCCCAATCCTCCAATTTGTCTAGGTCACTCTGACCCTATCCCTACCCTCCAGCATATCTGCCACTCCTCCCAGCTTAGTGTCATCTATGAACTTGCTGAGGGTGCAATCCATCCCATCATCCAGATCATTAATAAAGATGTTGAACAAAACCGGCCCCAGGACCAACCCTTGGGGCACTCTGCTTGAAACCGGCTGCCAACTAGACATTGAGCCGTTGATCACTGCCCATTGAGCCTGGCAATCTAGCCAGCTTTCTAGCTACCTTATAGTCCATTCATCTAATCCATACTTTTTTAACTTGCTGGCAAGAATAATGTGGGATATGAATAGCAGATCCTCACCCTAAGAGATGACACAAGCAGGCTGCAGATTCTTAAGGGGCCAGCTGCACTTGCTTACAGCTTGGAATTCCCAGGGGTTCCATTCACGGGTTAAAAATCCCTTTAGCCTGGGTCCAGCACTTCCCCCAGTTCAGTCTTTGTTCCTTAGGTGTTTCCAGGCGCCTTCTTGGGTGGGGGAGTCAGTGAAGCACCACAATGGTGTCACTCCCCTGCCTTATATAGCTTTTGCATATGGCGGGAATCCTTTGTATCAAAGCTTGGTTCCCATGCCAGTCAGTGGAAAATACTGATGTCCCAAGATGGAGATCTGCAACAGGTGACCTGGTCACATGTCCCTGTTGTGTCACAGTAGCCATTACTCGGAGGCTGTCTCTAGCATCCTCAGGAAGGCTCCCCAGGTGGGAGATAAGATTCTCCTAAGGCCTATTGTTCTCTCTAATGGCCCTTCCCCACCCACTATCTAGGCTTAAATCATCTTGTCTAGTCACCCAGGTGTAACTACATTTTGAAATACAGATACATCATCAATATTCGTAACTTCAGATACAAAAATGATACATGCATTCAAATAAGATAATCATATTCAGCAAACCATAACCTTTCCAATGACACCTCACATGGTTTATCTTGCATAAAATACATTATAACTATGCCATACTAATATCATAATACTATCACTATGAAGAATATGGGATGCAAAGTTAGAGGTATCATTTGACAACTCATAATTTGATGATCAGTACTGTCCTGATAAAATATGTGTGGCAACACCGTATGTGCAGTTATAAGTGTGACAGGATCCCTGGAGTGCAGTCAGGGACTGTGGGTCTGCTCTACCCCCTGCTGTACCCCTGGGCTGTCTCTCACAAGGCTTTGCTAGTGACAAGCAGCAAACACCTCTAGGCACTGTGATCACTCAGCACAACCGCATGTGGAGCCCTCCCGCCCAGATATAGTGCATGAATGCTCCCAGAGCCACTCATGAATCACACAGGGAAAGGCACCAGCTCCCAGCACTGCACCTCAGGAATATACTGTCTTGCACTGCTCAAGACGAGCAGTGCAAATTTATTAATTGGTTCACCACCTCATCAATGGAAAGTGGATACTCACAAGCCTTTGTAAAACCTGAGCACATTTACCATTCACTTTAGGCAAACTCACGGGTAACGATAAACAGTAAAACAAATGTATTGACTACAAAAGATAGATTTTAAGTGATATTAAGTGATAGGCAAAAAGTCAGAGTTAGTTACCAAAAGAAATAAAAGATAAGCGCAGTCTAAACCCTCAACCCTACTAGACTGGGCAACATCTAGACCAAGCAGTTTTTCTTGCCCCACTGGATATTGCAGTTCATAGCACACAGATTTCACCCTTGAAATCTGGGCCAGTCTCCTCTGCTTAAGTCTTCTCAGTGTCCTTGTTGCTTACAACATGGGTGGGGGAAGGAGAAAGGCGAAGCCTGGGCCTGCTCTATTCTGTTTTATACCCTCAGTCCCATATGCTTGGGGAACACGAGTCCAAGCATGTCTGGGGGGCATTGCTGAGTCTCCAGGCAAGGTTGAGCAATTCCCCTGGTGTGGCCTCATGCAGGTGAGTTATTGAATTGTTGCTCCCTTGCTGGACAATGGCTGTTGTTGGGTTGTTTGACACTTGCTGTTGCCTCTGGGGAGCTAATATCTGAGCAGGTCCCCAACTCACAGCATGTTTTAGCAGCAAAGAGTCCTGTGGCACCTTATAGACTAACAGATGTTTTGGAGCATGAGCTTTCGTGGGTGAATACCCACTTCGTCGGATGCAAGTAGTGGAAATTTCCAGGGGCAGGTATATATATGCAAGCAAGAAGCAAGCTAGAGATAACGAGGTTAGTTCAATCAGGGAGGATGAGGCCCTGTTCTAGCAGTTGAGGTGTGAAAACCAAGGGAGGAGAAACTGGTTCTGTAGTTGGCAAGCCATTCACAGTCTTTGTTTAATCCTGAGCTGATGGTGTCAAATTTGCAGATGAACTGAAGCGCAGCAGTTTCTCTTTGAAGTCTGGTCCTGAAGTTTTTTTGCTGCAGGATGGCCACCTTAAGATCTGCTATTGTGTGGCCAGGGAGGTTGAAGTGTTCTCCTACAGGTTTTTGTATATTGCCATTCCTAATATCTGATTTGTGTCCATTTATCCTTTTCCTTAGAGACTGTCCATTTTGGCCGATGTACATAGCAGAGGGGAATTGCTGGCATATGATGGCATATATTACATTGGTGGACGTGCAGGTGAATGAACCGGTGATGGTGTGGCTGATCTGGTTAGGTCCTGTGATGGTGTCGCTGGTGTAGATATGTGGGCAGAGTTGGCATCGAGGTTTGTTGCATGGATTGGTTCCTGAGCTAGAGTTACTATGGTGCCATGTGCAGTTACTGGTGAGAATATGCTTCAGGTTGGCAGGTTGTCTGTGGGCGAGGACTGGCCTGCCACCCAAGGCCTGTGAAAGTGTGGGATCATTGTCCAGGATGGGTTGTAGATCCCTGATGATGCGTTGGAGGGGTTTTAGCTGGGGACTGTATGTGATGGCCAGTGGAGTCCTGTTGGCTTCTTTCTTGGGTTTGTCTTGCAGTAGGAGGCTTCTGGGTACACGTCTGGCTCTGTTGATCTGTTTCCTTATTTCATGTTTTAGTGACAACCATACAACACAATCTCATAACTTCATATGCATTAATGATACACATATACGGATAGAAAAATGACTTTTAGCAGATCATAACCTTTCCCCTGATACCTTACAAGGCCTACTTTATATGTAAGGTCACGATTATATAAAAATGAGGTTACAGGATGCTCCCCCAAAGTATAGAATGTCACAATAAGATTCTACTCTGTGGTATTATTAACACATGTTACAAACAAATAGGTCTGTGAACTCTGCTTAATTTGCATTTAAGCAGTAAACAGAATCACCAAATAGGAATGGAAACAAAGGAAGCTCAAACAGGTGAGGATAAAGCAGCAGGGAACATCCACATAAATTCTTTTTCTCCTACACAATTCTGCAATATAACACTTGGGAGTACATGTGCACCTGCAGCTAGCACAATTACACATATTTACATGCTGCCATCAGGATTTTGGTGCACAATTTGATCTGTGGAACTCATTGCTGCGAACAATCGACCCACTGCATACTACCAAATTCCATACCAAGTGGTCAAGCTGGTTTGGACAATACCCCATTTCTCTGTGGACAGTCAATGGACTCATGATATGGACAAAAGCGCATGAAACCTGCAGGAGCAGCTCGATGAAACGGCCATCAATTGGACACATTTAAAATATATTATCCAAAATGGTGTTAAAAGAATTTTAACCCTGTCAAGAGAGGACAAGCAGTGTTTCTGGTGGTGGCCCAGATGTTGGACTATATTTCAATGGTCAGGGCTTACAATATTCCAGCAGATTATCCTGGCAATTAGCTTATTATTAGGTATACTAATTCTGCAATGCATACGGTGATGGTTAAAGGGGACAAAGCAATGTAGGTCCTCCACCACAGTGTAAGGAGCAGTGTGCTGGGAGAGAAGCTGAGCCCTGCTTAGGGGGCGGGGCTTCCCTGCTTAGGGGTCCTATAAAGGTAGCCAGCCAGTCAGGCAGTGGCATAGACAGCTGCAGCGGCACAGCAGCCAGCAAACAGAGCTGTCAACAGGGGAGTTTCAGTGGGAGTTTACAGGGGGAGGTTGCAGGGGAGACATGGAGACCTAAGCAGAGGAACTGACAGGCTAGTGAAAGGAGTGGGTGGTGGTCTGCCAGTGGTCTGGTGCCTGTTGGGGCTTTGTTTTGGTTTGTGTTTCCTGGACTAACAGGTTTAACTGCCTTGCAGACTGTAAGCCTACAGGTAATATGGATGCCAAGCTGGAAGAATACTGATCTAAACTGGCCACAACCTGGAGCCGGGAATACCTCCCAACAGGCAAACTTGTGGGAGCCACTGTAGGAGCGGGTGCAACCAACACTTTTCAACGTGTCTTTCCAGTCCATAACATGAGTGGTACACCCCAGAGAATGGTGGGTGGACCGAGTGCACCCCCAACTGCAGTACACACATAGAAGGGCTAAAGCAGTGGTTAAAGGGGACCCCTTTTTGTACTGGTGACCCCTTTTGAGCACCAAGCCTCTGAGTGCGACCTCCCCTTAGAAATTAAAAACACATTTTTGATATTTAACACTATCTTAAATACTAAATTTAAACTGTATTGCTTCAAATGAATTTACCTTTTCTCACTGCTTTTAAATTAAGACTAAAACACATTTTTATTGAATTAAATATAAGTGGAAAAGTTATATTTAAGTAGAATTTTATTTTAATACTGGACAGCAGTTAATGACCTGAAGCAGCCAAAAATCAGTAAGATGGATGATGCTGTTTATTTGACACAAGAAGTTTTATTCTTGGTGTTGTTTTAGAAAGGGCACGTCTGATGTCATCCTTCACATCAAGCTGGTTTCGAGATTTCGTCTTTATTGTGAAAGCCTGGAGAATCATTTGTAGGTAGTGGGAAGTGGCAGAAGGCCTCTCAGGGCCATTTCAGACACCAGTGGGTATTCACTTGCAACTGAGCTCCAGTACTGGTTTGGAGGCAGCTCTGTGAATTTTGCTTTCACTTCATCATCACTGATCATGTCGACAAACTGTTCCTGTGTGTGAATATCGTCAGTAGGTAACTGATCATCTGGGTTCTTCACCAGGGAATGACGTGCTTCTGGTAGCGCTGGGAAGTAGTGTGAGAACTCTTCATGAAGGGCTCTCAAATGTTCACTGATCACTGACTTGAGAGTATTATCAATGTTAACTTCCTCCTCCTTGCTGAACGAGGAAAGTGTCGGAAACATGCCATATCTGTCTGTGTCCAGCTTCCTGCACCGCAGATCCAACTTCATCTGGAAGGCTTTGATTTTATTACTCAGGTCACCTAATGTTGAACATTTTCCCTGAGGTGACAGATTGAGATCATTAAGGCTACCAAAGATATCAACTAGGTATGCCAAGCAGAGAAGCCATTTCTTGTCACTGAACATTTTATTCAGCTTTTGTTTCTGTTTTCGCAGGAAAAACTCTGCCATCTCTTCATGAAGTATAAAAATGTGCTTTAATGTGCATCCCCTAGAAAGCCATTGGACTCGAGTGTGGAAAAGCAGAACTTCATATTCACCACCCATTTCATTGCAGAGCTCTTGAAAGAGACAACTATTCAGAGCATGAGCTTTAATCATAGACTATCAGGGTTGGAAGGGACCTCATGAGGTCATCTAGTCCAACCTCCTGCTCAAAGGGGGACCAATCCCCATATGGTGCCTCAGTGTCCCCTATGCAGTTCTTAAGTATCTAGGTGGTGGGATAAGGGTGTATAGTTGCTGCAGAGCAAGGGGACAGTGCACCTAAATGCCTGACACTCTGTCTCCTAGCAACTGATGGCCTGGGCCCCTCCCCTGCAAGGTGCCAACTGAAGGTGTTGGAGACAAAGAGATCAGGTGATCTCCTGGCCCGGGGGGAAGAGACAAAGCCCAGAGAAGGAGGGGCTGGAGGGGAGTTTCAGTTTGAAGCTGGCTAGGAAATGGAGAGGGGCCCCGACGGGGCTTGGGCTTCCCAAAGGGGCTGTGGCCTCCCTGGGGGCCCCAGATGGACATAACTGAAGGGGGTCCTGTTGTCTGTACTGGCAAGAACTGTCTTGGACTGTGTTCCTGTCGTCTCAATAAACCTTCTGTGTTACTGGCTGGCTGAGAGTCACGGTGAATCACAGGAAGCCGGGGATGCAGGGCCCTGACTCCCCCACACTCCGTGTCAACTGGTGAAAGAGGTGGGATGTACTGTACCCTGTGGACGGCGCTTCCTGCAGTAAGTGACTGGGAAGCAGTAAAATGAAGGGGGATTGACGGGGACCAGGCATGCAGAAGATTCAGAGAGAAATGATTTCAGGGGGTGATTAACCCCTGGGAGTGTGTGACCAGAGAGAAGGACTTTTGCAGTACCAGGGTCCCCCGGGGGATTGCAGTGAGCGGTTTCAGGGGTGGAGGAGTCTGCAGTTCGACCCCTGGCAGAGAGGGGGTGACCTGAAGAAGGGCTGGTGGTGCACTAGGGGTGTCCCTGGAACCGGTGGGAAGCTGAGAGCACAGGCCGGCAAGGGGCCAGCAGGAAGATGTTTGCTAAGCACCTTAACGGCGACCTGGTGGAGCTGTGCAAGCAGAGGGGGCTGCGCATTGGGAGGTCCACCAAAGAACAGCTAATTGCCCAGCTGGAGGAGAAGGATCGCTTGGGTGAACCGAGCAATGTCCCTGAGGGAAGCCGCCCGGCGGATGCAAAGGGGGCCCTGGGGCCTGACATGGCTGGGAGGGGTCAGACTGCTGCCGAGGACACCCCGAGACCCTGCCCACCTATACCTAGGGGAGGGGTTGGGGGAAGCCCAGTGAACACCGCGGGCACCCTGACCCTAGCGGCCAGCAGGGGATCGTCCCAGCGGAGCTCCCCGTCCCTGGAACAGATGCGGCTGGAATATGAATGGGAGATGAGATGGGAAGAGCTCGAGTTAAGGAGGCAAGAACTGAAGCAGGAGCAGGAGGAACGGGAAAAACAGCATGAGCTGGAGCTGGCCCGGCTGAGGAGCAGTGGGGCCCTGGCTGCAGTGAGTGAGGGGGGACCCAGGCCTACAAAGAGCTTTGATAAGAGCTTCCTGGCCCGGCGTAAGGAGGGGGAGGACATAGACACCTTCCTGACGGCCTTTGAGAATGCCTGCGAGCTGCACCAGGTCAACCCTGCAGACAGGCTCCAGTTTCTCATCCCCTTACTGGACTCCACACCCGTGGAGGTGTACAGCTGAATGAAAGGGGCGGAGACGGGGACTTCAAACTGTTCAAAAAGGCCCTGCTCCGCGAGTTTGGGCTGACTCCTGAGATGTACCGGAAAAGGTTCCGGAGTCAGCGTAAAACCCATGAGGTCACATACCTACAACTGGCCAACCGGATGCAGGGGTATGCTCGTAAGTGGACAGCTGAGGCCCAAACTAAAGAGGACCTGCTCGACCTATTCATACTGGAGCACCTATATGAGCAGTGCCCACCCGACCTGAGGTGACGGTTGATGGACCAGAAGCCAGAGAACCCGCAGCGCGCAGGCCGGCTGGCCGACGAGTTTGTGGACAGTCGGGCAGGGGATGACAGGGAGGAGTCCCAAAGGAACAGGCCTGCCACGAAGAGGAAAGAGAGTGACCCTGGGACCTCCCAAAGGGGGAATAGGGAGAACCCCCTCCCAAGGGAAACATCCAGCGTCAGGGCCAACCGACCAGCTCGGGGGGACCAATGGGACATGGGCTGCTATCACTGTGACCAAAGAGGCCACATATGGACCCAGTGCTCCAGACTCAGGGACAGACCAAGCAGACTGGGCCCACAGAGGGTTAACTGGGTGGCAGCCCAGCTGGACGAGGGGCAGGGGTCCCAGGCAAGGGGGGCTGGCAGCTTATCAACTGCTCAGGAGGGAGGAGGGCCCCAAGCCAACTCCTCCGCAGAGCTGGATGCTCCGGACATCAGGTTTTCTGTTTACAGGGTGAGCGCAGGGCTGTCCCTGCAGAGCGAGTGCCTTGTTCCCCTGGAGGTGGATGGGAGGAAAGTCTATGGATACTGGGACACGGGCGCTGAGGTGACACTGGCCCAACCCGAGGTGGTGGCTCCGGATCAGGTGATGCCCAACACCTATCTGACCCTGACGGGGTGGGCGGGACCCCATTCAAGGTGCCCGTGGCAAGGGTACACTTGAAATGGGGGAACAAGGAGGGCCCTAAGGAAGTGGGAGTGCACCCCAATTTACCCACTGAGGTGTTAATGTGGGGAGACATGGAGAACTGGCCAAGCAACCCCCAGGTGCCCTGGTCGTGACCCATAGCCCAAGCCTGCAAGGGACACTGCGCCCTGACCTCGGGAAGGGTACCTTGCCCAAGGCGCAGGACCCTAACCTGGTGGGGAGGGAATGTCCAGAGACACAGCTCAAGGAGGCTGCAGCTTCAGACCCAACCAGTGAGAGAGAGCAGGTCCCCATCCCTGCCCCAGCTGCTGAGTTCCTTGCCGAGTTGCAGAAAGATCCCTCCTTGCGGAGGATAGGGGACCTGGCCGACCTCAGTGCGGTACAGACCATGGGGGGAGGTTGCCGGAAAAGGTTCCTGTGGGAGAAGGGGTTCCTGTACCGAGAATGGGCTCCCCCAGGGGAAATGGAGTCATGGGGAATCAGGAGGCAGCTGGTGGTACCCCGGAAGTATCGCCGCCAGCTGCTGTGCCGGGCCCATGACATCCCCCTCGCAGGGCACCAGGGAACCTGGCGTACACAGCAGAGGCTGCTACAGAACTTTTTTCTGGCCTGGGGTCTTTACTAATGTCCGGCAGTACTGTCGCTCCTGTGACCCCTGCCAGAGGGTGAAGAAGGCCCAGGACAAGGGGAAAATGGCTTTAGGACCCTTGCCCAGCATAGAGGAGCCTTTCCAGAGGTGGCCAAGGTCAAAAGGTGGGCTCTGAACCAAGAGACCCCGAATCACAGCCCTCCAGACTGGGCTGGGAAAGAACCCCATCCCAGTTTAAACCCCAGGGGTATTGGGGTGGAAAAAGGACACAGGCCACATAAGCCTTCCCACCTGCAGACTATTGGTGCCCTCGAGCACACCCGACCTAAAGGCGGGTGTGAAACTGGAAAGGCCTGGTGTAATTCTCCCCCAGGAAGGGGGGGAGGGGGATGCTGGGGCGTCCATGGGAATGTAGGTAGGTTCGAACTTCCCCAGGTCACTGGCTAAAGTGACCCTGCTCAGTTCGGTCTCGAAGAGGGGAGAGATGTGACGAACTGGGAATGTTCTTAATGTTTTCTCTGAATACTGTGTTGGTGCCTCAGTTTCCCCTATTCAGTTCTTAAGTATCCAGGTGGTGGGATAAGGGTGTGTGGTTGCTGCAGAGCAAAGGGCCAGTGCACCTAAATGCCTGACACTCTGTCTCCTAGCAACTGATGGCCTGGGCCCCTCCTCTGCAAAGGTGCCAACTGAGGTGTTGGAGAAAGGGACCTAGGGGTTACGGTGGCTTCTGCAGAAAGGGACCTAGGGGTTACGGTGGACGAAAAGCTGAATATGAGTCAACAGTGTGCCCTTGTTGCCAAGAAGGCTAATGGCATTTTGGGTTGTATAAGTAGGGGCATTTCCAGCAGATCGAGGGATGTGATCATTCCCCTCTATTCAGCACTGGTGAGGCCTCACCTGGAGTACTGTGTCCAGTTTTGGGCCCCACACTACGAGAAGGATGTGGATAAATTGGAGAGAGTCCAGCAGAGGGCAACAAAAATGATTAGGGGGCTGGAGCACATGACTTATGAGGAGAGGCTGAGGGAACTGGGATTGTTTAGTCTGCAGAAGAGAAGAATGAGGGGGGATTTGATAGCTACTTTCAACTACCTGAAAGGGGGTTCCAAAGAGGATGGATCTAGACTGTTCTCAGTGGTAGAAGATGACAGAACAAGGAGTAATGGTCTCAAGTTGCAGAGGGGGAGGTTTAAGTTGGACATTAGGAAAAACTTTTTCACTAGTAGGGTGGTGAAGCACTGGAATGGGTTACCTAGGGAGGTGGTGGAATCTCCTTCCTTGGAGGTTTTTAAGGTCAGGCTTGACAAAGCCCTGGCTGGGATGATTTAGTTGGGTTTGGTCCTGCTTTGAGCAGGGGGTTGGACTAGATGACCTCCTGAGGTCCCTTCCAACCCTGAGATTCTATGATTCTATGAGACAAAGAGGTCAGGTGACGTCCTGGCCCAGGGAAAGAGACACAGCCCAGAGAGGAAGGGCTGGAGGGGGTTTGGCAGTCTTAGAAGCTGGCTGGAAAATAGAGAGGGATGCCCCGATGGGGCTTGGGCTCCCCAACGGAGCTGTGGCCTCCCTGGGGCCCCAGATGGACCTAACTAAAGGGGGACCTGTTGTCTGTACCTGTTTTGGACTGTGATCCTATTGTCTAAATAAACCTGTTTTACTGGCTGGCTGAGAGTCATGGTGAATCGCAGGAAGCCGGGGGTGCAGGGCCTTGTGTCCCCCCACACTCCATGACACCTGTGTAATAGTTACCGTGGTGCCTTGGGACGGGACGGCAACTAAGGTGGTCCCCATGAGCCCTATGGGAATACTGAGAAAGGGAAGCCCTTGCTGGGAACCACTGGGTGATAGATGGGGAGGATGGAATGGTGCAAATTGGACAATAATTCAGTTAAGTTATTGTTTGCCTCTCCCCAATGGCCAGGGAGGAGCAGACTCAATGGCCTGTTGCCAGTGGTGGATGATTTGGTGTGATGTACATGGGATATGGGGTGTTCTGCTGGGAATGAACACAATTCCGCAATATAACACTTGGGAGTGTAAGTGCACCTGCATCTAGCACAATTACACATATTTACACACAAGTCCCATCAGGACTTTGGTGCACAAATGGATCTGTGGAACTCATTGCTGTGACCAATCGAACCAGTGCATACTACCAAATTCCATACCACGTCATCAAGCTGGTTTGAACAATACCCCACTACATTGCATTGTCTACACTTCGGACTTCTGGTCTTTTGCTCTCTGTCTGCGTGACAAGAACCAGGGGAGAGGGTGAAGGGAAACCCTCTAACAGGTCTGAATAAATGGTCAGCTTTCACAATGGAGAGAGGTAAATAGTGGTGTCCCCACGGGTCTGTACTGGGCCCAGCACTATTCAACTTATTCATAAATGATCTGGAAAAGGAGGTAAACTGTGAGGTGGCAAAATTTGCAGATGATACAAAACTACTCAAGATATTTAAGTCCAGAGCAGACTGCGAAGAGTTACAAAGGGATCTCACAAAACTGGGTGACTGGGCTACAAAATGGCAGATGAAAATCAATGTAGATAAATGCAAAGTAATGCACATTGGAAAACATAACCAGCTATACATATAAAATGATGGGGTCTAAATTGGCTGTTACCACTCAAGAAAGAGATCTTGGAGTCACTGTAGATAGTCCTCTGAAAACATCCACTCAATGTGCAGCAGCAGTCAAAAAAGCTAACAATGCTGGGAATCATTAAGAAAGGGATAGATAATAAGACAGAAAATATCATAATGTCTCTATATAAATCTATGTTACGCCCACATCTTGAATACTGTGTGCAGATGTGGTGGCCCCATCTCAGAAAAGATATATTGGAATTGGAAAAGTTACAGAAAAGGGCAACAAAAATGATTAGGGGTATGGAACAGCTTCCATATGAGGAGAGATTAATAAAACTGGGAGTTTTCAGCTTAGAAAAGCGATGACTAGGGGGGGATATGATACAGGTCTATAAAATCATGACTGATGTGGAGAAAGTAAAGAAGGAAGTGTTATTTACTCCTCATAATGGAAGGACTAGGGGTCACCAAATGAAATTAATAGGCAGCATATTTAAAACAAACAAAAGGAAGTATTTCTTCACAGTCAATCTGTGGAACTCCTTGCCAGAGGATGTTGTGAAGGCCAAGACTATAACGGGGTTCAGAAAAGAACTAGATAAGTTCATGGAGGATAGGTCCATCAATGGCTATTAGCCAGGATGGGCAGGGATCGTGTCCCTAATTTCTGTTTGCCAGAAGTGGGGAATGGGCAACAGGGGATGGATCACTTGATGATTCCCTGTTCTGTTCATTCCCTCTGGGGCACCTGGCATTGGCCACCATTGGAAGACAGGATACTGGCCTAGATGGACCATCGGTCTGACCCAGTATGTCTGTTCTTATGTTCTTATGTACTCACTTAAAATTTCTCTCTTTGTAGTTAATAAACTTGGGTTTTTGTTTTTGACATAATCCAGTGTGTTTAAATTGGAGTGTCTGGGAAACTCCATGGGGGGGGGAGCAAGTTGTGTGCATATTATTTCTATTAAAGAAATAACAGACTTTATATAACTTGTGTGGTCCAGGAGAGAGCTGCGTAGTACAGGGGGGAAATCTAAGACTTGGTGTCACCCTGCCATATAGCTAGGGCTGGTGAGAGCCAGAATATAAGAACAACCCTAGTGGGTCAAACATCGTAAGTTTGGCCACCATGGAAAGAATTTTATATTGTAACAGAAACACCCAAGAAAAATTCTCAGAGATATGCAGGGGTGAAAGTAACTTAAAGGACTTACCGGTACTGCCAGAGTCCTGAGCGGGGGCATGGCCTCAACCAGAAGAGGCGGGGCCTAAACCGGAAGAGGCGGGACTTTTCACGATTTAAAGGCCCTGGGGCTCCAGCTGTGGCTGGGAGCCCCAGAGCCTTTAAATCACCCCGGAGCTCCCAGCTGCAGAAGCAGCTGGGAGCCCCAGGGCTCAGGGGAAAATTAAAGGGCCCGGGGCTCTGGCCGCTGAGGGGAGCCCCTGGCCCTTTAAATCCCCACCCATGCACGGCTGCCGGAGCCCCGGCAGAGCTTTAAAGGGCCCAGAAGGCGGTCCAGTCCGGCACGGCATACTGGCTCTTGCTGGTACACCGTACCGGACCTGCTTACTTTCACCTCTGGAGATATGTGATTCTTTTCTAGAAATATCTGAATGATCCTATGAAATCCATGGTTCCCCCTCACCTCATTCTCTTGTCTACCCATTTCCTTCCCTTTCCATCTGGATCCCCCTCTTCTGAATTTTGCTTCTAGTCTTTATCTTTTTAAATAATTTTTCTTTAACTAGTCGGATTTTTTTTAAACAACATTTGTTTGTTTGTTAGTTGTGTAATACAAATAATTGATTTATATTTTAATCATTCATCTTATATGTAATTAAATGTTTAAAGTATAGCTAAGATTAGGTAGCAGATGGTTAATATATGAGAAGAAGTTGATGTATTATAACAAGTTTATGTATATTTTATAATGATTGTTTTTCTATATATAGATTTTAAAAATTAAAAAAAAGTAAGCAGGAAAAAAAAAAGATGGCTGCCGATGTGACCTGCAACCGGAGTGATGTCATAGAGAAACTGATGACATCACTTCTTTATGACTTTACTAGGCTGGCTCATAGCTAAGGGAACTGATGATTGAACAGCTCCCAGCAAAACAAGTTTTTTGTGGAAGTAAAAAATGCGAATTTCTTAACAGATGGTGTTTGTTCAGCCTGCAGGCCAGCCAGCCTTCAAGGCAACGGATTATGGATTCTACTCAGAAAGGGTATAGTTTAGGTCAGCCAGCAGCAAAATTCCCCCGGAGCTCCTCACCCCAGCAAGGGGGAGGGCTCCTCCAAGGGATCCTGCTTCAACAAGGGAGTGCGCCCCCCCGAACCACCTCACTTCCGCAGGGGAGCGAGCGCTGCCAAGGCATCATGCTCCGACAAGCAAGTGCACCCCCTCGAAGCGCCTCACCCCAGCGGGGCAGCGAGATCCCCCGAAGCACCTCACCCCAGCGGGGCAGTGAGATTCCCCGAAGCGCCTCACCCCAGCGGGGCAGTGAGATTCCCCGAAGCGCCTCACCCCAGCGGGGCAGCGATATCCCCCGAAGCGCCTCACCCCAATGGGGCAGTGAGATTCCCCGAAGCGCCTCACCCCAGCGGGGCAGTGATATCCCCCGAAGCGCCTCACCCCAGCGGGGCAGCGAGATCCCCCGAAGCACCTCACCCCAGCGAGGCAGCGAGATTCCCCGAAGCGCCTCACCCCAACGGGGCAGTGAGATTCCCCGAAGCGCCTCGCCCCAGTGGGGCAGCGATATCCCCCGAGGCGCCTCGCCCCAGAGGGGCAGCGATATCCCCCGAGGCGCCTCGCCCCAGAGGGGCAGTGAAATCCCCCGAAGCGCCTTGCCCCAGAGGGGCAGTGAAATCCCCCGAGGCACTTCACCCCAACGGGGCAGCGAGATCCCTCGAAGCGCCTCGCCCCAGCGAGCAGGAGAACTCTCCCAAGGCATCCTGCTCCGACGAGAGAGTGAGCCTCCCCTAAGTGCTTCATCCCAGCGAGGAAATGAGCTCTGCCAGGGCATCCTGCTCCGAAGAGGGAGTGCCCCCCCCCGAACCGCCGCACCTCAGCGAGAGAGTGAGCTCTTGCGCAGTGTCTTCCCCCAGCAAGGGCATGATCTCCCACAAAGTGCCTCACTGCAGCGAGGGAGCGAGAGCCCCCGAAGCGCCTCCCCACAAACAGTAATGGAACTGAGAAGTGGCAAATGTTCGGTCCAGCCAGGGAAGTTGTCGGTGACAGCTAGCCACTTGCTGGTAACTGTGCAGCAGGGTCTCAGTGCCCAGAGGGTGGAACCACGCCAGAGAGCTAGCCACCTGCCAGAGACTGAACGGAACCATGGAACATCGACACCAGATGGCAGACACGTTCACAGGCCTCCTGCCCTCCCAAAGAGCGAATCCTTGCAGACAGGATCAATCCCCAGGAGCTCACCACGGCCAGAGGCTGCTTCAGCCAGCAACGAGACTCCTCAGCCACAGACCAAACGTGCTCGCAGAACCATCCTCAATCCAAAGGACCAATCGACCCAGACTGAACCCATCTATGCAGTCTCCTTTCCGCCAAGGACTGATGGGACCCACAGGGGCTCTCCCCATCCCGACGCCGAAGGGACCCGCAGGGGCTCTCCCCATCCCGACGCCGAAGGGACCCACAGGGGCTCTCCCCATCCTGACACTGAAGGGACCCACAGGGGCTCTCCCCATCTTGACACTGAAGTGACCCGCAGGGGATCTCCTCATCCCGATGCCGAAGGGACCCGCAGGGGCTCTCCCCATCCCGACGCCGAAGGGACCCGCAGGGGCTCTCCCCATCCCGACGCCGAAGGGACCCGCAGGGGCTCTCCCCATCCCGACGCCGAAGGGACCCGCAGGGGCTCTCCCCATCCCGACGCCGAAGGGACCCGCAGGGGCTCTCCCCATCCCGACGCCGAAGGGACCCGCAGGGGCTCTCCCCATCCCGACGCCGAAGGGACCCGCAGGGGCTCTCCCCATCCCGACACTGAAGGGACCCGCAGGGGCTCTCCCCATCCTGACACTGAAGGGACCCACAGGGGCTCTCCCCATCCCGACACCGAAGTGACCCACAGGGGCTCTATCCATCCAGAGAGTGAGTCAAGCTACAGGTGCGCACTGCACCATGAGATGGAATCGATTCGCAGGGGCTCACTCCATCCAGAGTCCAAAGTGACTCCCAGGACCTCATTCCACCCACAGACCAGTTGCACTAGCGGCTATTTATCTGTCCCAAAGGATGCATCAACACAGACTGAACCCTTCCTTGGGGTTCCACTCCACTCAGAGACTGACTCAACCTGCAAGGGCTCACCCCAGGCTGCGAGTGCAGCCACCCACAGGGGCTCGCCCCTGCCACAGACTATATTAACCCCCAGGGATTTACCTCCTAGGGCCTTAGCCAAGTTTGGACCTGAATCAACGTGGTGGTCCTTACTCCAGCCAGACACCGGACAGCCAGATAGCCAGGCTCCCGCGTGGCCAGGGTCATCAGTGTCAGCGGCTGAGCCACTCTCTGCTGGAACTTTGCCTATGGAGACAGACGTGCTCTCAGATTGTGTATGTGAAGGCACAGATATCTCACGCAAAGACTTGGCCATGCCAGTGTTACCAGACAAGCAACTCATTGCTGTCCCATCGCATAAGGATGAGCCAGAGCATGCTGGGCCCAGCTATGAAGCAGTAGACATGATCAAGCCAGCCAGAGAAAGAACAATTCCCAGGTTTAGTGCTTTCTTTGTGGGTATGTATAAACAATCTTGGACCATGAATTTACTGGGGCCTCTCAGAGTGAACATTGCAGGCTGGGACTGGTGTCCTGTCACTCTGCTATGACCACTTCAGGGCTGTACTCAATCCTGTGTCTATAGTAGCAGCTGTCACTGTGACTGCTTCACGCTGAGGCTGGATGGGATTGAGTGCGAAGCTCTTGGCTTGCTGTAAGAAACAACCTTAGGTATGTTCAATCCAGGGCCTCTTACTGGAAGCAGGGTCTCCATTGCTGCTTATAGCCACCCCGAATATGAGCCTGAAAGAGGCTTCACGGGGATGGAGCAGAAGGAATACACAGTCCTTGGAAAGCTCTGCAGGGCTTTTGCAGACCCTCCAGTGCATTGGGGGAGACTATGCATCCAAACATCAGGGGAGCAGAGCTCCCATGGAGGGAGCTATCACTAAGGGTCACTTTGGTGCAGAGGCTCTCAGGGAGGAACCTACCAGTATCTGGAAATATGTGGAGGGGAAGTCAAATGAAAGGAGACACTGAGTGTTCAGGACAGCAAGAAGGACAGGTTTGGAACTTCCTGTTAACTTCAGGTTCCATGCCAAGCAGACAGTCCTGGGTGCAGCACCTTCCCAGGGCACACATACGGGCGATAGGGGTCAGAATCGCAGACAATTCATGTGGGGTCTCAGACAGGGCAGTGTTTTGCTGCATTCTGCAGAATCTAGGGCAGTGGTTCCCAAACTTTATGACAGCATGACCCCATTTTAATAAATTATTTCCTCCCAGGACCCCAGACAGCATGGAGGATGGCATTTTATGTCCTCGGCACAGTGTGACCTCGCACGTATGGTGCATGCGGGGTCAGGACACATGAGGGATGGCATCCTCCATGCATTTTTGACCTCGCACACACTGTGCACACAAGGTCACACTGAGCGGAGCAAAATGGCATCCTCCGCACACTAGGGATTGCAATGACCCCATCTGCTGATGGCTCAACCCCATTTAGGGGCTCGATCCACAGTTTGAGATCCACTGATCTAGAGCCAGATCATCAGCTGGTGTAAATCTGTGACACTATATTGAAGTCAATGGATCTGGGCTGAATTCAGTGGGGTACATGGCTTAACACCAGCTGCAGAAAAGGACCTGGGGGTTACAGTGGATGAGAAGCTGGATATGAGTCAGCAGTGTGCCCTTGTTGCCAAGAAGGCTAACGGCATATTGGGCTGCATTAATAGGAGCATTGCCAGCAGATCAAGGGATGTGATCATTCCCCTCTATTTGGCACTGGTGAGGCCACATCTGGAGTATTGCATCCAGTTTTGCCCCCCCGCACACACACTACAAGAAGAATGTGGAAAAATTAGAGTCCAGCAGATGGCAATAAAAATGATTACAGGGCTGGGGCACATGACTTATGAGGAGAGGCTGAGGGAACTGGGCTTGTTTAGTTTGCAGAGGAGAAGAGTGAGGAGGGATTTGATATCAGCCTTCAACTACCTGAAAAGGGGTTCCAAAGAGGATGGTTCTAGACTGTTCTCAGTGGTAGCAGATGACAGAACAAGGAGTAATGGTCTCAAGTTGCAGTGGGGGAGGTTTAGGTTGGATATTAGGAAAAACTTTTTCACTAGTAGGGTGGTGAAGCACTGGAATGGGTTCCCTAGGGAGATGGTGGAATCTTCTTCCTTAGAAGTTTTTAAGGCCTTGTCACGGAGGGTGGGGGAGTCAGGGCCCTGCAACCCCCACCTCCTGCGATTCACCGTGACTCTCAGCCAGCCAGTAAAACAGAAGGTTTATTAGACGACAGGAACACGGTCCCAAGCAGGGCTTGTAGGTACAACCAGAACCCCTCAGCCAGATCCCTCTGGGGGGCAAGGATCTTAGACCCCAGACTCAGGTTCCCTGCCTCTTCCCAGCCAGCCCAAATCTGAAACCAAAAACCTCTCCAGCAGGCTCTCTTCCTTTGTCCAGTTTCCCGGGCAAAGGGACTTGCCCCACCCCCCTCCTGGCTCAGGTTACAGGCTCAGGTACCGTCCCTCACCTAAAGTCATCCCCTGCTCTCCCATGCCCCATGCAGACAGTCCCAGTAACACTAAACGACATTCCCAGGTCAGTCCACCCCGCTTCCTACTGCATCACAGGCCTGGCTTGATAAAGCCCTGGCTGGGATGATTTAGTTGTTGTTGGTCCTGCTTTGAGCAGGGGGTGGGACTAGATGACCTCCTGAGGTCTCTTCCAAACCTGAGAGTCTATGATTCGATGAACCAGTAAGGCCACGCTCACCACACCAGAAGCAGAGGGGCGGGACAGGAACAGGAAGTATAAAAGGCAGACCCTGAAGCTCAGTTGGGCTATAGCCACCAAGGGAGATGGACATGTTTGAGCTACCAGAGCTGCCAGACCAGCCAACACTGAGAAGTTGCTGGGATTGCAGTGCATCCTGGGGAAATGGAGGATGACCCCAGGATTCAGGTACATCCCGAGGGGAGGGGAGGAAGTAGCCCAAGGACAGCTGACGGTAGTAAAGCTGTGTTGCTGCCTGAAGACAGGTCAGCGTGTTGCGGGCAGATCCCCAATGACCCAGTGGTGGAACACTCTGCCACTGCGAGGGCCCTGGGCTGGGACCCAGTGGAGTTGGGTGGGCCCAGGCCCCCCTATCCCCTGCCACCCCATCCCTAGGTTAGTAGCCTCCCCAGCATGGGCCAGGAGACCTGTGTTGGTCTACTGTCTGCTGAGCTAGGATGTTAGACTGCTTTGGTGTCCAGTCCTGCTTGGGGCCTGGGCTCCTAGACTATTGACTGCTCTGCCCTGCCCTGCCTGAGGGCCAGTGCCTCAGGCTGTTTGGTGTCCCCCCAGGTCTGATGGCCCAGGCTCATAGACTATGCCCTGCTCTGCCTTGCATGAAGGTTTGAGCCCTCGCTTGTACAAATTGACATTCTAGGTGCATGACAGCAGAGAGGTGTGGCTGCCGTTGGAGATTGACAGTCGGGGACGGCCATGCATGGCTACACACTTACACAGCCAAATGTTTCCTTCCCTCCGCTCTATCCCATCACTACTAGTTATACCTCTGTCCACCCTGCAAAGTCATTTCCCCTCCCCTCCACACCTGTGTGTAGGGGGTTCTCATCATCCCCATCGGTCAACATTTAGCTGAGTTTTGCCATCAGTTGCAGCTATACAACTCCAGTTAATCCATTGTTTATTTTGGGGAGTCCCTTTGTTGGTCTTCGACAACAAAAACTGTAGTTTTACAAAATATTGGATCCATATCCAGGAAATGTGTGACAAGGGATTTCCCACACCGAAAATAAATCCAGGCAGGGAATTTGAACTTGGACGATCTTCTACTCACTGGCTCTAGTGCAGGATCTTTACTTCCGGCACCTGTCATATGAGGTCACAGAGGTTCTACATGCCTCAGGTCAGTGGCAACTCTTCCAGTATCTTCAGCTTGTAATCATTCTCCTTGGATATGCCACATTTCTACACATCAGAGCTGGTCTGATGCTCTAGGCAATGATACAATTTGGTACCTCTCCTAAAGCTTCCTTCTTCTCACTATGTGGCCTCCATTCTGTGTCATTTCTTCCAAAACTCTGTCCCCTTGTGTGATGAAGTGGGAATGTCCGTAATGTTTTCTCTGAATACTGTGTGGGTGCCTCAGTTTCCCCTGTGCATTTCTTAAGTATCTAGGTGGTGGGATAAGGGTGTGTGATTGCTTCAGAGCCTTAGACGGCCAGCGTGATGGTGTCTGCACAGAGACTGGCCGACACCCTGTCTCCTGGCAACTGATGGCCTGGGCCCCTCCCCTGCAAGGTGCCAACTGAAGGTGTTGGAGAACAAAGAGATCAGGTGGCCTCCTGGCCCGGGAAAGAGACAAAGGCAGAGGAGGGGCTGGAGGGAGTTTCAGTTTGGAGCTGGCTGGGGAAAGAGAGGGAGGCCCAGACCCGGGGTCTGGGCTCCCTGCCCCCCAAGATGGACCTGACTGAGGGCTCCTGTTTCCTGTACCTACAAGCTCTGGTTTGGACTGTGTTCCTGTCATTTAATAAACCTTCTGTTTTACTGGCTGGCTGAGAGTCATGTCTGTCTGCGGAGTTGGGATGCAGGGCCCTCTGGCTTCCCCAGGAGCCCCGCCCGGTCGGACTCACTGCAGGAAGCACACGGTGTGGAAGGAGATGCTGAATGCTCCGAGGTCAGACCCAGGAAGGTGGAAGCTGCGTAAGCTTCTTGCCCTGGAGACAGTGCGCTCACAGGGAGGAGGCTCCCCCAGAAGCCTGACTGGC
Organism: Mauremys reevesii; assembly: GCF_016161935.1. NCBI lineage: Eukaryota > Metazoa > Chordata > Testudines > Geoemydidae > Mauremys > Mauremys reevesii. Next base: position 175,876 of record NC_052642.1, read on the forward strand.
TTCCTATGGAGTAGTTGCAGAGAATTGCCCGGTGACTCCGTGACACCTTGTCTGTTGAGTTGTCTTCAGTGGGTGCCATCAGCCCCCAGATGTGTCCGAGAATCCTTTGCACCAGGTGTAGCGGTTGTCAGTGGTCTTTCAAAGAAGGTGTTGAACTTGCCACAAAGGATCCCAGACCAAAAGGTCATATAAGGAACAGAAACAGGGATACCGTTTGGGAGCTGGGGGCAAACACTCTGCTGTAGCTGTAGGACATCAGTCTGTCCATGGTCTGTTGGTAAATGACAATGGAAATCCATGTATTAGTCTGACACCTACTCAGCCTGTGCCTAAAGCTCCTCTGGTTGTGACCAGTTGAAGGCCAATGTCAGGACACCGCAGGCTTTGACCCTGGATCTGCAGGAGCCCAATCAACTGCCACCTCCCTGCTTTCGCCCAGCAGCTTGCTCCTACCCGACTGAGCAGGAGAGACCATGGACCCTAATGTTACATCAGGGAGGGCTTCCCTGGGCCTGGTTGCAGGAGCACTGTGAGCTCTGATTGGTCCAGGCTTCCTGTTGATACCCAAAGAGGCACAGGAAGTTGTCTGCACAACTGGGCTCTACCTGGCTGCTACCTCAGACCCTGCCTTCTTGCCTAACTCCTGAACCTGCTTCCTGTCTTGTTCCTGATCCTCACCCTGGTCGCCAAATCCGGCTCCACCCCCCATTCCAGTTTCAGCACCAACTGGTGGCTCCACTCCCAATTCTGGCTCCATCTCCAACCACTAGTCCTGACTGCCTACATCTTGGCCTCGATAGTCTGTCCATCTATGACTAAAGCTAATTTAAAAAAAAAGACCAGTTTTGTCTGAACATGCAGTTTTGTTGAAATTTAAATGTTTGATAGGAACATGTTGATTTCAACTAAATCATTTTGTTTCGATACTGTCACTGTTTCATTTTAACTTTATAGTTTCAATTCAACTTTTATATTAAAATATTAATGTTAATGGTGTATTTTATTTTTGTTTAATAACACAATGCATATGTTATGTTTATTATTTCAACACGATATAAAAGTTGAAACACAAATAGATGTTATTGAAACAAATGGTTTGATTCCAAATTTTGTTCCATGGGAAATTTCAGCATTTGGGCTTTTTGTTCTGATTCAGAATCAGTTTTCCCCAGATAGTTGTGGAATCTTCAATGGGATGGATATGCTGTTTCGGACCAGCACTATTTATGACTGTGCAGTAAGAAGTGCTTGCCACTACGGTGTTCCCCATTTCAGCTTGCCCTGGTTCCTAGGTAAGTAGTCCCTGAGTCCCAGCTATGTAGCTGTTCACAGAACCAAAAAGCAGTTCTTTGGCCAGTGCCAGCATTCCCACAGTTCATCACCTCCTCCTCTGTACAAGGCACTGTGCTCAGAGCATCAACCCTGGCAGTGCCCTGCCTACTCTGTACAGTATCACAGAGCTGTTGGGTAATGAGAGAGTCTGCAGGGTCTTTCACTGTGTGTCATTCAAACAACCTGTGAACACTGGAGAACCACCAGAGCAGGAGGCTGAGCTGTTGATGTCATTCATTCTGCTCTGCTCAAACCTGGCGTTTCTCGGTCTGTGTGAATACCTAGTGTGGGAACTGTTGGCTTGCCAAGGCAGCCTCTGGGAGCAGGAATGAAGGGGTGTCACGGAGTCCCCAGGATTCTCTGGAACTGCTCCCCACAAAGCCAGGCAGGACTTTGGGGAGCCTCCTCTCCCTTGGAGCAGACTGTCTTCAGGGCAAGAAGCTCACATGGCTTCACCTCCTGGGTCTGACCTTGGAGCATTCAGCATATGCCCCTCCATGCACTTCCCACAGCGAGTCCACCCAGGTGGGGTCCTGGGGAAGCCAGAGGGTCCTGCACCCCCAACTTCGCAGTCAGACATGACTCTCAGCCAGCCAGTAAAACAGAGGTTTATTCGATGACAGGAACACAGTCTAAAATAGAGCTTGTAGGTACAGAGAACGGGATCCCTCACCACAGGATCCTCCTGGTGTTTGATGCTGCTTGATTGTATGGTGTTTTCCTCAATCCTCCAGTAGTACCCCCTCTCAGTTCTTAGTTCCTTGTGTCTCTTGCTCCCAGCTCCTCATGCACACTTCTTTCCTCTGACTCCTCCTCCCTAGACTGGAGTGAGCTCCCCTTTTTATACCAGGTGCCTTGATTAGCTTGTCCTGATTGGCTGCAGGTGCTCCAATCAATGTAGCTCTCTCTGGTGCCTTCTAGAAAGTTCTTAATTGGCCCCAGGTGCCTTGATTAGCCTGGAGCAACTGCCATTTTGGTTCCCATGGTACTAGGGATTTGCTTAGCCTGGAGCTAACATACCTGCTCCTCAATACTTTCCTGTAGTCATCCGGCCTTGCTCCATCACATATCCCCCCCTCTGCTCAACACCATAGGGTTGGGCAACTTGGGACGCCAGGCAGTGTGCTCGTGAAAGACCATCAGCGTTGCCGTGGTGGCATCCAGCCCTATGCCGTATACGGAACTGGAATGGTTGTAGGGATAAGAACCACCTGGTGACCCTTGCATTCTTTTCCTTATTTCTCTGCATCCACTGGAGGAGTGTGTGGTCCATCACAAGAGTAAATCGCCGGCCCAAGAGGTAATAACGCAGCGTCTCCATGGCCCATTTGACAGCGAGGCATTCTCTCTCGACTACTGCATACTTCTGTTCTTGTGGGAGCAGCTTTCTGCTTAGGTAGAGAATCGGGTGTTCTTCATCTCCAATCATTTGTGACAGAACTGCCCCCAACCCCACCTCAGAAGCATCTGTCTGTAAAATAAATTCCTTGGTAAAGTCTGGGGCTATGAGTATGGGGTCATTATAGAGGGCCGTCCGAAGGTCTACAAACGCCCCCTCTGCAGCGTCGGTCCACTTTACCATGTCTGGACCTCGAGCCTTCACCAGGTCCGTTAGAGGACTTGCCCTGCTGGCAAAGTGGGGAATAAACCGTCGGTAGTAGCCTACCACGCCTAGGAATGCACGGACCTGCTTCTTTCGGGTCGGCCGGGGCCAGTTTTGAATCGCTTCTAGTTTATTAGTTTGGGGCTTCACTATACCTCTTCCTACAATATATCCCAGGTACCTAGCTTCTGCTAGTCCTATGGTGCACTTAGCAGGATTAGCGGTGAGGCCAGCCCGCCTTAAGGTGCGTAGCACTGCCTCAACCTTCTCCAAGTGGGTTCCCCAGTCTGGCATATGGATGATGACATCATCTAGGTATGCAGCTGCATAACTAGTATGGGGGCGCAGCAGCTTATCCATGAGGCGCTGGAATGTGGCTAGGGCCCCATATAACCCAAAAGGGAGGACAGTGTACTGGAATAGCCCGTCTGGGGTGGAGAACGCTGTCTTTTCTTTAGCTTCTTTGGTCAGGGGAATCTGCCAATACCCTTTGGTCAGATCCAGTGTAGTCAAGAAACAGGCACTACCCAGTCGATCAACCAGTTCGTCGATGCGTGGTATGGGGTATGCATCAAACTGGGATACTTCATTCAGTCGGTGAAAGTCATTACAGAATCTCGTGGTACCATCAGGTTTGGGCACTAGAACGATTAGACTGCACCACTGACTGTAGGATTCTTCAATAACGCCTAATTCTAACATTTTCTTTACTTCAGTCTTGATTTCTTCTCTTTTGGCTGCTGGAATTCGGTAGGGTCTCAGTGTTACCTTGGCTCCAGGGATCGTGCGGATATGGTGATAGGTCTCAGTTGTCCGCCCCGGTTTTGTAGAGAAAACATCTCGGTTATGATTAATCATATCAGTTGCCTCGATCTTTTGGATTGGCGTCAAGTCGGGTGATATCTTTACTTGCTCATGTACGTTATCCTCCTGGGGAAGAGTCTCCCAGGTGACTAAGCATGCCTCTCGATCATGCCAAGGTTTTAGAAGATTGATGTGGTAAATTTGCTCCGGTTTTCTGCGGCCTGGCTGCTGTACCTTATAGTTTACCTCTCCCACGGCTTCAATTACTTCATAGGGTCCCTGCCACTGGGCCAACAGCTTGCTTTCTGCTGTGGGCACAAGGACCATTACTCGATCCCCTGGTTGGAACCGTCGAAGCTTTGCTTCGTGGTTATAATGGGTCCGTTGGGTCTCCTGTGCTTTTTCCAAGTGTTCTCGTACAATGGGTATAACCTGGGATATCCGATCCCTCATCTGTAGTACATGCTCAACTATGTTCCTTCCGGGATTTGGCTCCTCTTCCCAGGCTTCTCTGGCTATATCCAATATGCCTCGGGGGTGGTGCCCATATAGTAGTTTGAATGGAGAGAAGCCTGTGGAGGCTTGTGGAACTTCCCGGATGGCAAACATGAGGTAAGGCAATAGGGTATCCCAGTCTTTCCCATCCCGGCTCACCACTTTCCTGATCATGGCCTTGAGGCTCCTATTGAACCTTTCCACAAGGCCGTCTGTTTGTGGGTGGTATACAGAGGTCCGTAGGGCTTGTACATGGAGCAATGAACAGAGATCTTTCATCAATTTAGACACGAAAGGTGTCCCTTGATCAGTCAGCATCTCCTTGGGAAGCCCAACCCGGGAAAAGATCTGCACTAGCTCCTTAGCTATTGTCTTGGAAGCTGTGTTGCGTAGGGGGACAGCTTCCGGGTATCGGGTTGCATAGTCTAGTACAACCAGCACATGTTGGTGGCCCCGAGCTGTCTTCTCTAGGGGCCCAATCAGATCCATGGCTATGCGTTCAAATGGTACCTCTATTATTGGAAGGGGTATCAAAGGGGCCCGTAAGTGTGGGCGAGGGCTATGTAGCTGACACTCTGGACAAGAGGTGCAGTATCGCCTGACATCTTCATGTACTCCTGGCCAGAAGAACCTCCGCAGGATCCTGGCCTGGGTCTTCTCTACCCCTAAGTGTCCTCCAAACAAGTGACCATGGGCGAGGCTCAATATGTTTTTTTGATGTTTTCGGGGCACCAGAAGTTGATGCATCTCCCGCTCCTGCATTTGCACCACATGGTACAGGAGATCTTTCTTCACTATAAAGTAGGGTCCTGGCCTCGGACCTTCCCCTCCACTGGTATCCCATCTATCTCAGCCACCTCTTTCCTGACGTTATTATATCTGGGGTCCTCTGCCTGGTCCCGTCCGAACGTCTCTCTCCCAGGACTAACCTGCCTGAGCTCCTCATGCACACTTCTTTCCTCTGGCTCCTCCTCCCTAGACTGGAGTGAGCTCCCCTTTTTATACCAGGTGCCTTGATTAACCTGTCCTGATTGGCTGCAGGTGCTCCAATCAATGTAGCTCTCTCCGGTGCCTTCTAGAAAGTTCTTAATTGGCCCCAGGTGCCTTGATTAGCCTGGAGCAACTGCCATTTTGGTTCCCATGGTACTAGGGATTTGCTTAGCCTGGAGCTAACATACCTGCTCCTCAATACTTTCCTGTAGCCATCCGGCCTTGCTCCATCACAATGCACACTGGAGACTTAAGAAATGCATAGAGGAAACTCATGCACCCACACAGTATTCAGAGGAAAGATTAAGAACAGTCTCACTTAGTCACATCTCTCCCGCCTTCGAGACTGAACTGAGCGAGGTCACTTTAGCCGGTGACCTGGGGAAGTTCGAACCCACCAACGTTCCCATGGATGCCCCATCATCTCTCCCATTCCTTGGTGGGAGTTACACCAGGTCCTTCCAGTTTCACTTCTCCGTGGGTCTGTTGTGCTTGATGGTGCTTGCAGGCTGCATGTGGGAAGGTTTATGCGGCCTGGGCCCTTTTGCCACCGCAGTACCCCTGGGGTTTAAACTGGGATTGGGTCTTTTCCCAGCGCTCCAGTTTGGAGGGCTGCAATTCAGGCTCTCTTGGTTAAGAGCCCCCAGCTTGACCTTGGCCACCCTCTGACCAGGTGTCTGTCACCTGCAGCTCGGCATCAGCCCCTTGCATTTGACGCCACCACATCGGAGGAGAATGGTCAGTATAGACAGTAAAGTGCCACCCAAATAGATCCAGCTGCAGCTTTCTAAGGGCCTGCACCATGGCCAGGCCTTTCTTCTCTGAGGCCGCATAGTTCTGCTCCCGGGGCAGCAGTTTCTTGCTCAGGTACCTGATAGGGTGTCTCCCCCCCGCCCCCCCAGCATCGGCTTGCATCAGCACCGCGCCCAGCCCTGCGTCTGAGGTGTCGGTGACACAGCAAAAGGCTCGGCAAAGTCTGGGTTTGCCAGATTTACCAGGCCCTGGATTAGAGCCTCCTTCAGTATACAGAGAGCCCTCTGGCACTGCTCGGTCCAGAGCACCTCGTCTGGCTTCCCCCTCTCACATAGCTCAGGGATGGGGGCAGCTAAGGAGCTAAAGTGGGGTATAAACCTCCGGTAGTACCCCACCATCCCAATAAAGCTGGGGAATGGGCCAGTCTCTGATCATCTCCACCTTGCCCTTTTCGGCTTTTACCATCAGTCCTGCCTCCTGGAGGCAGCCCAGCACCCTCTTCACCTGGGACACGTGTTCCTCCCACGTCTGGCTAAAGACACAGATATCGTCAATATATGCCAGGGCCAAGTTCTCCATCCCCCTCAGTAACCGACCCACTTGGTACTGGGAGGTGGCCGACGCCCCCTTGAGATCAAAAGGCAGGACCAGGAACTCAAAGAGCCCCAAAGGGCTCACAGGCACCTGCCAGTCACCCTTGGTATGATCCGTGGTAGAAAGGTAATGAGCACCCCCTAGCTTGTCTAGAATCTCCCCAGGCCTAGGCATGGGGTGGGCATTGGACACCGTGATGGCTTTAAGCTTCCGATGGTCCCCACAGAACCAGATCATCTTGTCTTCCTTGGGGACCAGCCCCACGGGTGAGGCCCGTAGGCTGTTGAACTGCTGGATCCCATCTAAAGCCAGCAGGTCCTTGACCTCTCTCCAGGTTCTGGGCTGCTTTCCCAGTGACTCTGAGCGGGGAACACCTGATGGGGAGATTGGCTCCCACCTCAGGGAAGAGATCCCCAGGGGGTCTTCCCCCTTCTCCTCCCAATCCTCCCCTTCCAGGTCCAGGGGTCCCCTCACTCTCCTCCCATCCAGCAGCTCGAAAGGGAAGAACCCTGTGGATTCCTGGGGCACCACCAGCTGCCTCCCGATTCCCCCCAGTTCTACTTCCCCTTGGGGAGCCCATCCCCGGTACAGGGATCCCTTCTCCCGCAGGACTCTGTCCTTGCAACCTTCCCCAAGGGGGTTTGCAGCACTGTGGCCAGCAAGTCCCCTCAGCTTCTCCAAGGAGGGACCTTCCGCAGCTCGGTCTGGGATTCAGCAACTGGGGAAGGGAGTGGGACCTGCTCCCTCTCGCTGGCTAGGCCTGGGGTCACAGCCCCCCTGAGCCCTGTCCCTGGTAGCTCCCTCCCTGCTGTGTAATCACTTCTCAGCAGCATGTCTGGACCAGGCAAACCTGGTTGGCAGCCGACCTGCCCTGCCTGGGTGTGTCCCCCCACTCAACTGGGGTCTCAGCTCCCCCCGTGCTCAGCGCTGCCCTTGCTGTCCCCGTGGGGGCAGGCAGTGAGCTCTCTGCTCTGGTCACAGCATCAGAGCCAGCGTGAGCCCCCTCTCTGGTGTGCAGGGGGGTGGGGAGCATCTCTCCCTCCCAGGGGTCTGGTTGCAGACAGGCAGGTATCCTGAGCCCAGTAGCCCCTCCCCCCTGCCAGCCAGGTCATTTGCATTTTCAATGACCATTTTCATCTTAGCCAATTGGTTCCATTACAGGAGCGGGGCCTGGATCCTGTCCCAAAGAGACACAGTCACTCCCCCAAGACCTCACAGCCAATATCCTGGAGAACCAGCCAGCTAGACCCCTCCTGCATCTGCACAGGGATCCGGGCCATAGTCAGGGCGAGGGGCTTCACCCCGGGGACTTTCACCCAGGTCCCACAGCCCCTCAGCATCTGCGGCTGCACCACCCGGGGCCTGACAACAGTTCTCTCTGTCCCAGGGTCCTGCCACCCCAGGCAGGTCTCCCCATTCACCCCCACCTTCTGCTCCCACTGGGGGTCCGAGGGGCCTGAGCCCAGGAGACTCCACGCAGACATATAGGCCGGGGCCAGGAGTGGGAGCCTCTCCACCACCCCACCCATCTAGCTGACAGCGTCTATGGCCTGGGGACCCAGCAAGGGAGCTAGATATGGGGCTTTTCCACAGGGTTCCCCTGGTTCTATCACCCGCCTGCTTGAAGGCCATGTGCTGGGCATCCACATCCCCCCTCCTTAACCAGGGGCAGCAATTTAGTGTCAAGGTTCCCTGCGGAACCGGCAGCCCGGGGTCTATCCCCACTCACCCCTGGGCAGCCCCCTATGTCTCTCCGCTCCACCATCGCCAGTCCAGGCTGCTGCTGCTTCTCCTGCAGCTTTTCCTCGGGCTCTTGCTCTCTCTCACGGTCCTCTCGCTCTCTCGGGCTCTGCTCCAATTCCATCCGTCTCCGATCCCCTGATGGGGAACCCGAGCGTTGGGGACCAGACTCTCGTGGATGCCTGGCTGCTGCTCCAGCTGCTCCCAGATCCTCTTGTAGCCCCATCTGGGTCAGGAATCTGCTCCTCAGAGCAGTCCTCCCCCTCCATCATTCTCTATTGTTGGCGTTTCTGTAGCAAGCTGATTTTTACAGGGTGGAGTTGCTAGCCCCACGCCCAACCCTCCTCCTTTACCCTGACTTGGGACAGGCAGATGGCCCCAAAGGACCTCTCTGGTGGAGTTCTCCCCCTCCAGCTGCACGATTAACTGTGCCTTGGTGAACTTCCCAATGCGTCACCCTCTCTTTGTGCACAGGATCACAATGTCCTTCTTAAAGAGATGGTGATAGGCCATCACTTCACCGCTCCCAAGTTGCTCTGGACTCAGAGTCCCGTGTGCTCTCAGCTCCCTCATGGTTTCCAGGAAGAACCCCTGGTGTGCCAGCCCTTCTCGTGGTCACCACCTCTTTGCCAGGGTCGAGCTGCAGACTCCTCCGCCCATGGGACTGCTCCTGCAATCCCCAGGGGAACCCTGCTACTGCAAAAGTCCTTCTCCCTCCCAGGGTCGAGGGGCAGCTCCTCCACCCCGAGACTGCTCCCTGCAGCCCTCAGGGGGACCCCGTTACTCCAACAGTCCTTCTCGCTGGTCACACACTCCCAGAGGTTAACCACCCCCTGAAACCATCCCTCTTTGAGCCTTCAGCATGCCTGGTCCTCATTATCCCCCCTTTGTTTTACTGCTCCCCAGTCACTTACACGATTCACAGGGTGCAGTACATCCCACCTCTGCCACCAGTTGTCACGGAGTCCCCGGCGATGCTCTGGAACTGCTCCCCACAAAGCCAGTCAGGACTCTGGGGAGCCTCCTCTCCCTTGGAGCAGACTGTCTGCAGGGCAAGAAGCTCACACGGCTTCACCTTCTGGGTTTTTCCTTGGAGCATTTAGCATATGCCCCTTTGTGCGCTTTCCACAGTGAGTCCGCCCAGGTGGGGTCCTGGGGAAGCCACCGGGTCCTGCACCCCCACTTCGCAGTGAGACCTGACTCTCAGCCAGCCAGTAACACAGAGGTTTATTCGATGACAGGAACACGGGCTAAAACAGAGCTTGTAGGTACAGAGAACGGGATCCCTCAGCCAGGTACATTCTGGGACCCAGCGAGGCAGACAACCCCATCTGCCCTCATTTCCTATCCCCAGCCAGCTCCAAACTGAAACCCCCTCCAGCCCATCCTTTCTGGCCTTTGTCTCTTTCCCGGGCCAGGAGGTCACCTGATCTCTTTTTTCACCTTTAGCTATCCTCTTGCAAGGGGGGGAAGGGCCCTGGCCATTTGTTGCTAGGAGACAGATTGTCGGCCATTTATGCACACTGGAGACTTTTAATGCATAGGAGAAACTGAGGCACCCACACAGTATTCAGAGGACACATTAAGAACAGTCCCACTGCGTCACAGAGGGTGTTTGCAGTCAGGGAATAACAGTGATCCCTGCTGTTGTTGAAGACTCCAGTGACAGCCAGTAGACCAGGAGTAGCCTGGATTTATAAAGCTTGGGGGGGAAACTGATTCTTAATCTCCACCATTCATTGATTTGTCAGATTTGGATTTTATCCGTGTTCTCTTAGCATCTGTTTGCTAAAGACTTTACCACCCTACTTAGCTGTTTTATTGGGGCTGTTTCTATCAGTCCTTCAGAATATATAGTAGTGAGCTGTCATGCATGCGTGTGTGTGCGTGTGCGTGTGCGTGTGCACCTCTGCCCGCCACTGAAAGACTCAGAATTGCTGGTGTGTCACAGGCTCCATACTGCTGACAGAGAACAGAGATTTCCCTTCAGCTCAGTACTGAGGCAGTGACTACTGCACCAGTTTCTGATTCACATTTTTGAGGCTCTCTTCATGGTTGTGAGGGCTAGAAGCAACATGGGCAGGCGCCGGGGGGCACAGCCATATGTGACTACGAAGTGTATGTGCTTCAGAGCTGAGATCCTGGAACACGCTTCTGTGCTCAGCAGTGGATGAGGAGAGGAGACTGCAGTCAGGAGACAGCTTCTCCTCCGAAATTGCTTAAACTCTGTGCCCTGGGTCATCTGCCCCTCCGCCCAGGCACGCCCTGCCTCGCCCTGACCCCCTGTCGCGCGCCTCTCCCTCTCCCTGCCCCCTGCCTGGCAGGCTCCCTGCTTGCCCTGCAGCTGCTGCGGGTGCTCCCGTCAATTGCTGTCTGCTGCCTACCACTACGCAGGCAGCCCTTGCCTGCCCCCCTCCCCTGCCCCCAAACCTCCTGCCCCCCCCAAGCCCAGCCCCCCACCCCCAGCCCAGTCCCCCCCCCCCCCCCCCCCTAATCCTCCCCCCCATCACCCACCCCCCCACCCCCCCAACCCCCAGCCCCAGCCACCCCATCCTCCCCCCCCCCCCCCTAATCCCCAGCCTCCCACCACCCCCAGCACAGCAGCCCCATCCCCTCAGCCCCCCCCCCCCCAGCCCCAGCCCTGAGCACCCCCCCCCACATCACAGACCCCACCCCCCCACCCTCCCCAGCCCCAGCAGCTCCAGCCACCCCCCTCATCCCCCCATCCCCCCCCCCAGCCCCTCAGCCCCCCACAGCATGAACTGAAATCCCTGCACCCCCCCCCCCAGCCCCCCAGCCCCAGCGCCCCACATCCACATCATGAACCCCATCCCCCCAGCCCCCTCACCCCACACACCAAAACCTCTGCCTGCCCCCCTGAGCCCCCCCCTGCATCATGAACCCCTCATCTGCACTCCCCCCAACTCTCCTCCCCACTCCCACACACCCCTTCCCAACCCCAAACTCCATCCCAAAGCTTGCACTTCACCTCCTCCTGCACACCCACCCCTGCCCCAGCCCAGTTCCTGCACTCCTAATCCCCAGCCCAGGATCTGCCTGCGCCCCCCCCTCCCAGAGCCCAGAGTGGGGGGGGGAGGTGGGGGGCGGGGTTCTGGTGGGTTCCCCCTCTGTCACAGGGTTGTTACCAGGTGTGATTCATGAATGTGTTTAAAACACTTTGAGATCCACAGGTAAGAGATTCTAGAGAAATGAAAGGTATTGTTGTTATCAGCAGGATGGGGGTGAGTCAGAGCCAGCCAGAGCCCTTACAGAAAAGTCCTGTCACAGTCAGCGGGGAAGAAAGTGTTAGAGTGTGGTAGATATTTGACAGGTCTTTACAGAAACTACTCTAAATATCTGTAACACTGAACAGAAAATGTGATCATAGCCATAGATTTTGGAACCAGCCTGCAGAATTCTCCAGCCGTCTAGTCTGTTCATGAGTATAGGCTGGCCTGGCTCAATGCACCTACAGAAAGGCATTCATGTTCTTTAAACTCCATAGGATCCTTCTATACGGGTGTGGTTCAACCAGACTACCCTTACTGAAGGTGACATGGTAGCTGCTCCAAAAGCCCTGATGCCAGCCTATCCGTCTGACATCAGCTCGGGGCAGCTTGCCGACCCTTCACATAGTGAGAGGATGTGTTGTTACCTGCTCCTGAGACGGCCCCCAGACAGAAGCCAGTGTAGTATGAGGGAAGGGCAGGAACTTTGCCGAGTTTGGGATACATCATCTAGCAGCCAGCGGACCCAGGAGTGGGAGATTTTGGGGCCCTTACCAATTCTTTAGCCTCGCCACTCACCGCAGCACAGTTAATCTGAGCAGGAAAGAGAGGGAAGGTGGAGCAGGGATTGTGTGTGCTTGTGTCTTGCCCTGCACTGAGCTCTGGGACAGCACTGAACTCTTGTCAGTGCTGGGTTTTCCATGACATCACAGTCAGGATTCAGTTCACCCTCTCTCTCTCTCTCTCTCTCTCCACTGCAGATCTCACCGATGAAATGTACACTGACATCCTGTGGTGGCTGAGAGGTTGGTGTCTCACCTCATTTCGTACGGAATCTTAGATACAGGGTTTGCTCTGTTTTAATGGTTAGAGCTCAGAGATCTCTCCCTCCCTGGTTGTTGATTTCCCTTTCTCTAAGGCTCCCTTGCCCCACACGGTATCATCTCACCAAGAAATTGCAACCAGAATCCCAAGTTGCTATTTTTGTAGAACCTACACAAACACAGTGTTTTGCTTAAGCATAGCTAAACCCTGAATCACAGACTGAATTAAAGATGGATTTTAAGCTTTTGTGGCCTGTGATCTTTTTGGGGTTCTTCCCTGGGGCATCTTTCTCCATCTATGAGGCATCTGCAGCCAAGGGATGGAGGGTGTGATCAGGTGCTTCTAAAGCTGAAATTTCTACAACAAAAGCCAGCAAGTGAATTTTGGCTGGTGTCTAAACCCAGCAATACACCCCCAGTCTGCTGAGGTTTCAGACAATGGAGGATGGCTGCCCTGCTGTGACAGCAGATAGCTGTGGGGAAGATGCTTTCCCTTGGTTGTCTGTTTGATCCGTCAGCAGCTGCCTGGTTTTTTTTGGAGTGCATGTCGGTGAGTAGTGAAGTAACCTGTATTCGTTTCTCTCCTTCCCTCCTGCTTTGTTCTCCACCTGCTTCCAAATCCTCACACTCCTCCCTGCATGTGGCTCCTCTGCCAAACTCCCGTGTCACCAGACGAAGAGGTAAGAGATCCCTTGGCATGACACTTCTTTCCTGCTTGTAGCCCCTTGCCTGTCTGGCCCCACTTCTCCAGGGTCTCCCCTCGTTGAGAGATGAGAGCTGGGCAGGTGGGTTCCTGTACCCTCTCAGCTCTCTTGGACAGCACTGTTCCCATTTACCCACCCTGGCAAGGAGCAGGGCATCTGGGCAGGTGCTGTCAGCTCCATGGCTCAGGTCTCCAGCATACCCTGTCACCTCACAGCGCCCCCTGCTGGCCTCTGAGCAGCCCTGCACATAGCCCCTCACTGGAGTTTCCCTTCTTGGCACCCCAAATAAACACCACACAGGGTTTTTCTAGTCCCATCATAGCAGCCCTCCTTAGAGTCTGACACATTAAATGAAAGTTCAGAGGTCAACACAGAAATCTTCCCTCCAGCCCGGTACAGCCCAAGCTCCCGTGGTCTGGTCAGCATCCTTCCTGCCTTAGCAGGCTATTCCCAGCCCTTCCTAGCCAGAGCAACTCCCCTGGGCTCAGGGTCTTCCCTGCCAGAACCTCCCTCCCTCACTGCAGTCTCCTGAGCTTCCTCCCTGATGGCAGCCACCTTCTGCTCCTTGTGGGCAATGGCCTGGTTCCCCTCAGGTGGGCTCATTCTGTAAGCCGGGTTGGCTTGGCCCCAGGCTCTCCAGCACAAGCAAACTGCCCTGTCACACTCAGAGCGAGTGCCCTGCTTCGCCAGTGCTGCCACGTGTGCTCGCTGGCCTGGGCACCTGGAAGATGTACCCTGGGGTCTGGGCACTTTCTGGGCTTCGCTGAATTCACCTCTCTGACTGAGGAAGGGAAACCATTGCCCTGGATCCCCCACAATGGGGGGCTGTCACAGAGTCCCCAGGCGATGCTTTGGACCTGCTCCCCACAAAGCCAGCCAGGACTTTGGGGAGCCTCCTCTCCCTCGGAGCAGACTGTCTGCAGGGCAAGAAGCTCACACGGCTTCACCTCCTGGGTCTGACCTTGGAGCATTCAGCATCCTCTGCCCCTCTGTGCGCTTCCCAAAGTGAGTCCACCCAGGCGGGGTCCTGGGGAAGCCACAGGGTCCTGCACCCCCAATTTGCTTCACAGTCAGACGTGACTCTCAGCTAGCCAGTAAAACAGAGGTTTATTCGATGACAGGAACATGGTCTAAAACAGGGCTTGTAGGTACAGAGAACCGGACCCCTCAGACGGGTTCATTCTGGGGCCCAGCGAGGCAGACACCCACGTCTGCCCTCACTCCTCGTCCCCCACCAGCCCCAAACTGAAACCCCTCCAGCCCTGTCCTTTCTGGCCTTCCTCTCTTTCCGGGCCAGGAGGTCACCTGATCTCTTTGTCTCCAACACCTTCAGTTGGCACCTTTGCAGAGGAGAGGCCCAGGCCATCAGTTGCTAGGAGACAGAGTGTCAGGCATTTATGTGCACTGGCCCTTTGCTCTGCAGCAACCACACACCCTTATCCCACCACTTAGATACTTAAGAACTGCATAGGAAACTGAGGCACACACACAGTATTCAGAGAAAACATTAAGAACATTCCCAGTTCGTCACTGGGGCATGCACAGCACAGGGCCTGCAGGGCCCCTGCCAAGGCACTGGAAATGAGAGCGGGATGAATCTTTTCTGCCCGAGCTCAAAGGCGCACACAACTCGCCGGCTTTCAGGGTTTGTTACGTGCTGGAAACCCTGCATTGGCAGCCTGTTTCCTACCCTAGGTTGGGGGTGGGCAGGCGCTGAATCACCCTGACAACAGCAGGGAGTCTCCTCTGAAGGGCTGCCCTGGCCCGTGAAGGGTTCTGTGCTCTGGGCTATGCAGGCATCAGTCATCTGTGTAACAATGCATTGGCTCAGCAGATGCCACTGTTGAGTGCCAATAGCCCAGACGCTGGCTGGCTACAGCGGGTGTCAGTCGGGTGTGCGCCTCGCACAGGTGCAGCCAGTGATGAGCTGCCAAAATCTTAACAAACGGTTCCCTATAAAAAGTTCTGATTTAAGTGGGGGGGAGCAGGGGAGAGGCCGGGGCAGGAGGAGACATACTTGTGGGGCTGGGGGCCCCTGCAGGGCCTGGGGCAAATTGCCCCACTTGCCCCCCCGGCAGCCCTAGAGCTTGCAGCCCCCTCCCCCCTTACCTTGCCGGCAGCTCAAAGCAGCAGGATGATTCCGGAGCTCAGCTGAGCTGCCCAGCTGATGCCAGTGGCTGGCCATGCTGCAGCTGGGGGGAAGTGGGGGAAGGGCCGGGGGAGCTTCAGCCTCCCCAGCTGGGAATCCTGGGAGTCAGCATCCTTCCTGCCTTAGCAGGCTATTCCCAGCCCTTCCTAGCCAGAGCAACTCCCCTGGGCTCAGGGTCTTCCCTGCCAGAACCTCCCTCCCTCACTGCAGTCTCCTGAGCTTCCTCCCTGATGGCAGCCACCTTCTGCTCCTTGTGGGCAATGGCCTGGTTCCCCTCAGGTGGGCTCATTCTGTAAGCCGGGTTGGCTTGGCCCCAGGCTCTCCAGCACAAGCAAACTGCCCTGTCACACTCAGAGCGAGTGCCCTGCTTCGCCAGTGCTGCCACGTGTGCTCGCTGGCCTGGGCACCTGGAAGATGTACCCTGGGGTCTGGGCACTTTCTGGGCTTCGCTGAATTCACCTCTCTGACTGAGGAAGGGAAACCATTGCCCTGGATCCCCCACAATGGGGGGCTGTCACAGAGTCCCCAGGCGATGCTTTGGACCTGCTCCCACAAAGCCAGCCAGGACTTTGGGAGCCTCCTGGCCCTCGGAGCAGACTGTCTGCAGGGCAAGAAGCTCACACGGCTTCACCTCCTGGGTCTGACCTTGGAGCATTCAGCATCCTCTGCCCCTCTGTGCGCTTCCCAAAGTGAGTCCACCCAGGCGGGGTCCTGGGGAAGCCACAGGGTCCTGCACCCCCAATTTGCTTCACAGTCAGACGTGACTCTCAGCTAGCCAGTAAAACAGAGGTTTATTCGATGACAGGAACATGGTCTAAAACAGGGCTTGTAGGTACAGAGAACCGGACCCCTCAGACGGGTTCATTCTGGGGCCCAGCGAGGCAGACACCCACGTCTGCCCTCACTCCTCGTCCCCCACCAGCCCCAAACTGAAACCCCTCCAGCCCTGTCCTTTCTGGCCTTCCTCTCTTTCCGGGCCAGGAGGTCACCTGATCTCTTTGTCTCCAACACCTTCAGTTGGCACCTTTGCAGAGGAGAGGCCCAGGCCATCAGTTGCTAGGAGACAGAGTGTCAGGCATTTATGTGCACTGGCCCTTTGCTCTGCAGCAACCACACACCCTTATCCCACCACTTAGATACTTAAGAACTGCATAGGGGAAACTGAGGCACCCACACAGTATTCAGAGAAAACATTAAGAACATTCCCAGTTCGTCACTGGGGCATGCACAGCACAGGGCCTGCAGGGCCCCTGTCAAGGCACTGGAAATGAGAGCGGGATGAATCTTTTCTGCCCGAGCTCAAAGGCGCACACAACTCGCCGGCTTTCAGGGTTTGTTACGTGCTGGAAACCCTGCATTGGCAGCCTGTTTCCTACCCTAGGTTGGGGGTGGGCAGGCGCTGAATCACCCTGACAACAGCAGGGAGTCTCCTCTGAAGGGCTGCCCTGGCCCGTGAAGGGTTCTGTGCTCTGGGCTATGCAGGCATCAGTCATCTGTGTAACAATGCATTGGCTCAGCAGATGCCACTGTTGAGTGCCAATAGCCCAGACGCTGGCTGGCTACAGCGGGTGTCAGTCGGGTGTGCGCCTCGCACAGGTGCAGCCAGTGATGAGCTGCCAAAATCTTAACAACCGGTTCCCTATAAAAAGTTCTGATTTAAGTGGGGGGGAGCAGGGGAGAGGCCGGGGCAGGAGGAGACATACTTGTGGGGCTGGGGGCCCCTGCAGGGCCTGGGGCAAATTGCCCCACTTGCCCCCCCGGCAGCCCTAGAGCTTGCAGCCCCCTCCCCCCTTACCTTGCCGGCAGCTCAAAGCAGCAGGATGATTCCGGAGCTCAGCTGAGCTGCCCAGCTGATGCCAGTGGCTGGCCATGCTGCAGCTGGGGGGAAGTGGGGGAAGGGCCGGGGGAGCTTCAGCCTCCCCAGCTGGGAATCCTGGGAGCAACAGGATGGTCCAGCCCACGGACCGGAGTTCTTTGCCCACCCCCTGGCCCTTTAACAACCGGTTCTCCACGGAGGTCTAATTTTAGCAACCGGTTCTTGGGAACCGGCTCCAGCTCACCACTAGGTGCAGCTAAGCACGGGGTTGCTCACTGGGGCAGAGGATCCTAGGGGCTGGAAGGACTGCATAAGGGGAGGGGCTTCTGTGGGGGAGAGCAGCTGCCCAGGAGGGTGTGTTGTGTGATGTGCATGGCGGGGGTTACACAACCTGGTAGAGCTGGGCTGGGATTGCATGGGAACGAGAGGACACTGCTGCATGTGGCCAAGACGGGGAGGGGAGCCCATTGCCTGGCAGCACGAGGCCTTCCACACAGTGTGGGAATGTGATCTGCTGCTGCCCCAAAGCCCCTGGGCAGCAAGAGCGGTTCCAGGTCTAATGGTGAGTGGGAACATCAGCCACTCTGGAAAGTGGCCAGCACAAGTGCAGCACAGCCTTTGTGTTCTGAGGCTGAGCCTCGGGCAGGTTTGCCATTCGGCAAGATTTGCCAAATAGTTTGGGCAGATAATCTCCAGCCCAATGGGTGCTGGCTGTTCGTGTTGGGTGGTTGGGCACCTCAGTCACTTGGTTTGTTTCTGCTCCCTGTTTGGGTGAACAAAACATTTTCAACAGGAGAACACCGAACAGTGCACTTTCTGGTGCAGATTTCCCTACGAACGATGTGTGCGAAAATCTGTGACAGTTCCAGTGTTCACAAGCTTTTTTAGTAATCACTGGGGTTGTCCAAATGCTCAGGAATAACAAATAATGATGCCACTTGGCTCCTCATTGTTATTCACAAAACTTTCCACTAATTTGCTTTTTAATTATTTGCTCTTTCTAAGATCTGCCCTGAGGGCCAATGCTGGGACACTTTTGTTACAGAGGATTTTTAAAGGAGCGCATAGATACCGTTTGCAAAGCTGTCATCCTTGGAGCTGGATATAATTTGCAACAGGGCTTCATGCCCTCCTGTCACTAACTGCATGGAGAGCTGGGGATAGAACAGGTGCCCACATCTCAGAATGCACCATCACCATTGGTACTAGTTGACCCTGGTCACCGGTCTCAGTAGAGACAGTAGTTAATGGGTCACTGTTCTCTCATCTCACTGGATGTGGGGCTGCCCAGGAGGGTTCAGGACTGGGGCAGGCTGGTGGGGCAGCATGGAGGAACCTTGCTCAGCCTTTGCATAGAGGGCTTAGATGCTAAGGCTGCCAGCTGGCATGTTTCACCAGCACTCCCCTTGCACAGAGTGAGGGGAGAACCCAGCTGTCTGGTTATCACATGTGCAGAGAAACACAAACACGCACACTCTCACACTGGCTCAGGAACATCGATAGCTAGTCAGCAAAAACAGACAGTGAATGTTAGCTCATTCTGCAGGGAACCGATCCTGGGAGAAGGGGCTCAGGGGGAATTCAGGGAGTTTAAGCACAGGCTTTGCTGTGAGGCCTTGTAAGCGGGCACAGACTCATCCCTGCGGCGCCTCCTGCTGGTTGTCTCCAGTAATTAGCTCTCCAGCTGTTGGAGCGCCCTCTGCAGGCCGGTGTCCTGCTACCGCTTGGCCCCCCATGTCCCTCCCAGACCTGGTGCCCTGTTGTCTGGGGTGCTGCCCCCTGGCAGTAACTCCTCACAGCTCTGGGTCTCCCCCTCCCAGGGGAACCCCTACCCACTATCCCCACTTCACCTCAGTCTTGGCTACTGCCCACTCTCCATCTAGCGCCCGTTCACTGGGGCAGCCACTCATCACAGGGAAAGGGGTTCGGACCTGCTGCCTCTGGCTACCTATGGGCTGCACCTGCAAGCCCATACCTGATAGGCCTTACCAGGCCTGCAACCTGGGGCTTTCCTAGGCCAGAGCTCCCCAGCTCCCCTGGCCTTTCCCCAGCCCTGCTCTACTCCAGATACCTGATTAACCTCCCTGCAGCCAGGCCCTTCTCTCTCTGAACACAGAGTCAGGCTCTCTGTTTGAGCGCCTGACTCAAGCCTTTATAGGGTCAGCTGGGCCCTGATTGGGGCATGGCCCCAGCTGAGCCTGCTTCCTCCCAGCAGCCCAGGCGTCTTGCCCTTCCACAGCCCTCCTCCAGGGCTGTTTTAAACCCCTCAGGACAGGAGCGGGGAACCACCCCTCTACAGGCCTGCATATGCGGTTTACCCCTGTCCCAGACACCTGCCCCTTCTGCGGCGTGAGGAAGACCCTGGTGAACATTTATTTAGAGTGCGCCAGGCTGCAACCCCTATACCGGCTCCTCACCAATATCGTATTGCGTTTCTGGCTGCACTTTTCCCCTCACCTCCTTCTCCATGCACTCCCTATCCGTGGCCCCACAAAGTCACGGGACCTCCTGGTCAACCTCCTCCTCGCCCTGGCTAAGATGGCCATCTACGTGACCAGGGAGAGGTGGTTGGCCAATGGAGACTCCTGCGACTGTGGGGCTTGTTTCCAGTCCTTAGTCTGTTCACGTCTCTAGGCGGAGTTCCTCTGGGTGGCGTCCACTGGCTTCCTTGACGCCTTCGAGGAGCAGTGGGCGCTGTCCGGGGTTCTCTGCTCGGTGTCCCCGTCAGGCTCCCTTCTTATGACCCTTTTACCGCACTCCTGTCCCTGTTCTTTTATTAGTTGTCCCCCGACATTAGTGGGTTTCTGAGGTCCTGTAGATCCTCCCCTTAGGCTGGGGGGGATCCGTTAGCATGGGGCGGGCTTCCACCCGCCCCCTTCCCGGAACCCAATAGGATACAGGCCTGCATACGAACCCTGGCTGTCAGCACACTTAGAATGAGTTAGTGAATGTGACTGTCACCATCTGGCTGCCTTCATCGTATTTCCACCTTTAATCGGAGATGTGCTTCCCCTCTACAGGGTGCGCTACAGGGTGCGCTGTCGCACACTGCAGGACGCGCTGTCACGCTACAGAGCGCACTGTCATACACTACAGGCACACTACAGGGCATGCTGTCACAAACTACAAGGCACACTGTCATGCACTACAGGGTGCGCTGTCACACTACAGGGTGCGCTGTCACACACTACAGGCACACTACAGGGCGCGCTGTCGCACACTACAGGTCGCGCTGTCGCACACTACAGGGCGCGCTGTCGCACACTGCAGGGCGCGCTGTCACACTACAGGGTGCACTGTCACACACTGCAGGGCGTGCTGTCACACCACAGGGCATGCTACATGGGGCGCTGTCACACTACAGGGTGCACTGTCACACACTACAGGGCGTGCTGTCACACTACAGGTCGCGCTGTCGCACACTGCAGGGCGCGCTGTCGCACACTGCAGGCACACTACAGGGCATGCTGTCACAAACTACAAGGCACACTGTCATGCACTACATGGGGCGCTGTCACACTACAGGGTGCACTGTCACACACTGCAGGGCGTGCTGTCACACCACAGGGCATGCTACATGGGGCGCTGTCACACACTGCAAGGCGCACTGTCATGCACTACAGGGTGCAATGCAGGACGCGCTGTCTACTATCACGCTGGCACACACTCCCGGGCCTGCTGTCTGTCCTGCCATCCTCATGACCCCTCCTCATTCTTCTCTCTGCTGAGTGTTGCCAGTAAACATGTGGCTCTGGGCCTGGTTCTGCTCTGCCTGAGGCCAGTTGGAAAATGGACTCAATGAGACCTAATTAAGGTCTTTTCCATCTAGTTATCTCTGAACATTCCTTAGCCTGCATCTTGGAGGGTCCCGTGTTTGTCAGTCTCCAGCTGGCTTTGGGGCTCCCGAGAGACAGAGCTCAGGGAGTGGGATGAGATTTGGGCCGTGTGGATGGGCTGGAATGGGCAGAGTGCCCTGTGATACCTCAAGAGCCTGCTCCCAGGGGCCCTCCAGGAAGCTGAGTGCAAGAACCAAGCATCAGCTCCCTCGCTGGCTACATGATGCTGTCCCATCTCTGCTGGGGATGAGGCCCTTTCTCTGTAGCTCGCCCTACAAAGGAGTGTGGCAGCATGGCCAGGGGAGTGACCGTCTAGGCTGCAGCCCCACCCAGGCTGTGTCCTCAAGTGGTTCGCAGCTGCTGTCTGGGCTGCAGCCCTAGGAGCTCCACCCCAGTGCTGGTGCCCTAGGCAGTAAGGTCCCTTTAAGGATGTAAACTCCTCTGAGGGCAGGGCAGCACTGGGGTGAGGCTTGGCCTGCTCACCTGGGGCGGGACGGGTGAGCACTGGACATACGGATCTGGAGGGGTGGGGAGGGCACGTGGCTCAGGCTCCTGGTGCTGGGAGATGGGCTGGGCTAGTCTGGAAATTATAAAATGGCTCCCCAGGTGTAACTGGATTCCTGTGAACGTCAGATGCTCAGGTGGAGCTTTGTCTGGGGGGGTTGGAATTCCCGGGTTGGGAGGGGGTGCGTGGAGCGACGGGCTCCAGGCACCCAGGCAAGGGAAGAGCCTGCTGGTTTGTACAAATACTAGTGTGACTTCTCTGCTCACCCCGAAGGGCCCACCCCCCGCCCAAAGGCAAAGCACGCAGACCTCGCAGCCGCCCAGGTGTGACATCAGCACTGCCAGCACATGGCACGGGGCCAGCTGTGAAACACCTGTCGCCTGTCATGCCATAAGGACTAGAGGGGCGGGGCTTATCAAACCTGAGTCTCAGGATCTCTTCTCAAGGTGTGGATTAAATAAACCACTTTAAAAAACCAAGGAAACTAGACAAGAAACGTTATCCCATGCAGCCACGTAAGGAACTGTGCACACGGCTCATCAGGTGTTACACCCTGAACCTCCAGAGAGCTCAACCACTGGGTCTCCAGGAGAAATTGTTCTTCCCTGTGTGGACCAGCCACTAGTGGGGGATGTGACACACCCCTTTCCAGTGCGTTACATAAGACAGCAGTAGAATATTGGAGCTCAGGAATCCTGGATTCCATCCTCAGGTCTGGCTGGGGAGTGGTGTAGAGTGGTTAGACGTAGTCTAGCTGAAGCACATAAATCTGGCACTGCCAAGCTACTATAAGGCAGCGCACATGAGCATATGAGACTAGAGTAGGCCGTATCAGTGACCTGGCTTCTCTTCTCAATTCTGCCTGCAGTGACTTTGAGCCAAGTCTCCATTCACTTCTTTGTAAGATGGTGATTGCTGTGACTGACTTGGAAGGCTGGGATCTGAGGTGCACAGAAATATAACCAGCTGTCAGTAGAGGTGGGAGTAAAGTGCCTGGCTTCCTGGCTGGCAGGAATATCCAATGGCCTTTGCCCAGGCATTTGGGTGGGCTTTGTCGCTCTGCCATGGCTGGGGAACAGGCAGCCGGCATTAGTTCCTGCATGGAATAGTTCACAAAGTCCCGTGCACTGGAGAGCTCTGAATACAGACCCAGAGCTTGTCCATCAAGTCATTGCTGAGTGTGTTTGGAGTGGACATCAACACCAATCTGCAAATAGCCTCTCCGCTAAACCTCAGTCCTGCGACCTAGGAACGTCCTCTGGGAGGAGCCGGTGTGGTGGGGGCGGCATGTGGAAAGGGGCACGTGGCAGAGCACATGGGGAGCAGGATGGAGGAGGAAGCACCGGCAAGGTGCAGTCTCAGCTACAGTCTCGGCCAAGGGCCCAGAAGTCCTGGCTCCCCTGGAGGAAACCTTTCCTCCTCCGTGCACCTCGCCCCTGTGGCTTCCTCTCAGACACGTTGGTTCTCATGGTCTAACACTCACAGTGAGCCATTGACTCAACGCAGCCACTGATGTGGGTGCTTGGGTTCCAGGGCGTTTGAGCGAAAGCAGTGGGCACTTTTGACTATCTTGGCCTTGGCGATTCGTTAGGACCCTGTGGGCTAAGGAAACAGACGTGTTTGGTGTTTTAAACACGTCCTGTGTCCACATGGAAACATTGACAACTGATTCTGAACCACAGGAGAGTGTTGGTGGCCCCCGCTGGTGGGTGTGGGCGTGAGGAGGCGCTTAGCATCAGATGCGGTGCTGCAGAACACGCTGCGACCCTGGGCAGCGTGACCAGTGTTTGAGTTGTCCAGACCTTGGTGTGCCACAATCTCCGGTGGCAGAGTCTGCTCTGGGCATTACAGAGCGAGACAATGGCCGCCTGGAATGCAGCAATCTATGCAGGACCCTGCTGCACACAGGCAGGCGCGGGGTTAATCGTCCCTTGCACTCCGGATAGGACATTCTGGGCTGGGTTCTTTCCATCTTGTTTTGGTTTGCAGAATAAAAGCCTTGGAGCAGCATGGCCTCTTCCCAAAATAACTCAGCCTCCAAAGATAATTATAGCTCTCTAGCCCATTAGCTGCTGGCTGAAGCGCCGCTTCCCAGGACACGGCATGAGAATTCTCCCTGCCGTGTCCTCACTAACCCCTTAGCCATGGGCCAGGCCCAGGCATGGGGGAGCTCGGTCACTGCACCCCAGCTGGAGAAGGGAAGGTCCGTTCATCAGCAAGTCTGCTAAAAACTCTGTCAGTCTCTGCCCATCTTTCTCTGCATCCTGCCACCACAATGCCCCTCACCTCGGGAGAGCCACAGAGCATGCCCCGTGCCTGCCCTTGGCTCTGAGTGGCAGGCAGCACTCTCTCTGGTTCTTATTTGCTAGGGAGGGACTCTGCAGAGGAAATGCCAGCTGGATATAGCAGCATCTGCCTAATGGGTCAGGCCACTGGGCTTCCCCCAGCCATTGGAGCAACCACTTCTGCCTCTACTAGGAAGGCTGAACTGATCAGTCAGGTCCCATCCACGACACCCCAGCAGGCAGGAGCCTCTGCCCACACCTTCTGCATGTGGGGTGGTGCTTCCCAGGGCCCCGCCATCCTGCGGCTGAGAGAGCAGGCACAAGGATCTGTTCCTCTGCAATGGGCCTGGCCAAAGGAAAGTACATTCCTGCAGCCCCCTGAGGCCCAGGCCAGCACGCTCTAGGGTCAGCAGTCCCGTCTTCTCACAGAGCCCCAGGGAGGCGCTGGGAACCGTGACTTGGACAGTCTCACTGAGCTACTCTCCTCCAGGGAGCGGACAGACAGGCTGCATTCCCGGGAAGCTGTGACGGAAGGAAACCAATCCGGGCTTCTGGTGGGGCTCTCGGGGGGCTCACCAGCAGGAAGTGCTTCCCCCAGAACAGCTCTGGCTGGGGACCTGGGGGAGAAGGAACAGTTGTTTCTGCTCCTTCCTTGCCCAAGGGAACCATTCAGTGTGATTGCAAGTTCCCAGCCCATCTCCCCCTCCAATGCCCAGAATTAGCGTGTAGCCTTCCTGAACGCTCAAATGCTCCAAGCAGTGCAGGCGCCCAGCAGTGTCTGCCTGACGCCTGCATCTGAGGATCTTTCATAATATATTTTCCTTTTATCCTAAAATACTTTTAAACCTGGGAATGACCACATCTGCCACTGAAGTGCAGCCACCTCCGGGGTGAAATACAGCTGCTGTTTAACAGCAAAAGGCTGCAGGGCAGCGTGTGAACCTGCGGGGATTAGTCAGGATGTAATTACTCTGCTTGGAATTGACCGGATGATAGAGTCAGTGCCTGCCTCTTGGGGATCTTTCATACTTAGAAGCCGTCTCAGAAGAAAGCTGGCACCTGCAGCAGCATGGCACCCCTACCACTACACTGAGCATCACTTTGTTTACAACTCAGGGGAGAAGCAAGTCTCCGATCCACACATGGCCCCAGCCCAGTCCCGCTTAGCTTCTTGCATAGGCCAAGGCAGAGTGACTGCAGAAACCTGCTCCTGGTTGGAAGCATCTCCCTCCCTTCTGTCTCACCCTCCTACACTGGGCCTTTGATCCCCTTGGGATTTTAATGCCTTATTTAAAGGCCATGCAGCAGCTCCACTGCCGCATCTCACCTCTCTTACCCCGAGCAGCTGCATCCAGCCATGACCTGCCTCAGACCTTGCACTTTACACAGGGCCCCGACAGGCTGGCTTATTGTTGGTTGCTTGGTGCTTCTGCATGTGAATTTGTGGCCCCATCTCTGTCCCCCGCTGAGCCGAGGCTGCTAAGCTCATCTCAGGAGCAGATTTCCCTCTCCTCCCAAGGGGCGTGTGAACATTAATCCAGCACTGCAGCCAGGGCTGGCTCCAGGCACCGGCGAAGGAAGCAGGTGCCTGGGGCGGCCAATAGAACGGGGCTGCACTCCGTCCAGTATCGGCGGCACATCCGGGTCTTCGGCAGCGCTTTGGTGGCTGATCAAGCGCTCCGCGTTAGTCCTCGGCGGCAATTTGGCGGCGGGTCCATCACTCCGTCTCTTCTTCTTTGGCAGCACTTCAGCGGAAGCTCAATCAGGGTTTTTTGTTTGTTTGTTTGTTTTTTCGCCGCTTGGGGTGGCAAAAAAGCTGAAGCCGGCCCTGACTGCAGCGTTGCCGGCCCCTGAAGGGCACAGGGAGATGCAGATGATCTCCTGAAGAGTTTAAGAGGGTAATCCTCAGTAATGCCGAGTCTTGGAGGAAAGCATTCGCTGGGGGGATTAGAGATTTAGACATCTATAGTCTCCTCCCTCTCCCAGCCTCTCCTAACCCCAGAGCCTGCATACGTGTGAGCTCTGCCTCTGCAGCCTGTGTGCGTGCATGAGATCCAGGCAAGGGACTGGCTTCATCTCATCATACTTTGTTAGTGAGCTTCTCTGCATGAAGGGCAAGAGCCGTCTGTGTCTTGAGAACTCCCACTGGAAGGATACAGTCAGAGCCTTGAGTTCAAGAATACGATTGCCCCAGGGCCCAGCAGGGTGGGGCTGGCAGCACAGAGAGTGGAATGAAGTTTATCCCTCACCCTAGAGGGGCATACAGAGATCTCAGACTCCAACGCTGCAGACGGGGAGGCCCTGCCTATGCCATAGCCTCAGCTGGGGCAGAAGCTGGGCAAATATCAATGCAAATGTCCTCTCCAAGCAAATCTGCCTGTTTCCAGTGAGTGTAAGTGCCCCTGAACTACAGCCATTTTCTTAAATGTTTCTGTTTTCTGATCAAATGGTGTCAAGGCTGAATCCCCACTCTGGCACTTCGAGTGCAGAAGGTGGGGGCCCACAAGGATTTTAGAAATTAATACTGGCCACTCCAGGCTTGTACTAAACTCCCAAGGTTACAGCTTTTCTCTGACCTTGGCTTGGTAAACGCTGCCACCACCCAAATGCAAAAAAAAACCCTTGGACCCAGGAAGGAGCACTTGGGAATTCCTCCCTGTGGGGTACCCTCAAGCCCTTTCACCCCACTCTGGGGAAGAGCTGAGAAAGAAAACAAAGGAAATTAGCTGTTATCACCAGTTAATTAAACAACATGCACAAACCTCTTAGGACAGCAAAAATCCAATCCTGTTCTTAAAAAAAGGTAAATTTTATTAAAAACAAAAAGGAAGAAAATACATCTGGAATTTAAGGCTTTTGCTAGATTTTAAAAGAGCAATTCCAAAAATTAAGCACCCAAAATAGCTTTCTTGGGGGTTCAGCTTAAAGGTTACAAGCAAACAAAAGCATCTGGGGTTAGCACAGAGGAGATCAGCAAGCCAAAATAACGAAATAAACCTGATTGTGTCTATCTAAACATTCCATCCCAATGATTCCGTCTAGGTATGGAAGATAATTTTTCATACCTGGTTCAAACGTTACACAGCATTCCTGCTTATAGCATTGCTGCTCCGTGTCCCTGCAGCCCAGAGAGAACAACAGACAAAGGGAAAGTTTCTTTCCCAATTTTAAAAAGTTCTACCTTTCCACTGGCTCTTTAGGTCAGGTGCCCACTTCCTTTACCTGGGGGACTTTTTAACCATTTACAGGTAAAGCAAGCAGAGAACAGCCACCAAGAGGGATTTTGCAGCTAACTGGCTGGCTGGGTGTCCATAAAAGGGAGCTCTTTCTCCACCCCCACCCCCCGCATTTCATCACAAATGGGATGCACAAGATTTGGTCTGTGTGGATGGTTGCAAAGAAAGACAGAAAGAATAATGCCCTGAATTAGCCACACAGGCTAGAGGAGCGAGCGTGGAAGTCAGAACTCTGTGCCCCCCTCTGCCCTGGCCCTGAGACCACTGGGCACATAGCTAGCACTTGGCAAATGCTAGGAAGTAGAGAAATATCATTATCTCCATTTTACAGAGGGGAAACTGAAGCTCAAAGAGGCTATGTGCTTTGACCAAGGCCACTCAGCCAGTCTGTCACACACACTAGACTTTAAGGCCAGGAGGGACCATCGTGATCATCTAGTCTGACCTCCTGCACATTGCGGGCCACAGAACCTCACCCACCCACTCCTGTGATAGACCACGGACCTCTGGCTGTGTTACTGAAGTTCTCAAATCATGGTTTAAAGACTTCAAGTTACAGAGAATCCACCATTTACACTAATTTAAACCTGCAAGTGACCCGTGCCCATGCTGCAGAGGAAGGTGAAAAATCTCCAGGGTCTCTGCCAATCTGACCTGGGGGAAAATTCCTTCCTGAACCCCAAATACAGTAACCAGTTAGCCCTGAGCATGTGGGCAAGACCCAGAAGGAGGATACCTGGAAAAGAATTCTCTAGTAACCCAGAGCCCTCCCTAACTAGCATCCCATCGCTGGCCACTGGGGATATTTGCTACTGACGGTCGCCAATGGGCCACATGCCATTGTAGGCAGTCCTATCATACCATCCCCTCCATAAACTTACCAAGCTCAGGCTTGAAGGCAGTTCGGTTTTTTGTCTCCACTGC
This sequence comes from Mauremys reevesii, assembly GCF_016161935.1. NCBI lineage: Eukaryota > Metazoa > Chordata > Testudines > Geoemydidae > Mauremys > Mauremys reevesii. The sequence goes on from NC_052642.1 coordinate 203,693, forward strand.
TCCTCCTGAAAGGCTGTTCCAGAGCTTCACTCCTCTGATGGGTAGAAACCTTCACCTCATTTCGAGCCGTTACCAGAACAAGCCCATTCTTCATCCACTCCTCTACCATGCAGTTAGCTCCACCTTTCACTTATGGCAAATAGCATTGTCCTCATTTTATGGATGGGGAAACCGGGGAACAGAAGGGCTACATTACACTGTGGGCTAGCGCAGTGTTTCTCAATGACCAGTCCATGGCCCAGCACCGGTCCCTGAGATCTCCCTGACAGTTTAGGAAGGCAGCAAGCTGGTCCCTGGTATCAAAAAGGTGGAGAAACACTGGTTCTTGTGGACATAGCTATGGTCTACTCCTCCCCAACACCCAAAAGGTCCAACTAGAGAAGAGGCAGCTTTCTGAGCAAAGCTCCAGCACTGCATCCTGGAGCAGAGTTTGTGCTCCTGAAGGGAGGTATTAACAATTCCCACTCACCAGGCACTCGGAAGCTCGGTGCTGGATTCTGTCACTCTCTCAGCATCTCCATTGATGAAATTGCATTAAACTCAACCAGAGATGGCCGTATGTTTTCTCTCCTCACACTCCAGCTCTACTACCTTGGCGAAATCAGTCCAGAGCCAACTGATTGTTGGTGGAATGGACAGAAACTTCCTGAGTGTTAGAAACACTCGACTCTCTGACTGAGCACAGGAGTGGTTCTGCTGGCCCCGTCTTGGCAGATATGACACTTGTGCTTCTACCACTTCCCTGGCACAGGAATGTAAAAACGCCCCTGCTTCAGTGAGTCAGACTGGGAGCAAGCGACAGCCACCATCATTCCTGTCTCTCCTGCCATTTCGTGTCCCACCTGCCATCTGCACAGCAGTAACCCGCAGGGGGCAATGCCCACGAAGGGACTGTCCAAGTGCCAAGTCTCCAGTCCCACACCACAGCTCAGAGCCAGAGCACACCAGCCTCTGTGGGGCAGCCCCAGAGCTGCCCTAGAACTCATGAAATCCTGAGTTCACATAAGTGAGCATTGCAATAACTCAGGGCATTTAACCTGGGCAACTCCAAAGCCAAATCTGAAGAGAGATCAGCCATGTAGGGCTCGAAGTCAGGAGCACAGGGGTGGGCGCTCCTAGAATCCCTGAGCTCTTTCCATGTGAGGACTAATGGACGAGGTCAACACAGTCACAGCACTGTCTCTGGGGTGGGACCAGCTGCACAGAACACAACTGCAACTGCTTCCTATCCCACCCTTTATGGGGCATGATTTCTTGGCTGGATGCAAGCAGGTCAGCACTGGCCCAGCTGAATCATCCAGCCAGATTTCCATGACGCAGGGTCAGGCAAAGTGCGTGAGCCTGGCCACCTCTTCTTCCTGAAATGACTCCAGGCCAGCTCAAGATAACCAGCTGTGCTCATCTTAGCCTTCTCTCCCCAGGCCATTCCTGACAGATACGAGTGCCCCATCCCACGGCCTGCTCCACCAGATCCTCAGCAATGCTGCTCTGCTTCCTAGGCCACAATGGTATCGTGGGCACAGCTGCCACCTCTGGGAATCAGAGGAGAATGCTGAGGGCATCTTGGTCACAGCAAACCAATCTTGTTCCACAGGAAGAATCCCTCTGGAAATCCCAAAGGCTGCAGAGCAGGAGGTTTCCACTGCAGGAGCCTGCCTTAGTCACCTTGCGATTTCGTAGCTATCTTAAGTACTCGTATGCCCTCCCACTGAGTGCCAATCTCTGCTATATTTAGCCTCACACACCTCTGGGAGGTAGGTCAGGGCTCTTATCCTCATTGTACAGATGTGAAACTGAGGCACAGATAGACTAAGTACCTAGCCCAAGGTCACACAGGATGTTTGTGACAGAGCAGGGAATTGAACCTGGGTCTAGTGTGCTAGCCACTGGACCACCCTTCCTCTGCAATACATGCCAACACCCATGAATGCAGAGCATGTTACCTAGGCTAGTGCACTCCAACAACGATTTCATCATCCTGTGTGGAGAGGGCCTGACCTCTTTTCCCAAGCAGAGACTGCCAAGCCTGGTGATTGGAGGGATCTTTGGGAAAGCCGCTGCCTCAGGCTGGGCTCAGAGGGTGCGGTCAGAGAGCCCAGCTCCTGAGTGTAGCACAGACCTCTCTTGTGGTGGAATAGGGACATTCAAGAACCACCAGATGAGACCTGACTCAGCAACCTTTGTCCTGCATCCTCTTGGCTGGTTTCTCTCCAGGGGAAGCTCTCCCTGGTTTGCCATGTGCCAGGTACATTTAGGGCTCTGCTAAACAATTGTTAATTGGGAGATTTCCCAAGTGCTCAGGAGGATGTCTCCAAAATCTCACCTCGGCCCTTTTCATGCATGGCCCAAATGGGCCCGGTGATGCCCTCCCACACACCGCCACAGCGCTGCCCCCAACAGCAGGTCCTCTGGAGCAATCCGGGCGGGGGCTGGCAGACGAGGGTAACGTTTCCAAGCGCCTGCCTGAGGTGGGGGCTAAGGCCAGTTTCAGGAGTGAGCGCGGCACTGGTTGTCATTGGGGTTTAGGCGCCCAAGGGCATGAATCACACGCCAACTGCTCCTAAATCACTCAGGTGCTTTTGACAAATCCCGCTGGAGCTTGGACGAGAGATGGAGCGGCTCCCACGGCCGCCTGGAGCCCCCGAAGCGGGGGCAGAGTCTGGCGCATCCCCGGACCTCTGGGCAGCAGGCCGGGCACGACGAGGGGAGCCAGGGGCCCCCGGGAGGAGGCAGGTAGGGGCGCGGCGTGCGGGTGACCAGCTCGCCCCCTCCCTCCGAGCCTCCGCAAGGCGAGAGCCGGGCCGGGCCGGGCCGGGCGATGGCGGGCCGGCTGCGCCCCCCCCCCCCGCGCCACGTGACCCACGGACTGCAGCCAGCCACGCCAAGGTCCCCCCCCCGCGCTGCGCTGCGCTGCGCTCCGAGCCCGCCGGAGCAGCCTGTGCGCGGTCCCCGGGAGCCGCCGGAGCTGCGCCATGGTGAGCCTGGGTTCTCGGCCGCGGGGGGCTGGGGGCGCGGGGGCCCCAGCTGCAGTCAGAGCCGCCCCGTGCCCGGCGGGGGGGGGGGAGCCAGGCGCTGGCTCGCTGCCCTGGCACCGCTCCGGTGGGGATGCGCTGCGGCAGCGGGCTCCACGCCGGCCGGCCAGTGAGTGCGGGTCCGCCCGGCGCCGGGCTGGGCTTGCAGAAGTTGGAGGCGAAGCAGAGCGAGGTCCCTGCTCTGCCCCGGCCCGCGGGCAGCTTCTCACCTGTCAGGACTCCCGGCGCAGCGGTGTGCAGGTCAGAGCCCCCCGCCACCTGCCGGGACCCTGGGCCGGAGGGACACGCAGGGACAGATCAGCGCTAGCTCCGTGCAATGGCAATGGACGCTGCAGCTGGGCCCAGCCCAGCGAGCAGGGAGAGAGAGGTGCTGAGTGCAGGGATGGGACTCGCACCCCGAGGTCAGTGCCACTCCCGCCCCTGCCTTGTGATGAGGCTCATGGCACACACACATCTGTCCTCCCCTGAAACACTGCGGGGGCAGGGCCCATGTGAGAGAAACAGTCACAGAGATCAGCCCCACGGGGCAGGGCGTGACACCCCCCCCCCCTTCGCCCCGTGATGAACCACGGGGGAGAGAGAGACAGATGGTTCCTTCCACTTGGGGAGCGAAACACAAGCACAGCAGCTAGTGCTATCAGAAACCACCCCAACCTGGGGATGGGACCCCAGGAAGAGATCACACAGTGCAACCTTGCAAAGCGATCCATCTCATGTTGTGCCCATCACCATGGTGTCTGGGCACCTACATGTAGCCTCCATGCTGGCATGGGAGCCCTTAAAGGAGAAATACAGATCAAAGCTATAGTTCAAACTATAACCATTCCCCGGGGTGCGTACCTAACATTCAGAGCAGCACCACCTTCCATCCAGGCACACGAGGGACCAGAAAAGGGGAGGCAGCGCACAGAAAGCGGTGACAGCCTTCTGGAAATGCCCTGCCTTTATTAATGTATTGCCCCAGGCATGGAAGGCCCTGGAGTGTCCAACACTGGCATAGGGATTGGGGCAGCTGTAAGGATCTATGCAGCTGATAAAGCGCTTGACTAGCTTCAGGCAGAGGAATATGAGCTGGGGACAGCCTCAGGGTAAATCCCAGTATAGGATCTGCTCTGCAGTTACCAATGTGTGGAAACACTTGTCCTTCTGGGTCATGTGACTCGTGCTCATTAACATTCTGGTTGTGACTCAAAGTCACCCAAGCCGGCAACCTGACAGTAAAAGGTGACCCTGCTTCCTTCAGACATGACCATGTGCACCAGCTGGCATTGGGCACCACTGGAGGTTGAGTTCTGTCAGTTTGTGTCCCCCATTCTGTCGTTGGGAAGTTGTTTACCCGTTTCTTGGAGGGAGGAAGGTCTGTTCTGGGAGGTGGGCTCCAAGTGAGGTTTGTTTCCTGGAGAGTTTAACTGCTGCCTCTTCAGCCGCTGAGACCAACGTGACACTGGGCTGGGTAGGAGGCAGCTGATCTGCCAGGCCAGGAGAGGGCACCTCCAGCCCAGGACAAGGCATAGGGCCAGGGACCAATGCAACTTATGCAAGAGTATATATGCGCCAGGGTAGAGTGCGTTAGTGTGCGGCTGCAATTAGAAAAGTCAGTACAGAACAGGTCCCATAGGACCGGTGTTTACTCTCAAAGACTTTCAGAGCAAATCGATGCAATTTGCAAATCGAAAGTTGGTGTTGCAAAGCATCAGCACCGGGCGCTCAGCGTGGGATCTGAGCTGGTGGTTTCTGCCATGCACACTGGTACCAGGCAAAAGGTTCTGCCGCTGGAACTTGTCTGACTGTTGAGAGAGGCAGAATTGCATCCAGCTTGTGCTTTCATAGTTCTGTAGTAAAGGTAAAATGAACAGAGCTGGCTTTCCGCCTCATGCAGATGTGTACGGCTAGAAGGGATTACTGTGCTTTACTGCAAATGCATTTTAAACATAGAAATCCAGCTCAGATGAGGCCTGTCTGAGAGCAGCATCATGTTTCCCTGGTAAAACGTTAAGGTGGAGACTAAGGAAACTTGCAGAACAACTAGGCAAAGCTGTAAAATTCTAATAAACTTTTGATGGATATCACAATTTGGAAGGCTGTGGCAGGCAGGTGGGTGGATCAAGGAAGGCAGTCGGAGAGGTTAAGGGGACTTCAGAAAAGTGAAATCCTCTCTTTCCACTGGCCTTCACCACATGGAGTGTCGGGTGAAATACCAGCCCTGGCGTTACTCCCCACAGGCAGAGGTGATAGACAGAAGAATAGGTAGCTCACAAAATTACACAGCACTCAACAGGTCTTAGTGGCATCATTGTTAATAACCATGTACTGTATATAGATTCTTTGATTCCCTTCCAAAGCCAGAAGGGACCACTGTGATCATATAGCCTGACCTCCTACATAGCACAGACCAGAGAGCTGCCCTGAAATACAGCATTCACTTTGCAGAACCTGGAGTCCCTGCCCCAAAGGGATTACAGCCCAGGGGCTCTGTGGAAGAACTATCTGACATACCCTTTAGAAATATGCAATGTAGCATTAGATAACTGCGTGGCTGCCAGGCAGACAGCACTGTAGACGTCTCTACAATGGATCAAAGGTAAAGTGCAGGATTTAGGGGCCAGGGAGCCATGTTTAAGTACCAGGACAAATAGCGAAGTCACTAAAGAGGATAAAAAGCTGCTAGAGGAATGTGTTGTAATCGGCTTGGCTTCTCTAAGACTGTGCTGTACAGGTTAGAAACCCGTAGAAAGACTTAAAATCAAATTGGTGAATCTAATTTATAAAATTGTGGGTAAGTTTCTCCTAAGGGGCTACTGGAGGGCAAGTGTGCTCTGAAAAGGGTCTGTGTAAAAAGATGCTTTCTGATGTGAATTCAAAACTGTGTTTCCTTGCTTAGCCCTGCCCAGCCGGCCCAGTGATGGAAGTAGGAGCTGGATTCTAGCTAGCTGCTGTCAGGGGTGTGCGTGATGGCAGGTTGTATTAAAAAGGAATAGAGGTTAATGTAGAAAAGATTAGAATGCCATCTGAATTGAGGGTACATCGTTGTGGGGATAGAGTCATCTTATCTCAGAAAAGATGTGGATGAAATTGGCGACCCGGAGATGAACAATGAACATGGCTGAGTGTGGGTGTTAGGGCAGGGGCTATCAGGCAAGGAGATTAGCGAGCCGAGGGGAACAGGAAGAGTAAGAGAAATGGGTGAAGTGTGAAATACAATGATTCATACGTTCTAAGACCAGAAGGGACCATTGTGATCATCTAGTCTGACCCCTGCATAGCACAGGACAGAGACCTGCCCTGAATTAATTCCTGCTTGAACTAGAGCAGAGCTTTCAGAAAACCAGCCAGTCTTGATTTAAAACTGGCCAGTGATGGAGAATCCACCACGACCCCTAGTAAGTTGTTCCAATGGGTAATTACTCTCAACCATTAAAAATGTACATCTCATTTCCAGTCTGAATTTGTCTAGCTTCAATTTTCAGCCACTGGATCCTGTTAGACCTTCCTCTGCTAGGTTGAGGAGCCCTCTAGTATCACATTTCTGTTCCCCGTGGATGTACTTACAGACTGCAATCAAGTCACCCCTTAACCTTCCCTTTATTAAGCTAGACACAGATTCCAGCAGCAGTCGCACCAGTGCCAAATACAGAGGTAACATGACCTCTCTGCTCCTACTCGAGATTCCCCTGTTTATGCATCCCAGGATCACATTAGCCCTTGTGGCCACAGTGTCTCACTGGGGCTGCTGGCTGGCATAGTGAAGGCCAGGCAATTGCTTCTATGTGTCCCATCACATAGTGCAGGGGCCAACCTGAGCCCGAGAAGGAACCAAAGAGCCACAGTAATACATCAGCAGCCCCATCAGCTCCCCATCCCGGCTCCCAGTGCCTCCTGCCCACAGGCAGCCCCGCCAATCAACGCCCCCTCCCTCCCCACACCTCCCAATTAGCTGTTCCATAGAGTGCAGGAGGTTCTGGGGGGGGGGAGGGGGAGGAGCGAGGGCATGGCAGGCTCAGGGGAGGGGGCAGAAAGGGGTGGAGTGGGGGCAGGGCCTGTGGCAGAGCCAGGGGTTGAGCAGTGAGCACCTCCCGGCACATTGGAAAGTTGGCGCCTGTAGCTCCAGCCTATACAAGGAGCCGCATATTAACTTCTGAAGAGCTGCATGTGGTTCCGGAGCCACAGGCTGGCCACCCCGACATAGTGGGAGATAAAGGGAAGGCGATGGAAGGAAATGTTTTCAAGGTGGCGCGTAACTAACTGGTGAAACGCTGCAGCAGGACGCTGTTGAGGCAAGTCACTAGTGAGGTCTAGTAAAGGCTCAGCTGTCACGTGGAGAAGAAAAGCATCTGCAGTGACCCTAACTATGATAAAATGCTCAGGGCATTACTGGGGGCAGGAAGTAATATCCTCCCGTGCTCTAGTACTGCACATGGCAGGGAGTTGGACTTTCCAGTGAAGCGTTCAGTATTGATCCCTGTCAGGCAAGATACTGGACTAAGGGAGCCCTCTGTCCTTGTATGCCTACGTCCCTCCAGGTGTGCCCAGGTCAGGGAGACGACGTCTGGTGTTTCAAACAGGCTTAGCTGGCCATTGCAAAAGGACCCCAACATGGCAGAGACCGAGAGATGGGAAATGATTGAGTCGTGGGGCCGGGAGCCCCTGTACTCCCAGGAGGCCAGGGCAGCGAGACGCTCTCCCTGCTCATGTTGCTCTGGAACAAATAGCTGTTGTAGTTCCAGCCAGCAGTGGCTGTCAAGCTGCTGGATTCACATCTGGATAGCACGTGTGCTAGGGACACCCTGTCATTCAAACCTCACGTGGAGCGAGATGGGAGGCAGAATGAGAATCCCAAGCTGCTGGGGCTGTAATAACAGTAATTAGTGAGCGTGCGCTTTTGTTTACGAGCCAGCCCCAGCCATGCTCTTTGCTAACAAAATAGAGACAAAATCCAGCTTACCCCAGGGGATGAAATTTACTGGGATATCTGAGCCTCCAGACCCAGGGCATGGGGGGCAAAGAACTCCAGCTCTCCTCGTCAGCTGCCAGGCTGATCCTGAGACGACAGTGCCAGCTTCTGAACAGGCTATGAAACTAAGGCTCTGCCCACTGATGGGCACAAGAGACCCCATGGCGCACTTCCCAACAGGAGGGGTGTTTCCCTTGCGGTCATGAAAATGCCAGCCTGGAGGGTTACATACTACCCTGCCATTCCCTTTGGGTCTTACTCTTCACTGTCTACTCTGGCCTGTGCTGTGCACTGTTAAACTGCTGCTGCTGCATTCCACTGCTGTACATGAGCTGTATAGAGCTTGTGTATCAGTTTGCTACATTTGTGTGGGGGGGTAAATTGCTTTGGGATGAAAAGAGCTGGGTCCCTTGATGGTGCTGTTGTTATTAGTGACCGTTTGGAGACATACCCGTCTGAAAGAGCCCCAGCTGGACTGGCCAGCAGGGGTAGCTGTCTCCAATCTGCTCTGCCCCTCCACCCCGTGTGAGCAAGGAAGCCCACACAGCGAGAGGCAGGAACTCCTCCGCGTTAGCCGGGGCTGCCCTGCCATTAGGACACAGCCCTGGTGGTAAGAGACCCTGGAGGCAGCGGGTCAGCAGAAGCAGGTGGGCTCTGGCGTTAGCTGCTTTCTCTGGGCACAGTGCGACTGTCATAGCTGAGTGACAATGGGCTTTCTTTCCACCTGCTGTGTGTGTTCTCGCTGGTGCTGAGTGGCTGCAGATGAGCGCCCGTTGGCGAGCCTGAGGAGTTCTCTGGTGGCTGCCCATGTGCTGGTGAAAGGTCTGGCTCTGCAGGGACGGGCACACATTTCAGGGTGGCTCTTGCTCCCAGTCTCCTGCTGGCAAGGCCGGCTGGGCAGAGACATTCCAGCTGCTTGCTCTGCTGTGGGCCTGAACCCTCGCAGGGGAGACCCGAGGGCCGGGGATGGGGGGTTAATATGCTCTGGGAATGGAACGAGCTCAGGAGCTGGGACTGCGGGCGCGTCTGGTATCGCTACAAACAGCTGCTGCAGGCTGCCTGGGACCATGGCCCTGCCCGCCCCCACCCCCACCCCTTGCTGTGCTGATGGGGCTCATAAAGGCAGCATGGTCTTGAGGTCAGAGCACCGGACTGGGAGTCAGGACACGGTGCTCCTCCTAGACCCGGCTCTGCCACTGATTCCCTGGAGACCTTGAGCAAGTCACTGCCCCGCTCTGTGCCTCAGTTTCTCCATTTGTGAAATGAGGATAGTGATCCTGCCCCACGTAGGGGAGGGGGCTTAGCAGGTGAATATTTGTAAGGTATTGTCAACTCCCTGTGTGGAGGGATTGTGGAAGTGCTCAGCATTGTGATTTGATTGGAGGGATAGCTCAGTGGTTTGAGCATTGGCCTGCTAAACCCAGGGTTGTGAGTTCAATCCTTGAGGGGGCCTCTTAGGGATCTGGGGCAAAAATCTGTCTGGAGATTGGCCCTGCTTTGAGCAGGGGGTGGGACTAGATGACCTGCTGAGGTCCCTTCCAATCCTGATATTCTGTGATTGCTTTTCCTGTGCAAGGGGGAGTGCTCCACTCCCCACCCTGCCACCCCAAACCAGGGGGAGACGTCTGCTCAGCTTTCCTCAGGTGCCCTGTCCGCCCTGCATGGACATTGAAGATGCCATCACCCAGTTTGTTAGAGCAGGGAGTGACCTGGCACTCTAGGCCAGCATGCCCCTACTGTTGTGCTTTGTTCTGTCCACCCTCCACCCCAGAAGTGGCTGCATTTCAGTGGTGCTGGATGTATAATTAGCAGAGAGGCCTGCCTTTGCATGTGGGTAGGGCCCATACGCGCATGTGTCAGCTCTGGGAGGGCATGGGGCCGTGTGAACATAAGGCTATTTCGGAGAAGGGAAAAGCTGTTGGGCCAGGTCTCTCCATCCTTTCCAGAAACAGAGTCCATCTAACTCCCCTAGACTCTGCCTCAGTCATTTTCCCAAGCTGCACATGGCTATGGGGCCACATTCGTCCCAGCTGTCATGCCAGTGGAGCGTGACTGATCTCTCCCTAGGGATGAGTTCTTTGCCTGAAGGGGTTTGTATGTCCCCTGGTTTCCTCACTAGAGTGAACTATTTCCCTCCATCCCCTGCTGTCACCTCAAAGTCCCCTCTTCTTTCCCGACTGGAGCCCCCAAAACTCAGACACTCTGGGAAAAGCTGCGGTAACTCCACTAGGTAAAGTCCTCATGAAGACAAGACACAGAGCTGAGTTATCTGCATCTCTGCTGCCCCTGGAGTCTATCATGTCGTCTGGTGGGAAGCACCTGGCTCTGCACGCAGGTGCGCTGCCTCCGTTCACACTGGGCAATGCCACTGGTTCTCACTGCTCCTTCTGGGCCCTGAATGTTATAAGAACATAAGAACGGCCCTACTGGGTCAGACCACAGGTCCATCTAGCCCAGTGTCCTGTCTTCCAGCAGTGGCCAATGCCAGGTGCCCCAGAGGGAATGAACAGAACAGGGCAATTATCCAGTGATCCATCCCCTGTCGCCCATTCCCAGCTTCTGGCAGAGGTAGGGACACCATCCCCACCATGTCCCCCAAGTCCCCTCTGCAGAACCAGGCTCAGCCCTTTGCCTTTGTATGGTGCCCATGGGCCTTACAGCCAGGCTCTCTCTGGCAGCAAGCAAATGGTTATAGAACCTCCTGGCAGGCCCCACACCCTACTCTCTGAGAAGGTCTCCTGGGGCCCTTCGGCCCACAGTCCCCGTTGAGTCCCAAGGGCTCCCCACTGTGTTATCTGCCAGCTCACCAGCTGGATCCTTTGGAGCTCGGTTGCATTTTCATCACTATTTTCTGTCTCCAGTTTGAGAGTCCTGTAAAAGCAGCCTGATTCTCCTCTCTCCCACTGCTGTCAATCAGAGCTAGCTCAGCCCAAGCCTATGGCTGCCAGAAAACCACCATAACTGGTCCCTTGGGATTCCCCAGGGGCGTACAGTGGAGGGGGGCTCCTATGCCGCCACCTCCCTTCCACCTGCATAAGGGGTGTAGCCACTGATTGGGGAGGGGAGGCTCATTTATCTGTGTGCCTCTTGAGTGAGCTGGGCTCAGCTTTGCAGAGCTGCTGACTCTACCAGCTGCAGTTGCCGTTGGTGGGAGCCGGGAGCACTCAATATCCCTCAGCGCGCTCTGGAGGGACAGGTCCCGAGTGCGAATCCCAGCTCTGTCACTGGTTCCCTGCGTGGGCTGCTCCCTTTGTCTCTTCCCTGGCTGTGAGTTGGGGTGACGCTGGACTCTCCTCTCCCAGCGTCACCAGTGCCGTGACGCACTCGATACTCTGGTGCTGAGCGAGCGCCTGTGGGAGAGCCCACAAGGAAACAGGTATTTCATTGTTCAGGGCAGGCTCTAGGCTGGGTGCTGGTACGGCCGGGGCCACACACTGAATGACGAGGGTAAAGAATCGCAAGCTGCTCGTTCTCTGCGCACCGTCCGTCCTGGCATGGAGGGAGGCCGGATCCTAGGGCAAGACTCGAGCGTGGGCATGCGACGAAGGCTGTCTCAGAGCGCAGACACATGAGGCGGCTGAATTAGGGTCACCCGGGAAACCGTAATTCTGGCGTTTCCTGACTTCCCTGTGCATGACGCCACTCCCTGAACAATGATCTGCGAAGGCAGGGGGTTCGTGTGCAAGCCTGGGGGCAGCTCCCAGCAGCAGGGCCCGGGAGCCCCTCAGCCAGCGCTTTCAGCAGGGGGGCTCCTGCCCCCCAGCCAGTTTTCTGCTTTGCCTCCTGGGCTTTGACTCTTCAGCCATTAACCTTTGTGCAGCCTGGGTAAAAGCTCTGCATGTTCCAGCCCAGGCCTCCAGTGACTCCGCCAGATTGTTCTCTCCCAGCACCCTCGGGTTAGCTCAGCGCCATCCCCTGCCGCTTCTCCAGCCTTCCCGCAGGGCTGCCCCTCACGGCCGCCAGCTGCCCCCAAGTGAAAGCGAAGGAGCCCAAAGCCCCCTCTCCTGGGCTGGGGCTGGGGCTGCCTGTCCTGGTCTCTCTATCTTCTGTCCCTGTCCCTGGCTCTGTTCAGACCCCCCGCCCCCGGCAGGGTCTGTGGCTCCCTGGAAGGGCTGGGAGGCCCTGGACGTGCGTTACTGTATGGCAAGTTGCTCCTGTCAGTTCCTGTCTTCCTGCCCGTGAGCCAGGCAGCGTGTGGCTGAGCCATGGTGGCCGCACCGGCAGCCACAGGCCAGCTGCCCTCCCCGTGCACCAGCGACTGCCATGGCAGAGCCGTGTGCAGGCATCTCCAGCACACGCCACTGTGAGCGCCCCTCTGGAGTGGCAGCTCCCTGAGCTCTGCTCCGTAGCCATAGGGCTCAGCCTCCCTGGGGGGGCGGAGCTCTGCCAGGGCCATCCCCGGCCCCTCTTAATGAGCCCCGGCAGCACCGCGTCCCCATTCGCATCCTCTTTCGCCCTTGGACATCCCCAGGGTCAGACATGGCCTCCGGCGCCCCGCCGAAGAGCGAGCTGCAGGTAGCGTATCCAGCCACGTCCCGGGGGGGGGGGGTGGTGTCGTGTGCATGGCTCAGGCTGCCCTAAACGCTGTCCTCTGTGCAGGACGTTCGCTATGCTGTGCGCAGAGACACTTCTCCCTGCATTCTCTCCCCACTCCCACCTTGAGGGGTTTGGCCCTGTTCCTCTCCCATGCTGCACCCTCCCTCCGCTCAGGAAGGGTCTGCCCCCTCGGCACAGCCTGCTGGGACCTGCCATGTCTGTCTGGGGGGTTTACGTTGTGGGCTCGTTCTCATGGCCAGCCGGAAACCCAGCCGGGGAGCCTTAGCAGGGGTTAGAGCTGCTGAGTGTGACCACTGAAGGCACGTCTACCCTGCAGTAACCCCCGGCACTGAGTCCCAGAGCCCGGTTAGCTGGCTCAGGCTTGGGCTGGGGGGCTCGCAATAGCCATTTGGGCTTGGGCTGGACCCTCCACTCCTGCCCCCCATGGGGTCTCAGAGCCCAGCTCCAGCCCAAGCCCAAACATCTACCCGCCAGTTTTCCAGCTCTGCAGCCCCAGCCTGTCTCAGCTGACCCAGACCAGCGGTGGCTGGGCCATGGGTCTTCTACTGCAGTGTAGACGTCCAGAGAGCCCAGCCCCGCTGGCAGCGCTAGCGCCCAGATGGGCTATGGTGAGCTGCAGCAGCCTGACACAGACTGGCCTGCTGCCCAGGGCTGCTCGCTCACCCTTCCAGGACATGAGCCAGCAGCGTGGCAGTGGGGGTTCCTGTGCTGAGCACCTGCTCGCCTGGCTGTGGGACAGACAGCAGCAGCGCTGGAGCATTGAGGCAGTGTGTGTGCGCTGCTGCGAAGCACTGCCCTCTTGCATGGTGACCTCTACAAGGGTGGAGAGGGAGCGAGGCCGGCAGCGGGGGTGGGGGAAATGCTGCAGTTCCACAAACATAATGAACAGCATTGATTTGTAATAGCAAACTCTACTCTAGATGGCAGATTGCTGGGGGAGGGGACCCACAGCCACCCCAATTCCAGCCTCTTGCAGCCCACTGTGGAGATGGCTCCTTGCTGCCTGTAGGAGGCAGGGGGGACAGGTGTTCAGGTGACTTAGCAGAGGAAATGGGAGCAGCAGGTTGGGTGTGAGGTGCTGAGAACCCTGCCGGGGAAGTTGGTGCAGGAGAGGCAGCTGAGCAAGGCAGGGGAGCCCGGGAAGCAGCATGACCTTGGTTTGGTGCAGCCCAGCCAGTTAATTGTTTGAGTCACATATTGCCTGCAGCTGCTGTCAATCTCATTGTCTCTCATAGTGCAGGAGTCCAAAGGGCAGCTGGGAGCACTCCCTGGCCCTTAAAAACACCAGGCTGTGAAAGGACAGCTGCCGTGTGGAGGAGCTTGCTGGCGAGCCTGGGGTTACAGCCAGCATAACTGCACGCATCCAGGCCGGGATCCCATGTGGGACCTGGGGAAAACGGCCTACAAGGCTGCTGCACATTTACTGGGCTTCCCATCCCAGTAAAGAGCAAGCGCAGGGAGGGCTGTGGGAAATGTTTGTGTCTCCGTTGGTTTGGGGTACGCAGACCCCCCTCCCCCGAGGACAGGTGCAGCAGTTTGGGGCCAAGCCAGTTGGGCAGAATTCCTTGGGCAGAGACAGCTCATACCCACACTGGCTTTGCTGGGGCAAAAGCTACTCGGCAGGTTTGGGGGTTGAGATCTCTGAACTCATCATGTGAGGGGTGGGGGAATGGTTCTGGCTCATACTTGTCTGGCCAGAGCTGGGATCCAAAGCAGGGGAACTAAGCTGAGTGTCTCTTCTAGATTGTGGGGTTCAGACCTGAGTCTTGCTTACAAGCTGCTCTACACCGGCTCTCAGCATGGCTGGCCCCTCTGTGCCTTGCCCTGCTCAGCCAGCCTGAGCTCTGCTAGCCCTGCCACGGCTGGCCCAGCTCTGGGCTCTTGGCTGGTAAAATGATCTATCTGACGGAGCAATAGGAAGTGACCCTCCAGGCTGGGAGGGGGAGAGAACCTATATGTCTCCACTGCCCAGCTCCCACGTATTGTGGAGGTCGGGAGGGATTTCCAGTCTGGCCTGAGGCCCCCCTTCACGTCTCACGTGGGCAGCAGAGAGGGGTGGGGGGGCTCTTGCATGCTTTGGAGGGCTCTTGGGTGCTGCAGAGGTCTCTGTTGGTGGCCCTCCAGGGAATCCCTCCTTGCTTGGGATTCCTTGTAAACAGGCTGTGGAGAGTGTGTCACTGGAGGCCAGAAGGACCCCATTCCTGGGTCAGAAGCCATGAGCCTGCTGACCAGGGCCGGCTCTAGGTTTTTTTCCGCCCCAAGCAAAAAAAAATTTTTTGGCTGCCCCCCGACCCAGCCCTGGGCTCCTCACCGCACCCCCCCGCTGCCCCAGCCCAGGGCTCTTCCCCCCCCCTCATACCCCCTGCTGCCCCAGCTCTGGGCTCCCCTCTTTCCCCCCACCATTGCCCCCCACACATACCTCCTGCTGTCCCAGCCCTGAGCTCTCCCCCCCCCACCTGCACCCTCTGCCGCCCCAGCTCTGGGCCCCCCCTTCTGCCCCACCATTGCCCCACACACACCCCTCCTGCTGCCCCAGCCCTGGGCTCTCCCCCCACCTGCACCCTCCTTCCGCCGCAGCCCTGGGTCACTGGTAACTCGCTCCCAGGGCAGGTCTTTCAGCAGGAATTTTGGATGTGCACAGAACACAGACAGGATTGGTTCCCATATAGTTATAGAACTGCAGTGAAGTGGAACAATTTTCAGCTTGTGTGATTGGAGGATATCTGGATGCATATTATAAGACTGGTTTCAGAGTAGCAGCCGTGTTAGTCTGTATCCGCAGAAAGAACAGGAGTACTTGTGGCACCTTAGAGACTAACAAATTTATTTCAGCATGAGCTTTTGTGGGCTACAGCCCACTTCTTCGGATGCATAGAATGGAACATACAGACAGGAGATATTTATACATACAGAGAACATGAAAAGGTGAAAGTAGCCATACCAACTGGAAGTCTCCAATCAATTGAGATGAACTTTCATCAGCAGGAGAAAAAAAAAACCCAAAAACCTTTGAAGTGATAATTGAGATGACCCCTACCTCACACCTTCTATGGGTCATCTCAGTTATCACTTCAAAGGTTTTTTTTTCTCCTGCTGCTGATAGCTCATCTCAATTGATTGGCCTCTTACAGTTGGCATGGCTACTTCCACCTTTTCATGTTCTCTGTATGTATAAATATCTCCTGTCTGTGTGTTCCATTCTATGTATCCGAAGAAGTGAGCTGTAGCCCACGAAAGCTTCTGCTGAAATAAATGTGTTAGTCTCTAAGGTGCCACAAGTACTCCTATTCTTATTATAAGACTGTCCTCCATAAATGAGGAAAAGTTGAGGTGCCTTTATTATTCTTTTGTTCCACTCTTTCTTTCTATGGGGAATTTGCCAATGCAGTATCACTGTCTTCCTTTTAAATAAACAAACAAACAAAAAAAGGCAATGGATGTTGAAAATAGCAATTCCAGTCCTAAGAACCACTGGGAAGCATTTCTTGCTCAATTTTATCCTACTTTTTCTACAGCAACTTACAGTGGATCAGTATATTTGATTTGGGAGAAATGAAGTAACAGCTGCCCAAACTGAGCTTGAGCACTCCTGAATTTTGAGGTGTTCAAATCTGGAAGGCAGGTGCTGGGGGTGGGGTGGGGGTGGGGCTGTGGGCTCCGTGGGGGAGCACGTCAGGAGGTATGCAGCAGCGTGTCTGGTGCTGCACGGAGTGGCACGGTAAGGGAGTTGGGGGGTTGGAGAAGGGGTAGTGGGTTCCGGAGTGGGCGCAGTCAAGGGACCGGGAGCGGGGGTTGGATGGGTCAGGGGTGCGGGGAGCAGTCAGGGGACAGGCAGCAGTTGCATAGGCATGGGAGTCCCAGGGGTTTGTCGGGACAGGTATGGGGTGGGGTGCTAGGGGGGCAGTTAGGGGCAGGGGTCGCAGGAGGGGGTGACCAGGGGACAGGGAGCTGGGGGGGAGTTGGATGGGGGGGGTTTCTGTGGGGGGCAGTCGGAGGGAGTGGATGGTGGCAGGCTGGGGCTTCCCCCCCTCCCCGTGGAGTGTCCTGTTTTTTGAATGTTAAAATATGGTCTCCCTACCATCCACAGTGCAGCTCTCCACTCACAGCACGCTGCTGCATGAGGTCCCCCTCCTTCCTTTTTAGTTGGTAGTGGCCAAGGGAATGCTGGGAAATGTAGTTCTTTCCCTGCTCCAGGGCTGGCTCTATAGGCAGGGAGCTAACCAAGGAACTACAGCTCCCAGAGCCCCCTGTTGGTTCTCAGCTCCCATGCTGGATCCCTGCCGCCCCTGCAAATGGGCTGCCCCAAGCAGGTGCTTGCTTTGCTGGTGCCTAGTGCGGCCCCTGCTGCTGACCTGCGACAGCTCAGGGTGTGCTGTGTTCCTCTCTGGCCAGCTCCTCCCCGCTCCCAAGCTGTCTGTCTCTCTGCTCCTGGTGTCAGAGGGAGCTGCATGCCCAGGCTGGGTAGAGACTGGCGCCCAGCCTGCCATCAGGGGCAGACTGTGGGTGCAGAGCCTAGCACTCGGCTGTCACTGAACAGGATGCCCTGGCCTGGCCCAGGCACGGTCTCCCTGCTGGGGAAGTGTCAGCAGCAAGCTCCTGGGACGGGGGGTGGATTGGATGGAGGGAGGCGCCCTGGACGTTAGGGCAGTGACTGAGCAGTGCAGCATGCCAGAGGGCTGGGGAGGGCCCCGGGCATGTCCGTAGAGGCTTCCCACAGCCTAGGGGACTCCCGTTGTTCTCGGCCATGGCCAAGGTAGCACTGGTAAAGCACTGGAATGGGTTCCCTAGGGAGGTGGTGGAATCTCCTTCCTTAGAGGTTTTTAAGGCCCAGCTTGAGAAAGCCCTGGCTGGGATGATTTAGTTGGGGTTGGCCCTGCTTTGAGCAGGGGGTTGGACTAGATACCTCCTGAGGTCCCTTCCAACCCTGAGATTCTGTGATTCTCTGTTTCATGGTGGATAGAAAGACTCTCATGAAATGGGAGTGCCCCCTGCCGCCCCTGACCCAGTGGGCTGGGAACCCAGTGAGGGAGGAAGGCAATTCTCCAGTCCCACGGGGATTTCACATGCAGCGGCGACAGCCTGTGCTCTCCGGGGCAAAGGGCAAATCTGCTAGCACGGGAATGGGAGGAAGTGACATAACTGCTCCTTGCTGCGCCATCTGCAGCCTGGTAGGGCTGGCTCCTGTGGTATTTGCAGGCACTGTCTCCTGCTGAGGTGCATTTAGGGACCTGTGGGTGCCTCAGGCATGCAGGCCAGGCCCCTGCTTAACCTTTCCTCCCAGGCTCCAAGCCCCGGGGAGCCATTTAGGGATGGGAAGAGCAGCACCTAATCCTTTCCTGAGCCACTCTGCCATGCCTGCTGTTCCTAGTGCTCCCCATTGCAGGACAGCAGGCTCTCCATCACTGCCCGCCTGCAAATAGGACTTGTTCTCTGCTGGGGAAGGCGGGGAGCGAGGAGGTGAGCCAGCCCCTCGGGCTGCTCTCCCTGGGCCCTGTGCTGTGAGTAGTGTGCCTGAAATGGTGAGCAGGAACTGCCAGCTGCCCCAGCCCACTCAGCAGCTGTGGTCGCAGCCTCCCAGCACAGGAGAGGGAGCTTCACCACTGCAGGGGAGAAGCCTGGGCCTGCCCTGTGAAAGTCTGTGGGTGGTCCCCAAACTGAGCAAAAACTGGAACGAACCCTTGGTCTGGCCGTGATGTTCACGGTCCGTAATGCAGCTCTGTCACATGCCGGTGAATGCGTGAACACGGGAGATACACATATGTACAGCCAGACACACGGAGCCACACGCTCCCCGCACATGCAGCCACACAATCCAATATGAGCCTGACTGAGCTAGGTCAGGCTGCAGAGCCATCTCCCAGGGGAGCTGAAAGGCCTTTTTGCGGGGTGGAGGGGGGATTATTTGGGCCTTCTCAGCGAAATGGGACAAAGCTAAGCTGGAGAACCCTGCAGTGGGTGAGGCCAGCCCGTTTCGCTTCTGTTTCTAATCACTTTCTTGGGCCGGGCAGTTGGTTTTTTATAATTGCAGCAGATAATGGCAATGTTTAATTTTAAGCTGTTTCGATATTTAAATGCTCACAGTTGCAGGAAGTTCTGGGGATCAGACTAATTATTTAATGACAGCAGATGTTGAGATTCAGAAAGTTAAAGCACAAATTAACACACAAATTATCCACGTCCCATGTCAAAATATACCAAGTAAATCTTCTTCCATCCACTCTGATACTCCCTCAAGCAGCAGTTCTCTTACTTTGCCTAGCTGTAAATTACGATTAGCGTCGATGGAGGTATTTATTATCGGGTTGTGAGTGCACGCGCAGACGCTTACCTGCATGATATGCACATGCCCATATATACAGACCTACGCGTAGACACTGGCAGACTCAGCCAGTGGGCACATGGACCAGCCCATTGCAGGTGTGTATAGGCATGCAGACAGAGGCACATTCAGATGTGATGGGAGCCCCGTGCCCCATGCACATCCAGGCATATGACAGGATAGGAGGAAGCCAAAAGGTGGCAGCAGGAGTTGGGGCGGGGGACGCTGGCTAGCACCGCCTGCAGCGGCCATCGCCTCGCCGCACATGGGGGAGGCTGCAAGGTGCACGGGTTGTGCTGTGTTGAAAATGCAGCAAGTGCCGAGCTGTTCCCAGCACCCAGAGTTATTCGTGGCCCCTGACGGTCTCCTTCGGTAGTGTAGCCTCTCCACTGATCTCTGGCAGTGCCCGTACAGAGCTCGTGCAGGGTTCGCAGACACGCCCGGCTGTGCTCTCCGCAGGGAGCTGTGCAGTTCTGGCTCGAGCCCCAGTGGGGTTTCGCCAGCCAGCTGCCTTCTCTCCCTGCCTTTGATCTTTTCTGTCTTTGATTCCTTTTCTCCATCCCACCCCACACTGTCTCACCCCTCACATGCTGCAATCAGGCAGCAGAGTGTCAGGGGGGCCTGGCTGCTCCTGGAGACTTGGAAGAGACCCAGCCCTGTGCAGTGGAGCAGGCCGTCCCTGGGGAAGGGGCCACCCCCTGCCTCCCAGAGCATGCTGAGGAGCTGGCTGAGACGCACGGGGAGCAAGCAGTAAGAGTCTGAACTGTATCTAGAGGTGCATGGGAATGTCCCTCCAGCCTGGGCCATCCCCACACCCCTCCCCAGTGGGTCCCCACCGTGACCTCCGGGAGCCCTGAACCCATCGGGTGTGAGGAAGATCCTACCACTTTCCTGACTCTTCCCCATGCTCTCCCAGCCCCCCTCTTGGTGCATGTGATTATTAACAGCAGATTCCTTGCACTCCTGCATTAACGACTCATTCGGCAGGGGGTGGGGCTGGGGCTGGTGGCACTAGATATCTACAACAGCTGCTGAGCTCCCAGCCTGTAAAGTTCCACCTGAGCTGAAAGTAACCTGCAAACGGGGGTAACAAGCCCTGCCACGGGACTAGTGGGCGGAGCACGTGGGCTCATTCCACCTGCCCTCGCTCCGTCATGTCAAACTCTCCATAAACCAGCACCCTCCTCTCTCTGCCCCGCTGCCCCGATCTCCCCTGCCACTCTCCCTTCTCTGCAGATAAAGCGCTTCCTGAAAGAAGACTCGGAGGAGGCAGAGCTGGCCCAGTTCCTGAAGGAGTTCCCTTCAGGCGAGAGCTTTAGGAAAGTGGAGCTGGAGGAGGGCAAGAGGGCCCCTGGCCAGGGGCCCGTAGATCCCGGCGTGTTCTCCAGCGTAGCCCAGCCCATTGCCGATGAGCTGCTAGACGAGAAGGAACTGAGGCCCTTCTCCCGGCCTCGGCCCCTGGACTTTCAGCAGCACATCGCAGCTCCGGCACCACTGAGCCCCTCGCGGCCTAGGAGCCCATGGGGCAAGCTTGATCCATACGACTCTTCTGAGGTACGGTGCATCCCAGGGCAGGAGCTCCAGCCTGTGGGTCACTGGGGGCAGGGAGCTAGGTGGCTTGTACAGCTCTGATCTGCTGAAGGATCTGCCCGTTCGCTGTGCGAGACGCCAGGGATCAAGGACACCGGGGCTAGGGCCCGCATGGGCTCCTAAATCCATTGTGCCTGACAGCCTGGGCCTGCGAGGGGCCGAGCGCTCCTAGATCTTGCATGGACTTCCCTGGAGCTGAGGGTACTCGACTTGTGCCAGGATTGGCTCCTAAGTGTCCCAAGTCCCTGTGCAAAGGGAAGGCCTGTCCCTGCCGCCTGGCCTCTCCTTGCTAGGTGGTGAGGACGATGCTGTGCACTGCCGCAGCGGCCGGGTACCCTGTGCAATGCAGGTGCTGGCCTTCACCCCTGTGGAGGGCGGCCTCGCCTGCCCCGGTCTCAGAGGCTGTCTGCCTGCTCAGGCCTGTGAGAGCGGTGCAGGCATCCCGTGCACAGCTGGCCAGCCTGAGCAGGGCAAGCCTCAATGCTGGGGAATTCAGACACGGCCTCGCTCCCAGCAGATGGGCTCTGTAGTCATCAGCGGAGGCTCTTCCCCTGCCCGTCGTGAGCGCTGGACTCCTTCAGCCGGAGCATCCCTGCCAAGTGCAGAGGTCAGAGGGAGCCCTAGCCTGCTTAGGCTTTGGTGACAAGGGCCATGGCGCAGAATGGGGCTGGCTGACTGCTCTCCATCCCAGCGGCGGGTATGCCCCGGGGGCAAGGGGGGAGTGAGATGGGGGTGGCACTCCAGATTCACATGCCCCCCTCCTCTGCCCTGCAGGACGATAAGGAGTACGTGGGGTTTGCGACGCTCCCCAATCAGGTCCATCGGAAATCGGTGAAGAAGGGGTTTGACTTCACGCTGATGGTGGCAGGTAGGGGCACCCCTGAGGCCTCACCCAGTAGCCCTCCAAAGGGGCCCCCGGGCACAGGTGTGCTGGGACAGGCTGTGGGGGAATGTGCCTCCTGCTGCAGGAGCAGAGCTGACCTGCACGCTGGGTGAAAATGGGCAGAGGAGGAAGGAAGAAGAGACCCCGGCAGTGTAGACTGCGGGAGCTGGGCAGGTGGATTCACACTCCCGTGTACAGGAGCTCGCATGTCCCGGGAACTCAGCCGCAGAGCACAGTGGAAGAGATGCGTGTCTTCCATTCCTCTCCCCTAGGAGTGCCTGGGCTCCAGCCATGGCCCTGCTGCTGCTTTGGGGAGGAGGCAGACCCACGGGGTTTGTGGGTTGGGGTCACACTTCCTGGGTTGCGGTGCCTTTGTTACTGGAGCAGCAGCTCCTGCTCCTGTCTCTTTGGCATGTGCCCCGGGATCCTAACAGGGGCCAAAGGAACCCAGGCCTCTTGCCTTGCTTCTGACCTCCATGAACTGTTGTCTTTCTGCTTCCCCAGGAGAGTCTGGCCTGGGGAAATCCACCCTGGTGAACAGCCTTTTCCTCACTGACATGTACAGGGATCGCAAACTCCTCAGTGCAGAAGGTAAGAGGAGAGATCAAAACCTTCTCTGTCCCAGCCAGCTGGGAGCAGCCAGGGGATCGGCAGGGAGGCCCACTACATGTGGGGCTTGCCAGAGCTCAGTGCCTGGTAGGGGGCAGCTTTCGGGAAAGGCTGCCAGCCCCATGCTCCTGCCTGGGAGACGCAGCATAGACGGGCTGTTGAGGTGAGAGGGAGGGATCTTCGGTCGGGTTTCCTGCTCTCTTGAGGACGTTCTTATGCCGGGGCCTTAGGAATGAAGTGAAACAGGTGACTGGGCAAGATCCCCGGCTGGTGGAAATCAGCACCCTGGAGCTGCTTGAAAGCGTCTGCTCCTTAGACAGAGCTTCAGAGAACACAGTGAGGGAGTGGGATGCTGTTGTAGAGACCTTCCTGGGAGGGGTGAGTCTGACTGGGGGCCCTCTGGCAAAACACCCCCCACCAGGGGGAGCTCTGACTGGGGGCCCTCTGGGAGAAGCCTCCCCACCCCCGAGGGGAGCTCTGACTGAGGCCCTCTGGGTGGTGGTTATGTGGAGAGATTGTGTCGAGTTCCTACCTGTGGGCCTGGGTCGGTTCCCACTGACGCTAGTGGGAGCTTTGCTTTGGCCCTTTCACGCTGGCACAAGGAGACCCAGCCCTGCACAACAAGGGCAAAGGGTTTGGCCCACAGGTGTCCTAATCCCCGTCAGGTCCAGTTGGCTGGCGGCTCCGTCTGTGCTCCCTGCCGGTTCCACTGGCCCAAGCTGACCCATTCCACGGCCCCTGCTGATGAGCTCAAGGAGGGGCCTGGTGGGTGGGTGGCTGTTTCCTGACTGGGATCATCTCTAACACAGTTCCTGGGGTGGCTCCAGCTGCTCTGGGTGCAGGCAGACCGTGCTAGTCCTTAGGCAGGTGGCACTGTCACGGAGTGTGGGGGAGTCAGGGCCCTGCACCCCCGGCTTCCTGCGATTCACCATGACTCTCAGCCAGCCAGTGACACAGAAGGTTTATTTAGACGACAGGAACACAGTCCAAATCAGGTCTTGCCGGTACAGACAACAGGACCGCCTTTAGTTAGGTCCTTCTGGGGCCCCCAGGGAGGCCACAGCCCCATTGGGAAGCCCAAGCCCAGTCGGGGCCCCTCTCCATTTCCCAGCCAGCTCCAAACTGAAACTCCCTCCTGCCTCTCACTCAGCCTCCCTCCGGCTCCTCCCCCAGCCTTTGGGTCCTTTGTCCAGTTTCCCGGGCAGAGGTGTTACCTGGCCCCCAACCCCCTCCTGGGTTCTCATGTTACATGCTCAGGTATCCTCCCTTCCCCAATGCAGCCAGTCCCAGCAAAACTCCCCTGCAACCTTCCCAGGTCAATACTCCCCACTCAGTATTCAAAAAACACATCAAGAACATTCCCACTCCGTCACAGGCACATCTGCTCTAAAGTCCAGCAGGAGGCCTGCGTACTGCTCTGATTAGTGCAGTGAGGATCTTGTCTGGCTTCTCAAAGGCTCGGTTCCTTTCACCTCCGCTGCAGTTAGCTGGTGTGCTGATGCCCGCTTGCTGTGAGCAGAGAGGAGTTGCCATTTCCTGCTGCAAATGAAACACTGCTTTTGTCTCTGAGGGGTTTTGTATAGAACAGCTGTAGCTATTGCCAGCTGCCGTGGTGCCCCAATAACGGTCCCGCATATCCATTGAAGGGTGTCCCCTCCTTTCCCAGCTGCTCGGCTCCCTGCGGCCACGAATGAGCAGGACGAGGCCTGTGTCCTGTTGGTGGGGGACAGCAAGCCCAGCCCCCTGAGTGAAGTGTGTCACTTGAATGACCATCACTGATCGTAAGTGTCCACTGCAGGGATCCTTCCTCAGCATCTGGCTAGATGGTCTGGTCTGGCAGTCCCTGTGTCCCAGACAGAGCAGAGCCGATGGGTGCCACACAGAGCTGCCCTCATCCCTCTGCTACCCGAGAGACGAGTTGCTTGGACTGAGAGGCAGGAAAGGTGGACCCACAGGATCACTGTCCCCCAAGGATTGGGTTACAAAGGGTGGGGTTTAGAAAGTCTTCAGCCTGCCACTTGTGTCGCTGAGAAACAGGCTTAAGCCAAACAGCTATAGCTGCTCTTTAAAGGAAATAAGAGTGTTCACACAGAGCTTTGTTTAACTACAGTTTAACTACAGCAATGTAAATAGCACCATTAGTGAAAAGCCTTCTCCTGGAGGCATGGCCAGAGGAGGAATCAGAGCCCCTTGTTGGGCCCGCTGGTTATCCATGGCAGCTGGGTAGAATCTCCTCAGAGTCTGAAACATTTTCACCCCTTATTCAAACATTTGGGGTGCGGAAGGGAGGGGGCAAGGAAATCACAAAAACGTCATTCCAAACTTCCCTGTTTTTATTTTGTAATTTTGTGAATTTCAACATTTAGACAAACTTTCCCCCAGGTTTAATGGAGATGCCTGTGGGTGCTGGAAGCTTCACAGGTCTCAGCTTGAATGAGTGTTCTCTTGCACATCCATTCTCATAAATACCTTAGTCTGAAACATGACTAGATGGTCTAATGGGCCCTTCTGGATTGTTCATTATTCAGCCGTCCAGTCAGTGAACAGAAACAGAATCGGGTAGCTCAGATGACCAATCGTAGCCCATGAGTAACAAATATTCACAACAGCCTGAACAACGCACAGGCTGAACATTTTTGCTCACATATTTGGGTGTAATGATTGCCTCCATGGAAAATCAGGATTAATCCCACACGATTTGTGGACTAGAGCAGGAGCTAAATTCAGCCAGCTCTGAGCTCTGCAGCTGGGTTCGGACGGGGTTCACGCCCTGTTATACGGTAGGATGTATGCAGAGTACAGCTGGGTTCGGACGGGGTTCACGCCCTGTTATACGGTAGGATGTATGCAGAGTACAGCTGGGGTTCGAGATCCTGGCTGGACTGGAGGCAGTTAGAGAAACTATCCTTGGATTTATAATGGAACGTGTTTGCTGGGGAAGTCACTGAGGCCCAGATCCTCCAAGATAATGTAACTGGGCTTCTAACTTCCACTGATTTAGTCCAATTAAAGTCCTAACTACCCCTGAAGCTCTGGGTTGGAGTGACTAACTGCCAAGCCCCCAGTGCTGCCCTGCCATCACTTGTCAGCACCTCAACCACAGCGGACGGAGAGTCACAGATGGTTAGTTTCTGGCACAATCCCCCATGTGTCTCTGGGCTGAAGACAGAAAGTGCCCCTTTCAGGAGCCCACTGACTGAGAAAGAGCCTTCCCTAAAGTGGGGGCTTCTGCTTCTGGGGGAGAATGAGCAACCTCCCCAAGCAGAAACTTCCTAAATGTTTTCAGGCCTCGAGTTGGGTCTGACCCAACCCCTGCATCAGCACCCTCCTCCTCCCCCAACACTAGGGTGGAAAAGGGCCTCCAGTCGCTGGAGAGAGTTCTAGGGCCTGTGGCATGCAATCCAAGCTGCAGAGCGGCGCCTGTCTCTGCTTGCCATGAGCCCCTAACCTCTTGCCCAGTGGTTGGAGCAGACGACCTGTGAACAGGGATCTGCCACCTCTCAGGAGAGTGCCCTCACCAGGGGCCGCCCTGGGCTCCTCAGTCTCTCCTGGTGAAGCTGTTCCATGGTGGGTACAGAATTAGAGCAATTGGAGCGGGGGACCAGGACCGTGCGTCTCCCCTCCTGGGTGAGTGCCCAGCCTGCTGGGCTGGCGGGTAGCAGGGAACGCCTGCTCCTCTGCATCTCGTGGCTGCTTTGGGTGGAGCTGGGCAGGCTGTGAGTGTGCCTGTGGGATTGGGCCCCACAGCAGAGTACAGTGGAGGAATGCCCCATTTGTGGCTTGCACTGGGACTCAGGCGCTGCAGGCCTGCCGGGGGGCTGCAGTGCAACGCCCAGAGGCAGAAGTGTCAGTGTGTGTGGAACTTGCACTCGGACACCGTTGAGTGTAGGCACCTGCAGGGTTCGGTGGCAGCTGAGCGAGGGTTTGCGGATGCCAGTGACACCTAATGAGGTGGCGAGGTGCCTGGGCCCCTTCGTGACGGTAGTCCAGTGGTGTGTGCTGCACAGGGAGTGCTATCAACAGTTGCCCATGGCTCTGTTTGTTCCCACTTTCCCTCTTCTGAGTTGTCCCCAAATCAATAGCGTTCTGGCCACCCCTGCTGAGAACATTCCTGGTGAGTTTGGAATTCATAGAATCATAGAAGATTTGGTTTGGAAAAGACCTCAGTAGGTCATCTAGTCCAACCCCCTGCTCAAAGCAGGACCAATCCCCAACTAAATCATCCCAGCCAGGGCTTTGTCAAGCTGGGCCTTAAAAAGCTCTAAGGAAGGAGATTCCACCACCTCCCTACGGAACCCATTCCAGTGCTTCACCACCCTCCTAGTGAAATAGTGTTTCCTAATATCCAACCTATACTTCCTGCACTGCAACTTGAGATCATTGCTCCTTGTTCTGTCACTGCCACCACTGAGAACAGCCGAGCTCCATCCTCTTTGGAACCCCCTTTCAGGTAGTTGAAGGCTGCTATCAAATCCCCCATCACTCTTCTCTTTTGCAGACTAAATAACCCCAGTTCCCTCAGCCTCTCCTTGCAAGTCATGTGCCCCAACCCCGTAAAAAATTTTGTTGCCCTCCACTGGACTGTCTGCTATTTGTCCACATCGTTTCTGTAGTGTGGGGCCCAAAACTGGACACAGTACTCCAAATGTGGCCTCACCAGTGCCGAATAGAGGGGAATGATCACATCCCTCAATCTGCTGGCAATGCCCCTACTTATACAGCCCAAAATGCCATTAGCCTTCTTGGCAACAAGGGCACACTGCTGACTCATATCCAGCTTCTCATCCCCTGTAATCCCCAGGTCCTTTTCTGCAGAACTGATGCTTAACCAGTCGGTCTTCAGCTAGTAGCGGTGCATGGGATTCTTCTGTCCTAAGTGCAGGACTTTGCACTTGTCCTTGTTGAAGCTCATCAGATTTCTTTTGGCCCAATCCTCCAATTTGTCTAGTTCACTCTGGACCCTAATCCTATCCTCCAGCGTATCTACCTCTCCTCCCAGCTTAGTGTCATCTGCAAACTTGCTGAGGGTGCAATTCATCCCATCATCCAGATCATTAATAAAGATGTTGAACAAAACCGGCCCCAGGACCGACCCTTAGGGCACTCCGCTTGATACCGGCTGCCAGCTAGACGTGGAGCCATTGATCACTACCCGTTGAGCCCAACGATCTAGCCAGCTTTCTATCCACCTTATAGTCCATTTATCCAATCCATACCTTTTTAACTTGCTGGCAAGGATACTATGGTATCTTTTAGTATCGGCTCTGGCGTTCAGCAGTTACCCTGTGACTGGCAGAGAAAGAGACACCATGGAGCGAGTAAGTCTAATTAGGCTTGTTCCCGCTTCTGGAGCCCAGGAGCAGATCAGGGGCCAGGAGAGCTCTCCCCTCCTATGCCTGATCCGGTTCCTCTCAGGAGAGGGCCTAACACCTGAGATCCAGCCAAACTGCAGCCCCCTTTGTCACTTCCGCTTGGCTATTACCCAGCAGGTAGAGGAACTGCAGGCAGTGTGTCACTGCCATGCTCCCTGCCCATTCCAGGCTCTCCCTCTGATTCCAGCTCCCGTTCAAAGCTCCCTGTGATGGGTTCGGTCACAGCGACCCCCTTGGGACTGTCACTTGATGTGCTGAAATTACTTCTGAGCCCATTTTCACTGCCAGCTTGGGACTCCAGAACCCTGCCTTGTTCAGCCAAACACGCCAGCCTGCTGCAACACAGACCCAGGTCTGGTCCACAGCCCCAAAGCTGCAGATTTTAACCAAAAACTGCTCAGCGGGTCACCTGTCACCAGCACCCAGACACCCAGTTCCCAATGGGATCCAAACCCCAAATAAATCCGTTTTACTCTGTATAAAGCTTATACAGTATAAACTCATAAATTGGCCGTCCTCTATAACATTGATCATAGAGTATTAGGGTTGGAAGAGACCTCAGGAGCTCATCTAGTCCAACCCCCTGCTCAAAGCAGAACCAACACCAACTAAATCATCCCAGCCAGGGCTTTGTCAAGCTAGGCCTTAAAAACCTCTAAGGATGGAGATTCCACCACCTCCCTAGGTAACCCATTCCAGTGCTTCACCACTCTCTGAGTGAAATCGTGTTTCCTAATATCCAACCTAGACCTCCCCCTCTGCAACTTGAGACCATTGCTCCTTGTTCTGTCATCTTCCACCACTGAGAACAGCTGAGCTCCATCCTCTTTGGAACCCCACTTCAGGTAGTTGAAGGCTGCTATCAAATCCCCCTCACTCTTCTCTTCTCTGATAGAGAGATATGCACAGCTGTTTGTTCCCCCAGATATTAATCACCTACTCTGGGATAATTATTAAACAAAAATGATTTTATTAAGTATAAAAAGTAAGATTTAAGTTGTGTGGAAAACCCAGGACTGAGGGGTAGTAATTAGTCCCAGGGGGTTAAAAGGCCTCTCCCTATCCACTGAGGGGAGATAACCAGGGGGAAATAAGGGTCAGCTGGAACAGGGGTTACCAGGGAACTAATTAGATTCAGCTGGCCCAACTGCTGGAGACCTTTTTAAACCCTCCCTGGCGTGAAAGCAGGGGGGAGAGTGAGAGAAGCAGGAAGCTGCCAGCAAGTTAGGTGCAACAGGGCTCTGAACCCTTCCAGCAAGGAAGGCTGTGCTCTGTAACCAGCACAAGGGACTGACTGAGGGAAGGGTTAGCCAGACCCTGTGCTACCTGGAAGGATTTGCTTTGCCCAAGCCTGTGTCTCCAAGCCTAAAAAGGACTGAGCCTGCTGAGGAGAAGAAGGTACTTTGCCACATGTGGTTTCAAGTAATAACAGACAAAACAAAGTCACCAAGCAAAGTAAAACAAAAACACGCAAGTCTAAGCCTACATTAAGAAACTGATTGCAGGTAATATCTCACCCTCAGAGATGGTCCAATAAGCTTCTTTCACAGACTAGATTCCTTCCTTGTCTGGGCCCAGTCCTTTCCCCCGTACAGTCCTTGTTAGATCCAGCAGACAGCTCAGGTGGAAACTAGGGGTCTTCTCATGACTGGAAGCCCCCTTTGTCCTGCTCCACCCCCTTTTATAGCTTTGGCACAAGGCAGGAATCTTTTGTCTCTCTGGTTCCCACCCCTCCTTCTAAATGGAAAAGTATCAGATTTAAGATGGATTCCAGTATCCTGTGAGACCTCATTCTTCATTACCCATGGGCTGGCCCACAGTACACAGGAAGGCTTGCAGGTTAATAAACCATCTACAACCAATTGTCCTAGTCAATGGGAATCATCAAGATTCTAAACCACCATTAATGCCCCCCACTTTGCATAATTACAATAGGCCCACAGAGTTATACTAGCTTCAGATACAAGAATGATACATTTATACAGATAGGATGGACACACTCAGTAGATTATAAGCTTTGTAATGATACCTTACAAAAGACCTTTTGCATAAAGCATATTCCAGATACATCATATTTACATTCATTGATCTTTGATTATCAGCAGGTAAGTATGCCCAGTGGTCTGTGATGGGATGGGATCTGAGTTACTACAGAGAATTATTTCCTGGGTGCTGGCTGGTGAGTCTTGCCCACATGCTCAGGGTTTATTGCCATATTTGGGGTCGGGAAGGAATTTTCCTCCAGGGCAGATTGGCAGAGGCTCTGGAGGTTTTTCTCCTTCCTCTGCAGCATGGGGCACGGGTCATTTGCTGGAGGATTCTCTGCAGCTTGAGGTCTTCAAACCACAATTTGAGGACTTCAATAACTCAGACATAGGTTAGGGGTTTGTTATAGAAGTGGATGGGTGAGATTCTGTGGCCTGCATTGTGTAGGAGGTCAGACTAGATGATCATAATGGTCCCTTCTGACCTTAAAGTCTATGAGTCTATAAACATACTGTCATAAAGCATATGGAGTGCAACGTCACACTCCCCTCCTCGGGGACGACTGGAGTCCGGGTGGTTACAAACTTCCCACAGGAAATCAAACCACCAAAAGAACAGGAGAGATGCCCCGGGCGGCCAGGGCAGAGTCCTGTGTGCATGGTCAGGGCCTTGGTACTGGGGGCAGCATTGTACCCCTCAGCCATGCACAGAGGGGACTCTATGTACAGCGTGGTGGTGCACTGTCCCCATTCCTCCCTGCTCATGCACAGCTTGGCTCTGGGGTCCATTGCTCCCCTCTGGCCTGTTGGAGCTTGTCCTGTATGGAGAAGGCTGAAGCCCTGCCTGGGGACACCCCCTTTAAGGCTGTCTGAATCAGCTCTTAAAGTGTCAGGTTTCAGAGTGGTAGCTGTGTTAGTCTGTATCAGCAAAAAGAACGAGGACTCCTTGTGGCACCTTAGAGACTAACACATTTATTTGGGCAGAAGTTTTCGTGGGCTAAAACCCACTTCATGGGATGCATGCAGTGGAAAATACAGTAGGAAGATATAGATATACACAGAGAACATGAAACAATGGGTGCTGCCATACCAACTCTAACGAGAGTAATTAATTAAGGTGAGCTATTAGGTGAGCTATTATCAGCAGGAGAAAAAAACCTCGTCGTGATACTCAGGATGGCCCATGTGTAGCCCAACCAATGACAAAGGCAGAGTGAAGGTCTCTGCCAAATGATTCCCCCCACCCCACGTGTGCCACGGTGCCGGTGGGCCCAGCGCGGCGCCTTGGCTTGGAGCCGTAGAACGCAGCACCTCTGAAAAGGGCGAGTTAAATGGCAGAGCCTGAGAATTGCAGACAGGGCACAGATGCTGAAATGACTGCAGGCCCATTCTCCGCTGCATTAGCTGAGCAGGGGCTGGGGGCTGGGGGGAGGCTCACACATTTCCTGGCGTGTCAGCCCCCAGAATCAGCTCCTGCAGGGCTGGGATGGGTCCTGACCGAGCTTCCCTTCTCAAGGTCTGGGGAGCTGCACGGGAGCCAAGCGCCTGCCACAGCCAGGCCCCTGAGCAATGTGTTTGGGGCTCTCCGGCGATGAACCAGATTTGTTTACGTACAGTCAGTCTACAGCAGGCCAGCTCCTTTGCTGCGGTGCAGGGCCATGACAGAGGCGGTGCCCACCTCTTCACTGTCCCCACACTGCAGCCATAGGAGCTGCTGTCTCTAAGCAGTGCCAGTGGGACCTTCGCTCGGGCCCCAGGGCTGCAACCCTCCCTGCACCACGTTCCCGCTCCAAGGCACTGGGGCAGTGTGGGCACAGACTGCAGCATGGGGCCTCGGGCATGGCTGGGGGCTGCTCCTCGGCCTCTTGCCTTGCCCTGGTGAGTGTAAAGAGCCCAGACTCCCCTGAAAATCACCGGGGGACTGATCCTCCCATCACTCCCTTCATGCCGCCCTGCCCAGTCGCTCCCCGACGGGGGCTGCTGCCCCTTGTCCTCTCTCTCAGGAGAGCCCTGCAGCTGCCTCTTCTCCACTTGTCTCTCTCTACCTCCCAGCGTGCTCCCAGCTCCCTGTCCCCGTGCGCTGCCACCGGAGGAGTGCTCCAAGTGCCCTGGCACAGGCGTGCCGTGGGGAGGAGGTTGCCCCCAGCCCCCAGTCGAGGGGCCTGCAGTCAGGAGAGCACAAGGGCTGTCCCCTCTGAGCACCCGTGTGGCACAGATCGCCCCAGAGAGCAAGGGGAGCAGCTGAGAAGAGGCCAGGCTGTGGTCCTGCCCCCATAAGCCCTGCCCCTGTGTGCTGTGGAGCTGAGACAATCCCTGCTAGTGCTCGCTGGCAAGGCACAGCTCTCATCGCCCCAGGCCGCGCCTGTGCTCACCGGTACCTGGCGCAGGCTGGCCCTGCAGCTGCCCCACGGGTAACTGGTCTGGGCCTCCGCCGTCCCTGTGCAGCCAAGCTCGGCTCCCCCTGGCCCCTGCCGGATCAGCCCACTGACTGCTGCTGTTGCCGTTCCAGAGCGCATTACTCAGACGGTGGAGATCACCAAACACGTGGTGGACATTGAGGAGAAGGGGGTCAAACTGCGCCTGACCATCGTGGACACCCCAGGATTCGGCGACGCCGTGAACAACACGGAATGGTGCGTCCCACAGGAGAGGAAGGGGCCATGGCTCCGCAGTTCACCCGGCAGGATGAGCAGGAGCCCGGGCAGCCACGCCCACTGGGCAGTCTGGCCCCAGGAGAGAACAGAAATGACACCAAGTACTAGATGAGCACAGGCCACTGCACACAAACCAGCCCTGCCTCACTGAACTGCTCACATCCTCCTGGGGTGGGGCAGCAGAGACGGGAGGAGGCTCGGGGTGCAAATCAGGCTTTCTGCTGATGACCTGGAAGCCTGGTGCTCAGCGGTCCGGAGAGAGGAACATAAAAGTAGTAGTAACTGAGCCATTGGGTGCAAAGGGGACAGTCCCGGAGGGCAGTCCTGGTGTCGGTGCTTGGCAGTACCCCGGAGAGGGAGCTGAACAAAGTGGCAATGCTCATGGCTGGCCCAGAATTCCTGGCTTCCCAGGCTGCCTTGCGGGGTAAATGTCTGCTCTGGACTGGCTGTTTGTTGCTCCTGTGATTTATCTGCACAATGCATGCAGGGACTCAGCCAGTAAAATGACTTTGGAAGGCCAGCCTGGCACGCTCCAGCTCTTACATCTGCCAGAGCTCCAGGGCTAGGGATGTGTGCATGCAGGCCCTGACCCCACCTGTGGTGTGAGGTTCGCCCAGTAACAAACCCCATTGTTCTGGATTCATTTCTGCCAGGAAGTCTAGCTTAAGTTTGCACCAAAGGAAATAATGCCACCTAGCTCTTAAACAGCACTCCAGAGGGTGGGGTCTTTATCCTCATTTTACAGATGGGGAAACTGAGGCACGGGGCAGTGACTTGCCCAACGTCACGAGCCCGCCAGTGGCAGAGCTGGGACCAGGTCTCCAGAGTCCCAGTCCAGTCCAGTGCTCTACCCACTGGGAAACACTGCCTTTCCCCAGACACAGCTACAGATCAGACAAACCTTAAAAGTCCAACAATCCTGACCCAGACCCCAACAGATGATGAGACTGGCCCAGCGACCCAGAGATTTATCAGAAAAGATTAGTGGCTTTTTCTCTGTTTGATCTGCTTCCCACCCCCTCTGTGCCAGTCATAGCAAGACCAGCTCTGCCACATGCCAGGGAGGCAGCTGTGTTTCCTGCTGCACAGAGGGATATGCTGGGCTTGGCCCCAGTGGTGCTATGCTCTGTCTGAACACACATCAGAGACAGCCCTACCCTGAAGAGCTTTCAGTGTAATGCAGTGGGGCTGTGGGAGCTGGAAATGGGGTAGAGCCCCTCAGACATGTGTGGGAGCTACACTGGGCAGGAATCAAACTGGTGACAGACACCCAGCACCCTCTCTCCCCTTCCACCAGCTGTAACAGGTGTGAAGGAGAGTGAGGTTGCTCTTTTAAATCAAGTTCAGGACCAGGCTCTCCTGCCCTGGACACAGGCAAAATCCCACCCCAACAACTGCTCTCGGTCTCAGGCCGCCGCAAACAGCCAGCTCCCATTAACCCAATAAATAATAAACTGCACCAGCAGAACGACTGTTAGTACGGTGTCCCCGCTCACTTCTCAGAGCACAGCTTCCAGGCTAGACCCCTGCTAAGTCACACTAGCAGCTAACGCGTCTGTATTTACTGCTCCCCTGCTTAGCAGCTGGGTGTGAGCCCACCATCTTTAGTTCCATAGCTCAGACCTCTTCTATGTTAGCTGCTGTTCTCTGTGGGCTGACCTGTACAGGAGGACACGACTCGCCCCTCTCCAGTGGGCTACACAAGTGTTTGTGAGACAGCAGCAGAACATGGGGCAGTGGGATCTGTGGTTTGTCTTCCTGCCTGTGGGAGCAGATTGCGAGCTAGTGCTCATAGTGCAGTGCCCGTGTGTGGGTCGTCGGAGGCACTGAATCTGGCACCGCTGGGGGGCGGGGGAGCATGAGCTTATACTGCTTGAGCGAAAGAGGCAGCTAGCATAACATGGGTCTAATGGCAGAGTCCCAGATCTCTAGCTGTGGTGTAATTACTAGCGAGTGATACAGAACCACACTGTGCTAGTGGGGTACAGAAGCACCTGATTTGGCACATCACAGCTGTCAGGTGAGGAGTGGCTCTGTTACATTTTCAGCACTTTATGATGTGCTCTTGCACATGCTCTGTTGTCTTAGCTGAGGCCTGGATGAAGGACATTTCCCCAGGCCTGCGAGGTTAATTCAGCATGCGAGGCTGACAGAGGAGGATGAGAATTTCCCAATTGCCGGCCGTCATTTGCACTGTCAGAGATCAGATGCTGGCCTGGGTTCTGGTGCAGCCATCCCTGTGATTCAGCACTAGTGAAGCTCGTAGCTTCTCACATCTGGCTCCCGGCTGGAGAGGCGCAGCAGCTCCCTGCAGCTCCCGCAGGACAATGGAAGCAGGCTAATTCCATGCTGATGGTCTTACACTTCCTAGTGCAGAGAGTTCTTTTCACATGCTGGCCGGCGCACCGGGGACTGGGCTCACTTGGCTCTCTCCACCCTGTCCCCTCTCTTCCCAGCTGGAAACCTGTGGCTGATTACATAGATCAGCAATTTGAGCAATATTTCCGGGATGAGAGTGGCCTGAACCGGAAGAACATCCAGGACAACCGCGTGCACTGCTGCCTCTACTTCATCTCACCCTTTGGACATGGGTATGGGAAATCCAGCCACAGCCGATCCCTCCCTCCTTCCCTGAGAATGCTCAAAACCACCTTACCCACAAGTCCTAGACTTGCTGCTCAGTAAATGAGTGCTGGCCCTGGGTGGGCCCACAGTGTGATGCACTGACAGCTCTGCTGCAGGAGTCTTGACTGAGGGCTGCTGTGGGAACGCTTGCATTGCAGGGGGTTCAGCAGGCAGTGGGGAGGCAATGACTGCACGATGCTCACACTGCCGGAGTCCTGTCTGGTCACTGCCAGGGCACTGCTCTGGGGAAGCTCACACTGTGGAGTCCCAGCCGGCACTGCCAGGGGGATGCGCGCTCTGCTGGAGTCCTGCCAGGGCACTGCTCTGGGGAAGCTCACAGTGTGGAGTCTCCAGCTGGCACTGCCAGGGGGATGCGCGCTCTGCCGGAGTCCTATCTGGGCACTGCCAGGGCACTGCTCTGGGGAAGCGCACAGTGTGGAGTCCCCAGCTGGCACTGCCAGGGCAATGCTTGGCAGATGCTCACACTGCCAGAGTCCTGTAGCTACGAGACCGTCCAGCCCCAATTTACAGGGCTAACTCTGTTCTCTGTTGGCAGCCTTCGTCCCCTGGATGTGGAATTCATGAGAGCTCTCCATCAGCGGGTGAACATTGTGCCCATCCTGGCAAAAGCTGACACCCTGACCCCCTCAGAGGTGGAGCGCAAGAAAAGCAAGGTGAGAGGAGGCCTGGCTGCCTCTGAATTCCTCCCTCCCCCCAGCCCAAGTAATGGACTGCTCCTCCCGCCCTCGCCCCGGCTGACACTAGGGTCCTTCACTCTGGCATTGCATCTGTACTGGGAAAATGGGAGCCACAATTCCCCACCAGTGCCGTTAACCATTGACAGCCAGGGCAGCAGCTGTGTGCTTCCTGGGACTCAGCCAGGGTGTCCTGCACACGTCTGGCACCGGCCTGGTACAATGAGCCTGTCTACGCCTCAGCCTCCGCCATCACTCCCCGGGTGCTGGCGGCAGCACGGCCAGAGGAGCCATGGGACGAGGGGCGGCAGGCGTGGAAGCGGCGCCTGCCGGGCCGGCGCTGGCGGCAGCACGGCCAGAGCAGCCATGGGGCGAGGGGCGGCAGGCGTGGAAGCGGCGCCTGCCGGGCCGGCGCTGGCAGCAGCATGGCCGGAGGAGCCGGCGCTGGCGGCAGCACGGCCAGAGCAGCCATGGGGCGAGGGGCGGCAGGCGTGGAAGCGGCGCCTGCCGGGCTGGTGCTGGCAGAAGCATGGCCGGAGGAGCCATGGGGGGGGCAGCAGGCACGGCTGGAGGAGCGAGGGGCCCGGCTCCTCGGCCATCGCGCCCCATGCTCAACGTGGCCCCAACATCGCCGCAGCCACCTTCTGCGGCGGTGGCTCAGGGCTCGGTGGCCAAGCGCTCCCTGTCCCTTGCTAATGCGGCGGGCGGGGGAGGCGAAAGGGCCCCTGCGCCTTTAAGGCCGCCTGGCTGGCGAGCCCCGTGTGGAGCGCGCCGAGCACCGGGAGCAGGCTGGGGACAGGCGGTGGCTCAGGACGGAAGGTGGGCGGGGGGGGGTCCAGTGCCTTGCACTGGGGG
Organism: Mauremys reevesii; assembly: GCF_016161935.1. Taxonomy (NCBI): domain Eukaryota; kingdom Metazoa; phylum Chordata; order Testudines; family Geoemydidae; genus Mauremys; species Mauremys reevesii. The sequence continues at coordinate 239,820 of NC_052642.1, forward strand.
GCCCGGGTGAGAGGCTCCCCAGGGCCGGGCCCACAGGGCAGGAGCACAGGCTGTGCTGTCTGGACAGGGGGGACTCTGGGGTGGGGGGGACGGGACCCCGCGGGTGGGGCCGGGCGGCACAGCCCGGCGGGGGACACCTGCAGAGCGCGCTGGGCAGGAGAGACTCTCCCGGGGATGGGGGGGCATCCGCACCCCCGGGAAGCCGCAGGAGTCCTGAGCCGGCCCCGGGGTTAATCTGGGGGGGAATGGGAGGAGTCAGGAGGCGTGGCCAGAGGAGGAGCCAAGGGGGGCGTGGCCAGAGGGGGAGCCAAGGCAGGGCACCTTTTTTATGTTTGCTCCCCCTACACTTAAAACCTGGCTACGCCTCTGTCACTGTAGCCAAGGCCTGTTTTAAACAGGCATTTCTATAGGGTTCCTCCCAGATTACCCGAGTGCCCCCCTCGGTATCCCAGGAATGGGAGAGGACAGGACAGAGAGGGAGCTGCAGAGTCCTACAGGATACTAAGGGAAGGGACAGCAGGGTGCAACCCCTTTGAAATGGAGGATGTAAGAGACAAGAGCTGGTCCCTGTGGCCTCATGGAGTCTGAGGATTGGTGAGAAGAGGGAGGGAGGTACAGGCCAGGCTGCAGAGAGTGCAGCTGCCACACCCTGTGTGCCAGAGGGTCCCTGGGGCACAAGACAATGGTCAGAACTGGCCGTGGGGAGAAAGTGGCCCATGTACCATGTCGGGGACCTGGCCTGTTTGTAAACCATAGGAAATGAACCACTGGTGTCTGGATTCTACTGTTCGGTGTGAGATGGAAGAACAGACAGTAGTTGGCATGTAGGTGAGCATAACGTAGTCCTCTCTCTCCTGGGATGCCCTTAAAATGAGGGTGCCAGAAGACAGGGCTGAGCGCCAGAGCCGTCAGTCGGGGGGCTTGTTTCTTTGTTCAGATTCGAGAAGAAATCGAACGTTACGGGATCCGGCTCTACCAGTTCCCTGAGTGTGACTCTGATGAAGATGAGGATTTCAAGCTGCAGGACCAGGCATTGAAGGTGAGCAGATGAGAGCGGCTGTTCCTCTGAATGCAGTTCAGGGAACAGGGTCAGAGTCACCTGCTAAGCCCCAGGTATATCTTGTGTGACAAATGCAGCCAGACATGCCTCAGCCCAGTGGCTTCTACACTCTGAGAAGGGCAGCTTTATAGTCCAGCCAGAAGGGAAACCTTCCTGGCTCATCTGTTTACTGGGAGGGAGGCTCTGACCAAGAACAGGAGATAATGGAATTAGACCCCACAAGGGCATTAGCCAGCTCTGGGGAATCACCTGATCTAGTGAGTAAGGAGCAATGGGAGGGAGGGAGGGAGGGTTCAAATCCACAGGCATGGGAGAAGGGTGGGGGATCCCCAAAGGCTAGATCCTCTGAAGAGGAAAGAGGCAAGGAGCACAAATCAGCCAGTGTGGCTGCAGGAGGGGCTGCTCAGAGATCTGACACCCTGAAAATACAGCGTGTGGGGGAAGCAGCCAGACCAGTCCGTATTCGAACCAGCCTGGGCTTTGGCAGGAGAGCGACCAGCGGCAGATAAAGGAATGAGTGGTCATGTACCAAAGGACAAAGGCAGCTAGGTCTTCCAAAGTGTGGTCATTAGAAGAACCCTGGGGGAAAGCACCAGAGGAGACAGTGCCCAGGTGTAAATGAAGGTTAGGGAGGTTTCAGAGCTGCCTTTGACAATAACGCTTTTAAAAGAAACCTGAAGGAAAGACTATAGACTGTGGTCACGGGGACGTGGTGTTACTAGCTGCTGACAGCTGCTGGCAGTGAGGAGAGCTGGACACAAACCGCTGAGCATGTCAGCTGAGTTCACGGCTCCTTTGACAGAGTGGCCTGTAAAGCACCCTGGGCCTGGGCCTGCTCCCGCTCCCGCTGGCGTCGACAGCAAACCTGCCACTGGGTCCAGCACGGGCAGGATCACGCCTGCAATGGCAGCAGAGAGTCCTGTGGCACCTTATAGACTAACAGACGTATTGGAGCATGAGCTTTCGTGGGTGAATCCCCACTTCGTCAGATGCATGGCTACCCCTCTGATGCCTGCAGTGGCGTCTCCCAGCCTCTGCCCTGGGCTCCCCCTGCCCAGCCAGCAGCGTCATTCTGAGCTTGGGGGCCCAGCACGAGGTACCGAGCTGCCCTAGCCTGTAGCATGGCACGTCAGGCCCGGATGGTGGACCCCAGCATCACACTGTGCTGTATGGAGCAGAGGGAGGGGCAGCCGTCCAGTTGGTTCTCTGGACTAGTAGGGGATCTGCCAGTGATCTCTGCTGGCTACTGAGAGTATGGGAGGTGAGCTTCTGAGTGACGGGCTTGCAGAAAGGACCAGGAGGGCCACTGAGATGCTGTTTCCCAGCCCAGCTGGCAGGAATTGCAACAGGATGAACACAGCGGTGATTTGTCACGAGTCCACTGTTGCTGGGCTGCTAGATCAGCATCTGGGCCCAGACTCGGGCCCTGCTCCGGCTCCCATTGAACTGTCAGTTTACATGGCTCTTCCGCTGCTAGCCACAGCAGCTCTCCAGGTCCTTTCCAGCCATTGCTCTGGGGTGCTCTGGCTCCTGTTCAGCGGGACATACCTGGTACTGCCAATCCTGTGTGACCCTTTGCAGCTGGCTTCTCTCTTCCAGCCCATCTCCTCTCTCCCGGCTCCACTTTCTCTCCTGCTGGCCCCACTCCTTCCCTGAGTGCTGATCTCAAGGGGAAGGAGCCCCAGCAGTGGAAAGCTACTTGCACTCCCATGCCAGGGGCTGGATTTAGCAAGGGCTCAGACACGGTGTGTCCTTCCAGTTGTAGTTTGGGCAACTCTGTGCTAGGTGGTGGCTAGTGTGATCCCAGTGAATGCATTAACCAGGCTTGTTAGCAGGACTGCAGAGCAAAGAGAGGGTGCGTCTACACTGGAGCTGGCCGTGTAACTTCCACTCAGGTGAACGCACCCACGCTAGCTGGGTCAGAGCTCACGTGCTAAAAATAGCAGCGTCGCCGCAGCTGCACAGGCCGTCCGAGTACGTGCATAGGAGCTCCGATGGGATTGTTCTCAGGGCAGCCAGAGCTACACCAGAGTAGTGAGCAAGCTGGTGCGGGTGTGTCTGCCCCCATGGGGAATGACAGCACCCACTCCAGTGCAGATGGACCCTGCGGTCCCAGAGCACCAGGGCTTGGGGAGGCTGTGGCCAGGAATAACCCCATGTCTCTGTTCCAGGAGAGCATCCCTTTCGCTGTGATCGGCAGCAACATGGTTGTGGAGGCCAAAGGAAGGCGAGTCCGTGGGCGACTGTATCCCTGGGGCATCGTGGAAGGTAAGGCGGGTTTGGCTTATAGCTCAGAGGCTCAGGGACCATGTCCTCCTCCATGTTCCTGGGCCCACCCCCACCCCCAGGGCAGTGGTGCTCACGGACGGGGACTGCTGCCGGTCTCAGCAGGCAGGGCTCTGGCACTCACACCAGACAGGCCCTGGCCAGCGATCTCAGTGCGGGTGCTCGGGGGCACGAAGTTGCTGCCCCACCTCCATATGATGGGGGAGGCCAGGGCCCTCCTTAGCCCTCATCATCCCCTCGTGCAGCCAGGCCAATTCCAAGCCGTGCTCTGCCTTTCTGCAGTCCCGGGCCCTCAGCTCCCCCACCCACCTGGGGGAGGCCCTGCTCTGCCGGGTGGCCCCGAGATCTGCCCGTCTAAGCCAGGCCCCTCCTCTGCAGTGGAGAACCCAGCACATTGCGACTTCGTGAAGCTGCGCACCATGCTGGTGAAGACCCACATGCAGGACCTCAAGGATGTGACACGAGAGACCCACTACGAGAACTACCGGGCGCAGTGCATCCAAAGCATGACCCGCATGGTGGTGAAGGAGAGGAACCGCAAGTACGGAGGGAGCAGGCTCAGGGCCTGTGGGGGCATAGGGGGGAGCGGGCACAGGGCCTGTGGGGGCATAGGGGAGCGGGCACAGGGCCTGTCGGGGTTTGGGGGAGCTGGCTCCGGGCCTGTGGGGGCATCGGGGGTCGCGGGCACAGGGCCTGTGGGGGCATCGGGGGAGCGGGCCCTGGGCCTGTGGGGGCATAGGGGGAGCGGGCACAGGGCCTGTGGGGGCATAGGGGGGAGCGGGCACAGGGCCTGTGGGGGGGGGTTGGGGGGAGCGGGCACAGGGCCTGTGGGGGCACAGGGGGAGCGGGCACAGGGCCTGTGGGGGCATCGGGGGGCGCGGGCCCCGGGCCTGGCGGGGCTCGGGGGGAGCGGGCACAGGGCCTGGGGGGGTACGGAGGGAGTGGGCACAGGGCCCATGCGGGTACAGGGGGAGCGGGCACAGGGCCCGTGGAGGTTCGGGGGGAGCGGGCACAGGGCCCGTCGGGGTTTGGGGGGAGCGGGCACAGGGCCTGTGTGGGTATGGGGGGAGCGGGCACAGGGCCCGTGGGGGCATAGGGGGGGAGCGGGCACAGGGCCTGTGGGGGTTCTGGGGGAGCAGGCACAGGGCCTGTGGGGGCATTGGGGGAGCGGGCTCAGGGCCTGTGGAGGTTCGGGGGGAGCGGGCACAGAGCCTGTGGGGGTTTGGGGGGAGCGGGCACAGGGCCCGTGGGGGCATAGGAGGAGCGGGCACAGGGCCCGTGGGGGCATAGGGGGGAGCGGGCACAGGGCCTGTGTGGGTATGGGGGGAGCGGGCACAGGGCCTGTGGGGGTTCGGTGGGAGCGGGCACAGGGCCTGTGCGGGTATGGGGGGAGCGGGCACAGGAGCAGCAAGACAGAGCCAGGCACAAGTGCCCACCCTGCTGAGAACCTTGGGAGTCAGGAGCAGGGTCTTCAGCCTGCAACGACAGCGTCTGTCAGCCTCTGCACTGAGCTCTGCATGGGGAAGTCCAGGGGAGCAGAGCCATGGTGCCTGCATCTCGGAATGGGCCTGGGAGAGGCAGGTGAGGGACGAGCGCTAGAGGAGACTGTCTACCCCGGACAGCCTCTCCCCTTTGGGGGTTAGCCCAAGGCTGGGCTGGTTCCCTTGCTGGGGAAGGAACGTGGCATGATACCGGTGTGCAGGCAGCAGGGGTGCAGGGTGAGGCCGCCCTTCCCTGCACACCGAACCACAATGACAGGCTCTCTGCAGAAAAACCATGATGGGTCACGTTCATCTGTGCGCTGTGCAGAGCCCTGGCCGGAGGTAGGGGGGTCCTGAAGCACCCACTCCTGTGGCTGATGGGGGCTGGTTAGATCATCCTGCCAGATGGGCCTTGCAGCAGCCAGGCACCAGCCAGATCATTGGAACATCCCAGCCATGCCCCTTCCCACCCCGACAAGCCCCTTTGCCCCAGGCTACCCCTGGCACCAGGACAGTTAGCTCCGAGCGAGCCCGGAAGGTGCCTGTGCCAGCAGTACTGCCTGGGCGGGACATACAACCCCGTGTGTAGCTGGCACAACATGGCTGCAGCGCCAGGGTGCACAGCCGGAAAGCAAGGGGCAGCTCCGTGGCCAGCACAGGGCTGGGAGCACAGGTCTCTCCGGTAGCACTCCGGGAGGGAGGCAGAGCTCCCTGTGGAGTCACTCGCTGCTGTGCACAGTGCTCTGGCTTCTCCGGTCACGTTTTGCCCAGGTGTAGGTGGTGGCCTAGGGCTCAGGGCAGGGGAGAGCCAGGCCCTCTGCCCATGTATCTGCTGCTCGCTATCTGCAGTGCCCTCACGTATGCACTGAGCTGTAGGGCCAGAACCTCTGCTGGGGAAAAGCTCCGTACCCGGGTTGCAATCAGAGATTGACTGCAGTTTACAGCAGCTGTGGCTCTGGCCCCTACTGCTGCTTCTCCTCTCACCCTGGTGTAACTCCAGTGGCTTCCGCAGAGCTACTCCTGAGTTAGGCCAACACAGCAGAGGGCAGGTCGGTCCCGTAAGGAGCTGTCTGCCCATAGCTTGAGTGGATGGTGACACCCAGGTAGCAGGCTAAACTGGCAGCTCTAATGGCTCATTCATAGTGATGAATCTCAGCTCGTCTCTTCGTGTACGTTGTTTTGCGGTATCCCCCTGGGGAAGAAGGCGAGAGTCCTCCACCTTGGGACTGTGCTGCAGCGACTGCTCTATGGAGTGACCCCGCTGATCCCCGGCATCAGATGACACCAGGCAGTGCTGTCTCCCCAGGACACCAGCCGGCTGGGAGCTCTCTGGAGCGCTGAACTCCCCCCTGGTCCCTTTCCTTGCGCTGGTTCATGGCTGTCCTTCGGTGGAGTGTGGCTCTGAGCTGCTGTCACAGCCTGCAGCTGGCCCTGTGTATCTGTTCTACCTCTGTTAGTTCATAAAAAGTATTTTGTTGTATCAAATGCTGTCTTGGTCCTGTCCATATCTACTCCGGAAAGTGACCGTGTGAAATGGCACGCTAGGCCCATGGGTTTTTGTGCCCCAGTCATTTCCAGTCCAGCAGGGCTCAGTTACTATGACTGTCTCTTTCAGACTCTGCCTGGAGTCTGAGAATCAAGTTGGTCTCTTCCTTTCTTGTGCATCATCATCAATCATGTAGGTTCTGCAGCCAGAATCACCAGTGGGCATGCAATAGTCTAACGGGCTGGCATTGTGAATGGGACTCAGTAACCAGTGCTGTTGGGAAGGTGTTCCTTCTTGTGCAGCCCTAGGATTACTAAAGCATGCACAGTCTGTGAGCACCCCTGTCACAGAGTCCCTGGGCGATGCTCTGGGACTGCTCCCCACAAAGCCAGGCAGGACTTCGGGGAGCCTCCTCTCCCTTGGAGCAGACTGTCTTCAGGGCAAGAAGCTCCCACGGCTTCACCTCCTGGGTCTGACCTTGGAGCATTCAGCATATGCCCCTCCATGCACTTCCCACAGCGAGTCCGCCCCAGCGGGGTCCTGGGGAAGCCAGAGGGTCCTGCCCCCCCACTTCGCAATCAGACATGACTCTCAGCCAGCCAGTAAAACAGAGGTTTATTAGATGACAGGAACATGGTCTAAAACAGAGCTTGTAGGTACAGAGAACGGGATCCCTCAGCCGGGTCCATTCTGGGGCCCAGCGAGCCAGACCACCCCGTCTGCCCTCATTTCCCGTCCCCAGCTAGCTCCAAACTGAAACCCCTCCAGCCCCTCCTTCTATGCCTTTGTCTCTTTCCCGGGCCAGGATCACCTGATCTCTTTGTTCACCTTTAGCCACCCCCTTGCAAGGGGGGGAAGGGCCCTGGCCATTTGTTGCTAGGAGACAGATTGTCGGCCATTTATGCCCACTGGAGACTTAAGAAATACAGAGGGGAAACTGAGGCACCCGCACAGTATTCAGAGGACACATTAAGAACAGTCCCACTTCCTTCATCACAACCCCTGTGGTGGCTCTGGAGACAGCTTGGCCAGAGCCCCGGATCTGGGCCAAGTGGACACAGGAGGCGTTTAGGGGAACCACTTCCCTAAACAGTGGCCAGGAGATGGACCATTCCACCAAAGGCAGACACAGGCACTTACCCTGCTGAGCCCAGCATTGTGCTGCCTCTCCTGAGCTAAGCCTCCTGCATTACTGAGCCGTGGGAACAATTTCTAGCCTTCAGACAACTGGCAGAGCAGGAAATTCAGGCCATACCCAAGTTCTGTGCTTAAAGATGGAATACAGCAAAGACCTGATGGTCAGACACCAGAGTAGGGATTAGAATTCAGTCCCAGTGGCTCAGATCCTCAGTGATATTTAGGTGCCTAGCTGATTTCATTGGGGTTAATCAACTAACTCCCCTTGAAATCAATGGGTATTAGGCGCTTAACTACACTTGAGAATCTGAGCCAACATTCAACGGCCTTGAGCAGGCCGGGGACAGGCGGCGGCGCAGGACGGAAGGTGAGCGGGGGGCCTTTCGTTCTAGGGTTATAATAAGGAGCTGCTGTCTTGAGGGAATCCAACAGCCATCCTACTGTATCTGAATGTGAAGTAGTATGGTCGTAGGACACACCCAAACAGTGAGCCAAGAGGGGCTGTTTCAAGTGCATCGGCCCTGGGGCTCAGGTAGTAAAGGCCTGCAGCTTTTGGACAGATTAGCTCTTCAGGCTCTCAGGGAGGAAAGAGATAAGAAGAGTTCGGGGAGCTCCGAGTGTGACTGCCATACACTGCCACAGTGGAAGTATCAGTTAACATCAGACTGAAAAAGGACAAGCTCCTTCTCCACTCAATTGTAGCAAATTCAGTCTGGGCAGCCACGTTTCCTCTGCAGCAGCTGGTGGGGTACGATAGGGCTCATGTACCATGAGCCTGATGGATCCAAGCTGCTCTCTCTCACACACGTTCTTGAACGATCGAGGAACCTGTTAGTCAATCCTCACTCTCCAGCAAGGACAATGCATTTGCCCAGCCTCCATGGTGGGTCATGACATGTGCCTATCTCTGTGCCACATTTCCACTAGCAGCTGGCTAACACTTCATCACCATATCCGGCCTTCAGACCATAACCAGAGAAGGGAGGAGGCTAAAGACTCCATATAGCACTCAGATGCAGTGGTGACAGGTGCTGTAGAAAGCCCCAAGACAGAGGAGCATCCTAGAACCTACAGGGTTCCTCTTGACATGGTTATTGCTACTATTTCTTCCCATGGGTAAAAGCATAAGAATGGCCATACTGGGTCAGATCAAAGGTCCATCTAGCCCAGTATCCTGACAGTGGCCAATGTCGGGTGCTTCAGGGGGAATGAACAGAACATGTGATCATCAAATGATCCATCCCCTGTCTCCCATTCCCAGCTTCTGGCAGTCAGAGGCTGGGGACACCCAGAGCATGGGGTTTCATCCCTGACCATCTTGGCTAATAGCCATTGATGGATCTGTCCTCCATGAATTTAACTAGTTCTCTTTTGAACACAATATTACTTTTGGCCTTCACAACATCACCTAACAACGAATTCCACAGGCTGACTGTGCGTTGTGTGAAGAAGTGCTTCCTTATATTTGTTTTAAAACTGCTGCCTATTAGTTTCCTTGGGTGACCCCTGGTTCTTGTGTTATGTGAAGGCATAAATAACACTTCCTTGTTCAGTTTTGCCATATTAGTCATGATTTTAGTCGTCTCTTTTCCAAGCTGAAAAGTCCCAGTCATTTTAATCTCGCCTCATATGGAGCTGTTCCATACTCTTAATCAATGTTGTTTCCCTTCTCTGTATCTTTTCTAATTTTAATATAACTTTTTTTGACATGGGGCGAACAGAACTGCTGCAGTATTTATATAGTGGCATTATGATGTCTTCTGTCCTATTATCTATCCCTTTCTTAATGGTTCCTAACATTCTGCTAGCTTTTTTGACTGCCTCTGCACAGTGAGCAGATGTTTTCAGAGAACTCTCCACGATGACTCCAAGATCTCTTTCTTGAGGGGTAACAGCTAATTTAGATCCCACCATTTTGGATATATAGTGAGGATGATGTTTTCCAATGTACATTACTTTGCATTTATAAACACTGAATTTCAACTGCCATTTTGTCACCCAGTTACCCAGTTTTGTGAGATCCTTTTGTAGCTCTTCCCAGTCTGCTTTGGACTTAACTATCTTGAGTAATTTTGTATCATCTGCAAATTTTGCCACCTCACTGTTCACCCCTTTTTCCAGATCATTTACTAATGCATCAAACAGCACTGGTCAGACCCCTGGGGGACACCACTGTTTACCTCTCTCTATTCTGAAAACTGTCCATTTATTCCTATCCTTTATTTTCTATCTTTTAACCAGTTGCTGATCCATGAGAGACCTTCCCTCGTATCCTATGACTGCTTACTTTGCTTAAAAGCCTTTGGTGAGGGAACTTGTCAAAGGCTTTCTGAAACTCCAAGTACACTATATTCACTGGATCACCCTTCTCTATGTGTGTTGAGCCCCTCAAAGAATTCTAGCAGATTGGGGAGGCATGATTTCTCTTTACAAAACCTGTGTCAACTCTTTCCCCAACAAATCGTATTCATCTATGTGTCTGATAATTCTGTTCTTTACTATAGTTTCAACCAATTTACCTGGTACTGAAGTTAGGCTTAGCAGCCTGTGATTGCCAGGATCACCTCTGGAGCCTTTTTAAAAAATTGATGTCACATTAGCTATCATCCAGCCTGATTTAAGCGATAGGTTACATACCAGTTAGTGGTTCTACAATTTTGCATTTGAGTTCCTTCAGAACTCTTGGATGATAACATCTGGTCCTGGTAACGTATTACTGTTTAGTTTATCAATTTGTTCCAAAACCTCCTCTCTTGACACCTCAATCTGGGTCAGTTGCTCAGATTTGTCACCTAAAAAGAATGGTTCAGGTGTGGGAACCTCCTTCACATCCTCTGCAGTGTAGCAAAGAATTCATATAGCTTCTCCAACAACCTTTTCTTCCTTGAGTGCTCCTCTAGCACTGTGGCCCCACTGATTGTTTGCCAGGCTTCCTGCTTCTGGTGCACTTAAAAATGTATTTGCGGTTAGCTTTTGTGTCTTTTGCTAATTGCTCTTCAGATTCTTTTTCGGCCTGCCTAATTATACTTTTACACTTGACTTGCCAGAGTTTATGCTCCTTTCTATTTTGCTCTGTAGGATTTTCACTTCCAGTTTGTAAAGGATGCCTTTTTGCCTCTAACCGCCTCTTTTACTTTCATGTGTAGCCACAGTGGCACTTTTTTGGTCCTCTTACTAGGTTTTTAATTTGGGATACACGTTTAATTTGAGCCTCTATTATGGTGTGGAAGAGGAGTCCAGCCCCCTAAAACACGTGAATGCTGCTAATGTGTTTTTGGCTAGCAGCCTCTGCCCAAATCCCTGGGAGCTGGAACAGGCCATATTACCAACCCCGTTGATACACAGATGTGGTGATAAGCTTCTGGTCCTAGCATCCCACTCAATGGCCAGGCCACAAGAGATAGGGGCCTCCTGTTTTCAGCCCTCAGCCTGGACTGATACATCTGTACGAACGATTGAGGCGCTCTGCCTGTGAGGAAGATGCAGGCTTGGCAGTCACTTGGGAAGGCCGTTGAGCAGTAAAACAGTGGTGATGCTGGTGAGCCATTCCCATCACTGCGGGTGGCTCCTGTTTCTTGTGTGCAGAAAGTAGGATCACTGGTTCTTGGGCCAGCTTCCATGGCATAAATGACAGGTCCATGCCCAGCACACAAGATACTGTGATCAGGGAGAAGCCTGCCTCTGTCATTCCACATGGACTGTACTGATTCAGGGGTTTGCTTTGGGGTCCCAAAAGTGTCAGTGACCGTGTGTGCATGTGGTGATTTATATGTATTTTGGGCCATATTCTCAGGGGGTGTAAAATGGTGTAACCCTGTTGTAGGCAGTGGAGCTGTGCTGATCCACTCCAGCAGAGGCCCTGACACTATAATAGTTGCCCTTGCTCAGTATAGCATCCTCTCTGCTTGGGTCTGGCAGACTGTACAAACACGGCACTTGGGATTGTCATCCCCACTGGCAGCTGAGACAAAGGGAGCCATGAGTCTGTTCCCAACCAGGAATAAAAGCCAGGTCTCCTGACCTACAATGCTGTGCATGAACCCCAGGCCCTGAGCATCTCAAAGGGAGGGAATTGTTTCATCTCTGTCGGAGTCTTCCTTGATTCTCAGAATAGCAGCTGTTGGAACACCTGAGGTGATCTCAATCTTTTCTACCAGAAGGAAGTCCAGCTACAATTGGGTGCAGGGTCAGGGGCAGGTGGTCAGGAGCAGATGCCAGAGAAGACCAAAACTACACAGTCATTCCAGCCTCACTTCCCTCCCTGAAATCTGGAGGAGACCTAATGCTGCTTGGAGGTGGAAGGTTGATACCACAGATACATACAGACCTTTGTTGCTTTATTGGCTCCTCTGAACAAATGAAGATAATTGTGGCGTGGGCGTGAACAGAAGAAGCCAAAATTCCTTTCAAGTCTAGAACCAAAGATTGCTGCATCTCCCTCTTCTTGTCCATCTGGAGCTGTTCATGCTACAAAATGTATTTCCAGATTCAGTGAAGCACCCCTATTCAGGTCTCCATGTGCCCAAAGCCCAGATCCAGACCGATTCAGTAGCATATGATGGTACTAGTTGGATTACTAGAAGGAGCTGTCGGGATCCTGGGTGGAAACAGGCAGGAGTTGTGGCAGGAGCTTGGGAGCCAAGAACTGAAGCCAGGGGTCAGAGCCAGTATCCCTGTCAAGCCAAGGATCAGGGATGGAGTCAGGAATCAGGCTGAAGGTCAATACCAGGTATCGGGGTCCGTGTTGGCGTTCCAGGGGTTGATCAGGACTCAGAATCCAAGTTGGAGCTGAGGTCAATACCAAGAGTTCAGGAACAGAGAAGCGGGGCAGTTGTGGCAGCGAGCCAGGATCCACATTGTTAACTGAATGCTTCTTGGCACACCTCATGGGCTTATCTAGGATCAAGGAGCCAATCAGGGATCACCAAGACAACTATCAGTCGGATCACTTAGGGCAGAACTTCCCGTGGCATGCCATCGCTGCAGATTGCAGGTCGCAGGGAGTGGCCAGATTACAGCTGCCACCAGGTGGCCGTGTGAGGCTGTTGGTTGCCGGGTAGCTCTTCAGGCCCAGCTTCAAGTGCCACTGATCCTTACATTACCTCCCACCCTCTCTGGGTGCTTCCTGCTGGGCCAGATTTGTCTGGGTGGTCTGCATGGAAGGCTGCCATGAGGTTGGAAGCTGGGATGCTGGCTCCCAGAATCGCTGCTCAGGGCCATATCCTTCCCAGTCAGTTAGATACCTGAAAGAGCCATGTTCCATTTTAGAATCCAGTATTTTGTGGATCACATGTTCATTTTGACCCTGGACCTGCACTGGTGGGGAGGCGGCTGTGTTTGATGCACAAGGGGGTTGGGATGTATGGCATTAAAAGAGACATATGAAACACTGGATGTCGGCTGCCTTGGACTGGGTTCCTGGGTGATAGGTGATGGAAAATGAAAGCCTGTGAAGAATTGGGCCCATCAAAGCTGTCTTTGACTGAGCACCTTTGCCCTATGCAGATTCTCTTAGTTTTTATGATCTCTGTAAACCTGTATCAGGCACTTTCAAGGCAGTGGCACCATTCATCAAAGGCAGCCTTGATTGATGGAAGTTCCTTATTTAAAATCTAATGATTTTATTCTGCCAGAGTGAGTTTCTGGGAGTAATAGGCACAGGGGAGCAATTGCTGCTGCGGGCCCATATCTTTGTGAAAATGTTGACCCAGTTGCTTCATTAGATATATCAGTCTCGAGGACAAAGGCCCACATGTGGTTGGAATGGATCAGGTTTGGAGCACTGGTGAAGGCCATCTTCAGTTGATTGAACACCTCTTGAGTCTCTGGAGACCAGGTGAAGGAGTTGTGTTTGCAGAGAAGCACTGTCAATGGGGCTATTTCAGTCTGAGAATCCAGGACTGAAGAAGTGCATATAAAAATTAGCAAACCCAGGAAGCATTGCAGCTCCTTAATGTTCAGGGGGACTGCCCAGGACTGAACAGCATTAACCTTTCCAGGATCCATTCGGAGGCCCTCAGGGGACAAGATGTAATCTAAGAACTCCATGGAGTGCTGATCGAAGGTGCACTTGGTGCTGTGCATATAGATCATGTCAGCAGATTCAATCCAGGACTGACTGGACATGTTGAATATACTAGTCGTGGCTCTCCAACAAAACAAATAGATCATCAAGGTAGACTAAGACATAGTGATCTAGGATGTCACAAAATACCTTGTTCACAAAGTGCTGGAATGTTGCTGGAGCGTTTGTAAGATCAAATGGCATTTGTAGCAGCCAGACCAGGTTCAAAAGGCTGTTTTCCACTCATCCCCTGCACAGATCCGCACCAGTTTGTAGGCTCCTCGCAGACTGAGCTTGGTAAACATCTGGGATGATCATACACAGTCCTACAATTCCAGAATGAGTGGGAGAGGATACCGGTTTCTGATGGTTCACCTGGTTGAGGTTCCCAGTAATCTGTGCTCAAAAAGCACTGAGGCCCCAGCAGGGGAGGTAGAGGGATGGATAATCCCCTGAGCTAGGTTCTCCTGGACATAGGATCACAGGGTGGCCATCTCCAGCTCCGATATGGCATAGATGTGGCCAAAAGATATCTTGGCCCCAGGTTACAGCTCAGTTGGACAATCCCGGTCACAGTGTGATGGTAGGACATCAGCGTTCTTCTCAAAAACATCCGCATAGTTATGGTGCTTAGCAGGAAGAGCAGGAGTCAGCTTGGATGAGGGCACCTCTGGGGCGACCTGGATTTGGCCTGCAGGAGTGTATCTTGAAGCCAGGACTCGTCTGTTGGTGCACTCAGGCAAACTTGCTGACTGAATTCAGAGCAGAAACTGATTTTCTGCTCACGCCAAAGGACATGCAGGTCAAGAGTGGCCAGCCATAAGATGCTGAGAACTATGGGGAAGTGGGGTGAGCGAATCATTCTGAACCATAGGATTTCTTCGTGGTCCTGGATAACAACTTTCAGGGGCACAGTTTCCAGTGTTACTGGGCCAGGACAGGTGTGAGCCATCTATAGTCTCTATGAGGTTGGGGGCTGTTTTTTGCTGCAGTGGGATGCCCAAGGCTTGTGCCATATCGGCATCTATAAAAGTGACCGTAGCCCTGGAGTCCACGAGTGCCGCTGTGGGGAATTTGTTCGGGGCTTCCCTGGGATGTGCACAAAAACCTGGATTTGCAAGTATGGTGAGGGCTTGCTGTGCCTTGGATGTGGGCCCCAGGGCCCACCCATGCTGGCACACATCTCCGGGCCTGTGTTTGGTCATTACTGTCTTTTTCTGTGTGAGAGCCCGCAGGGGACAGCTGGCAAGAGTATGGCTGGACTCTCCACAGTAGAAATACTTGGTGGTGTTCGCTCTTCTTTGGGGTCACATGATGATGGGCTGCACCAATTTGCTTGGTTTCTGGGATCAGCTTGGAGATGGATGGGTACTCGGGACCATCAGCTAGGTGGCAACACAGTCCCCTTCCTTTCTTCACTTCGCTTGTGCAACTTGTCAGTGCATATGGTGAGGCCAGCTAAGTCATCCAGACGGGTCGGCATTTCCACGTGAGCTAGCTCATCTTTGGTCTTTTCACGTGGCCCTCACCAGAATTTGTAGCGATGGGCCACTTTGTTCCACTCTGTATTGGAGAGGAGCCACCTACAGTGGGTGGCCGAGGAGGCAGGTGGTCTCTGCCCTTGCTGTAGTTTTTGGGGGTGGAAGTGGGGGTGGAGCAGATAACATTGGTTTAGGAACCTGCTGAAGTTTTGGCAGTCTCTGTTGAAGTGCTCTGGGAGGGGGAGTGTCAGTCTGGGGACCAGGTGAACGACTGCACCACGTGCTTGGAGCATAGTGTTCTCGTCCCAAGCCTGGGCGGCCTGCTCTCGCAGTAACTGGGTGATCTGCACCTGCAGAGCCTGCTTCTCAGATGAGAGCTGCACCATTTGTGTTTGTAATGGGGGACGTTCCTCTGGGGGGTTGTCAACCCATTCAGGAATGTCTAGTGCCTGGTGGGACATGCCGGGTGTGACAGGTTAGATCACAGAAACCCCATGGGGGCTGCCAAGACTACTTCTGCCCCTGCCTTCCCTGCCAGCTTGGGACTCCAGCACCCTGTCTTGGAGCAGACTGACATGTCTGGCTCAACAACGCAGACCCAGGGTCTGAACCACGTGCCCCAGAACTGCAGACTTAACTGAAAGCAACTTACAGAAGTGTTCCTGTCTTTAATACTCAGATGCTCTACTCCCAATGGGGTCCAAACCCCAAATAAATCCATTTTACCCTGTATAAAGTTTATACAGGGTAAACTCATAAATTGTTCACCCTCTATAACACTGATAGAGAGGTATGCACAGCTGTTTGCTCCCCCAGGTATTAATACATACTCTGGGTTAATTAATAAGTAAAAGTGATTTTATTAAATACAGAAAGTAGGATTTAAGTGGTTTCAAGTAATAGCAGACAGAACAAAGTGAATTACCAAGTAAAATAAAATAAAACATGCAAATCTAAGCCTAATACAGTAATAAAACTGAATACAGATAAAACCTCACCCTCTGTGGTGTTCCAGTAAGCTTCCTTTTACAGACTAGTCCCCTTCTAATCTGGGTCCAGCAATCACTCACACCTCCTGTAGTTACTGTCCTTTGTTCCAGTTTCTTTCAGGTATCCTTGGGGGTGGAGAGGCTCTCTCTTGAGCCAGCTGAAGACAAAATGGAGGAGTCTCCCACGGGCTTAAATAGACTTTCTCTTGTGGGTGGAGACCCCCTCCTCTCTCCTATGCAAAGTCTAGCTCCAACATGGAGTTTTGGAGTCCTATGGGCAAGTCAGATGTCCATGCATGACCCAGTCTTTCCAGGCAGCAGCCATTGTTTACATGCTACCCTGAACGTCCTCAGGTAGACTTCTTGTGTGGATTGGAGCCTTCCAAGATTCATTGTCCTTTAAGTGTTAATTTGTGCACTTAATTTGCACATTCCTTTCTCAAGAAGCTGACCAAATGCTTTACTAAGGCTACTTAGAAATCAAGCAGTCACCCAGCCAATATTCATAACTTCGAATACAACGATGACACATGCATACAAATAGGATGAATAGATTCAGTAGATCATAACCTTTACATAGATATGTTACATGGCATATGTAGTATAAAACATATTCCAGTTATATCATATATACGTGGGATACAACATCACACATAACGTCACACCGGGTAAGGGGTGTCCCGCTGCCGCCATGTCCCCACCAGGCCGACCTTCTCCGTGGGTTATGTGGGGGTCCAGGCAAACTCTCAGGATCCAGAGCGGAGGTAGGCAGGACTAGTGGCAACAGCTTGGGAGCCAGGAACTGAAGCAAGGTGTCAGAGCCAGTATCCATGTCAAGAACAAACTGAGGTTGAAGTCAGCAGTCAAGCCAAGAGTCAGGGACGGAGTCAGGAATCGGGCTGAGGGTCAATCCCAGGTATCGGGGTCTGTGCTGGGGTTATGACTAGTTACAAAAGTCATCCTATCTGGTAACACAAAAAGTATCCCATGGCCTACGTAGCTAACCAGAGCTTTCCCTCATGCCCTGTGCTGCCCAATTGTAGGCTATGGGGTAGCAAGAGGAGGCTTTATCTGGCCACAGTACAGAGTGTGAACTGTGACGGGTTCCCTGGGGTGCAGCTTGGGACTATGGGACCACTGTGCTCCCTTAACTCTCCCCAGGCTGGGCTGTCTCTCACAAGGCTTTGCTAGTGACAAGCAGCAAACCCCTCCAGGCGCTGTGATCACTCAGCACCACAACGTGCGGAGCCCCACACCCAGCTAGATTGTATGAATGCTCCCAGAGCCACTCATCAATCACACAGAGAAAGGCACCAGAGCTCCCAGCACTGCACCTCAGGAATATGCCGTCTTGAGCAATGCAAATTTATTAATTGGTTCGCCACTTCATCAATGGAAAGTGGACACCTGCCTTTGCAAAACCTGAGCAGATTTGCCACACACTTCATACAGACTCACTGGTAAAGATAAACAGTAAATCAAATGTATTGACTACAAAAGATAGATTTTAAGTGATAGGCAAAAAGTCAGAGTTAGTTACCAAAAGAAAAAAAATTATAAGCACTCAGTCTAAACTCTCAACCCTATTAGACTGGGCAACAACTAGACTAAGCAGTTTGTCTCACCCCACTGGATATTGCAGTTCATAGTACACAGATTCACCCGTGAAATCTGGGCCAGTTCCCTCAGTTGGAGGCTTCTGAGTGTCCTTGTTGCTTGCAGTGTATGTGGGTGAAGGAGGAAGTCCAAGCATGGGCCCCCGGTGTTCTGTTTTATACCCTCAGTCCATGTGCTTGGGGAACATGAGTCCAGGCATGTCTGGGAGCACTGCTGAGTCCCCAGGCAAGGCTGAGCAATTCCCCTGGTGGGGCCTCATGCAGGTGAGTCATTGCATTGTAGCTCCCTTGCTGGACAATGGCTGTTGATGGTTGTTTCACACCCCGCCCGGGCGTTGGTTACTTTCCTTGCTGTTGCCTCTGGGGAGCGAATATCTGGCTGATTCCCCCAATTTACAGCATGTTTTAGTGACAACCATACAACACAATCTCATAACTTTATGTGCATTAATGATACACATCTATGGATAGAGAAATGACTTTCAGCAGATCAAAAGCTTTCCCCTGATACCCTGCAAGGCATGCTTCATATGTAATATTACAATGATATAAAAATGAGGAATACAGGGTACAGAATGTCACACCTCCCTCCCCCCCTTAGTTTACTGCAAGAGGGTTAGTCCCTGACTAACCTGAAGGCAGTTTGTGTTATAGTTCTCTTGGCATCCAGCCATCAAGACCATGAGGTGGCGTGCCTCAGTTTCCCCCTCATACACAGCAAACCAGGTTTGTTATGGTTTCTGTATTATGATAAGCTTTAAATCTGTTTACCTGTATTCACTGAGAACTAGCATTACCACAAGTTTTAACATCAGTATCAAAATTCTTACCCCAAGGTTTAACATTAATACCAGCATGGAGGGATAGCTCAGTGGTTTGAGCACTGGCCTGCTAAACCCAGGGTTGTGAGTTCAGTCCTTGAGGGGGCCACTTAGGGATCTGGGGCAAAAATTGATCCTGCTAGTGAAGGCAGGGGGCTGGACCCCATGACCTTCCAAGGTCCCTTCCAGTTCTAGGAGATTGGTATATCTCCAATTATTACCCTTATTATATTTTCATCACGATGGGTGATTACAAGCATTGTTATGATACCACGCCCTCTGTTCAGACAGTCTGGTTTGAGGTTGATTTGTTCATCACCCACGGTGTCCTTTGACTCTCTCCCATGTAATCAGTCACTGGCTTTTCTTTCCCTCCAGTGTTCCCCTCTGCCTGGGTTCTTATTTTAATCATGTTTCTGGGATTTTGGTACCTCAGGGTCTGGCAAGATAGGTAGTTAGGGGAATCCTGTATACTGGCTGCCCTTTGGGGAGGGGTCTCCTAACCCCAGGACTGCACATATGCAAAAAATCCAGCTCCCCTTTTGGGGTTACCCTGTGTTTCCCCCTCCCAGCACTGAGTCCTTCCCTGTCCCCTAGAGGGCTGTGATCTGTGCTCTCTGAGCTAGGTGTGTTTATCCTTTGATCAGATGCACCTTTTCCCAGCAGCTTTTCCACAGCTGCTTTCTGTGTCCCACCTCCCTCTCTGTCAGTTGGGCCATTTGCATTCTCCAGCAATTTCCTGGTCTCAACTCCTCTGTTATCACAGGCCTTGGAGCTGCATCTTGATTTAAAGAGAGACAGTTACTTTCAAAAACCTTATCAGAAATAACATCCTGAAAAACTGGGACCTGGATTGGGCTACCGTCCATCACCCCTTTCTCTGTCCCTGAGAAGTCAGCTGTGTGACTGCTCCCCTCCAGGAGGTCAGGTACACAGTTCCTTCTCAAAGCCTGGGTCACAGGCTGATCAGATACTGACTCATCCATTCGGTCCTGAGCATCCTCTCCCAAGTGACCAATGAGGAGATATTCCTGTACTCCCACTGTTCCTTCCCCAGTTTCCTCCTCTGGATTCCCCTCCAAGACACATTTCTCTGTGCTCCCTGAGACGGGATCCATCCCTTGTTCAGCTGCAAAGCCCTGCCAGCTACCAACTGGGGCAATTTCCTTAATCCCTGACAACACCTCTCCTGCCCCTGTGCCTGAGGGCACGTTTCCTTCTGCTGGAAAGGAGCTAGGCTCAGCCCCTCCCATTCTTGGCAGCACCCTGCTTCCCTGTGTTACAGAGTCACAGGAATCCTCAGTCACCTCAGTGGTTTGTGAGATCCCCTCCCCCTTCTCTGGGCTTTCTTCTGAGACAGATTTCTCTATGCTCCCGTCTCTGGTTCAGCTGCAACTTGCTGGCAGCTAACAAGCTGGACAGTTCTCTCCCTGGCAGGCATCCCATCACCATCTCTTCCTGATGTGGTGTTGCCTCCAGCTGCAGCGCAGCAGCTGGTCTTGTTTTACGCAGCCCATAGGTGGTCCCAATTGTGAATTTTTGGAGTGATGGGAATGGTTGGGGTTGGTGGTTTCTGGTTCTGCTTTTCTAGCAGGTCCAGTTCACTTTTCTCTCTCTCTCTCTTTCCTCCCACTCTCATTCCTTCTCCTCATGGCCAGTTTCTTTAGTGCTAAGAGTCTCTGGTGTTCTCTCTCTTTTTCTGCAGCCTGCAGTCTAAAAAGCTCCAACTTTGCTAAGACTTCACTGCTTTCAGTCATTTCCCTGCTTTTCTGTCCCTACTTCCCTTTCCCAAAATAAGCAAAGAGAAAATAAGCCGGTAGCCTCCTCCTGACTCTCCTTGGCCACCACACTTAAAATCTTTACACCAGTGTATGAAGTGCAAATCTTGCTCAGTACAACAAGCTGCGTATTTCATCCTGCTCACAGCACCACTGTGACGGGCTCCCCGGGGTGCAGCCTGGGACCATGGGAGCACTGTGCCTCCTGAACTCTCCCCAGCCTGGGTTGTCTCCCACAGTGCTTTGCTAGTGACAAGCAGCAGGCCCCTCCAGGCGCTGGGATATGATTGTAGCTCACTGGGGCAGGGACAGTCTCCATCTTCTGGGTGTGTCTGGTGCCCAGCACAATGGGCTCTGGACAGAGCTGGGACGTTGGGCACGACCACACGTGAGATCATAAATAACGAACTCCCCGGGGTGGGAGTTTGGTCAGTGTTCGGTGCTGGCCTTTCTCTGTGCCCGTGAAGTCAGTGGGAAAACTCCCCCGACCTGAGTGGGAGCAGAACCAGGCCAGCGCTGAGCACGTCTGAAGATCCACCCCAAGGGGGCCACGATCTGTGACAAGTCAGAGCAACGCTCCACCAAAGGATGGATGTGAACCAGCCCCAGGGTTCTCCCACTGGGGAGAGTCCAGTGCTCCAGAGAGCCACAGCCTCTCCCCTTCTGCTGGCATCCCTGGGAGACAGGCCTGCCTGTGTCAGCCGATGCCGAGCGCTCCACGGGCTCGCTCCAGAGAGCAGTCGCTGCAGCACAGTGTCTCTCCTCGTTCTCGAGGAGCAAATGGCAAAACAACGTGTGTGAAGAGACATGGGAGACATTCATCACTCAGAATGAGCCGTTCCAGCTGCCAGTTTAGTCTCTTACCTGGGGCGACACCCCCCCCCCCAGCGCTCTCCCGCTCCTCTGCACATGCTGCAGTTTGCTGTTGGGTGGCATTTGCTGCTGGGCAGAGGGCAAGCCCAGGGAATGAGCAGCACTGAAGTGGCATGAGTTTAGGTGGGAGGGAAGCAGTGCACAGGCTGTGCGCTAACCCTCTGCACCAGGGTGACTCACTCGTCACTGAGCTCAGCCAGAGCAGTTGTCCCCAGGAGCTGCGCCTCGTGTAACAAGAGTCACCATTGTTTTGTTCCAGGCCCAAGAATCTCACTTTCTGTGAAATGGCCCCTTGCCCATGGGAAGTGTGGGACCATCCCAATCTGGCCAGGTTTATACAAATTGAGTTTCCTCCTAAAGAGATGTATTGTGAAGTTCTGCACCCGAGTTTGAATCCAGCAGTTCCTGGAGCGAGCGCTTGCGCGCTGAGCGCTGCCTGTCGTACTGGGAGCTGCTGCACAAATGGCAGGGTGGGCTCTAGTCCTTGCACTTGCCCCTGCACTG
Organism: Mauremys reevesii; assembly: GCF_016161935.1. Lineage (NCBI taxonomy): Eukaryota > Metazoa > Chordata > Testudines > Geoemydidae > Mauremys > Mauremys reevesii. Next base: position 261,396 of record NC_052642.1, read on the forward strand.
GTCTTGGATTCTACTTGTCCTGGGCCCTCCCCATTCACCTGGGCTTCCCTCAACAGCAGTTCTGATCTGATCTGATCGTCTGATGGCAAGGGTCAAGGTCCCCAAGCTGTGTGACAGTGTCTGGCTGATGGGTCTGGATGTCAGCCAGTGGCTGAGAGAGGAACTGACCACTGACGGAGGGGAAGGGCCTTGTTAGGGTACCTGACACACCGCAGATGCATGTACAGGAGAGAGGAACCCTGGCTGCTGATGGGCCCATTCTGTCTGCAGAGTGGCAAGGGGAGGCCAGTGTGTGTTCCCCATGGGAGTATGCTCAGGGACCGTCAGCTATTCCTAGTGCCCAGAGACATGCAAGGGCCAGTGGGTTGTAGGGACACCTTGTGGGACATCCTAACAACCTGGATGCCCCACAAGGTGGCACTCATGCTCTTGTGGAATTTTCCTGAATGCTGGAGGAACAGGTCCCTGGGTCCCATGTGGTCCAGCCACATGGCAAAGCCTTGGGTGGATTAAGTCATACTGGGCCAGCACATTTCATGATGACTCTTATTGTGGGGATTAAAAGGCATGAGACACAGCATGCGCATTAGGAAGAGCTGTCCCACTGAGCAGGGCCTGGGTGTGTCCTTTGTAAGGCCAGAGCGCGGGGTGGCCTGGGTCTATGGCTAGCTGCTGACTGACCCTGAGATAAATGGATGCAAAGCTAGCGACTAAGAGTGTCTGCCATGAAGCGGCCAGGCTGCACTTGCCAGCTGGACTGTTCCTGAGCACCGTGGTCCGAGGACGCGTTAGCATCCTCTCTGGGTAGCTGGATGTGACCACAGAGCCTGTGTGCCTGGGCTTTCTAGGGTGGGGAATGTAACGTCCCCATACATCCACATGGGGTCAAGCAGTGGCCCCAGAGCCTGTCTGGCAGGCCCCTCAGCAGCAGGAGTGGAACAGGACTCTGTCACCTGCAGCACTGGCAGCCGGTGGCATGGAGGTAACTCACTTGCGCTGGGGACAGAGCTTTCTCTGGGGCCAGGCCGAGACTGTGGAACTCGCTTCCACCGGGACCGAGAACCTCCAGAAACCTCTCCCCATCCTGCTCCAAGTGGAGGTTCACTGCTTCAGCCTGCCATCCCCAACTGAAATCCAGCGCTACACAGCAGCGGGAGGGGGCCCGGGGCCAGTCAGGCCATGAATGCCTCTCTGGAAGACACTCAGATACCAAGGTGATAGGCCCAGTGTCAGGCCCTCTAGTGTGTGCGGTTTGCTGGGGCTTGACTTCTCGGAAAGAAGCCCCAGCGCGCACAGCCCCAGTGTGCATATCTGCAGATCACCGCAGGTGGGAGGAGAGGGAGGAGGCGCTGGGGCCCTACCAATGGGCTCCCCCATCTCCAAGACCTGACGCTTTGAGTGGCAAAGGGGAGCTGCTCAGGTGTTGAGTGCGGGCCCCACCCAGGGGGAATTAGGAACTTTGGCCTGTTCTGTCACTCCCCTCCCCTGGCTCTGGGCTCTGTGGTAAATCCATCCCTCTGTGCATTTTGATTTTCTCTGATCTGCCAATTCTCCAGCAAGATCCTACTGTGGGCCTGCCCCTTGTGATGGGACGTCACCTGTGCACCATGACCATTGTGGGGGGCAGGGGTTCTGCGGAAGGGAGCAGGCCCTGCTCACTTCCCCTTCAGGCTGGAGAGAGTGAGCACGTGGGCTGCCCTGGCTCTGGTGCTCCCCAGAAGGAGACAGGCCCGGCAGTGTGTGACCATGGGCAGCACAGACACCAGAGCAACTATGAGGAGCCTTCCCAGCCGCGGCCTGAGTCTGCCTTGTCCGCTGTGTGTGGGGTCGCGTTTCCTAGTGCAGGTTGGGGGGTGACACGCATGGTGCTGCTCTGCCCTCGCTTCCCCTTGCGCTGGTGCAAACACGGACACGAGGCACAGGGCATGGGAGCCTCAGGCCCGGTCCAGTTCCCCTGGTGCTGGTACCACTGGTGCACAGTCTCGCAGGGACCGGATGGTGCGGCTCGTGGGGCACAGTCTCCGGCAGTTCCACCGCCCTCTGAATGCCTCCTGCTCGGCCTGCCTGGCCTCTCCAGCGCACTGCGAGCCGTACTAACTACACGTGTTTCTTCCTCTTTTGCCTCCTAGCAAACTGACGCGGGAAAGCGGGACAGATTTCCCCATCCCAGCTATCCCAGCAGTGCCGGACTCTGAGACGGAGAAACTCATTCGGGAGAAGGACGAAGAGGTGAGTGCCAGGGCCGGGGCCTGTGTCTCCTGCCAGGGGCTGCAGCAGAGCCACTCCCGCATGTGGGAGGCCTGCGCTCTCTCCCACCCCCTGCATGCAGTTGTGCTGGGCTCTGGTCCCCTCGCTCTCCATGGCAGCACAGGCAGCCTGCAGCAGGGCCTGACACACTCCCCACTTTGCATATTTCCACGTCCATCCCACTGGAGGAGCTAACAGAGTCCAGCTCCATCCACAGTGCAAAGCTGTCCAGTGCCCTTTGGCCCCCTGCAGCCACTACCGCCTCCCTGGGTCTCCCTCTCGCAGAACTGGGCTTTGGGTTCTTTTCCCCCACAGGAAGGTCGAGTTTGCTCTGTCCATGGTGCTAACCGGCCCATTTCCCTGCCCTTGCTGGCCCTGACACACCCCGAGGCTGGTTTCCTCTCCACGTTCCCGGGACCAGCTCAGGACTGAAGATATGAGCTAAAGCCAGACCTGGCCTGGACCCCTTCCGCCTCACTGGCCCCTCCTTCCTTGCTGCATTGCTCTCATTCACTCCTGCCGCTGGAGTTCCCAGGAGAAACCCCTCTCTCTGTATTCCCATGGCTTTGCCTAGAGGACTAGTCTTCTGTGCTGGAACTCCCACTGGCTGGCACAAGGAAGCACAGCGGTGTGTCCCAGCTGGCACTGCCGTGGGGAAGCTCACAGCACTGCAGTCCCAGTCTCTGAAGCAGAGTGCTGAGTGCCCAGGCAAAGGGCTGCGGGGAGCTGGCCCTCACATATGTTTCTACCATTTCAGTTGCGGAGGATGCAGGAGATGCTGCAGAAGATCCAGAGACAGATGAAGGACGCCCACTAGCCACCACATTCCCCTCCAGCTCCCGCCCCACTCAGACCAGAAATGTTTACATCAAACCCCAGCCATCAAAGCCAGCTCCGCTACTCGGTACCAACGATGCACCTAGCACCTTAAGCTGATGCGATACGCCTTATTATGGACCCTCGCTGAGCTTTCCTCAGCAACCTACAGGAAATAAAGGCTGACCCCCACCAGAGCTTCTGCAGCCACCCTCCCCGGCTTGGACTCAGCCTGCTTCCTTGGCAAGGCTCCTGCAAACCCAGCCTGGCCCGCCTGCAGCTGCAGGCAGCGCTTCCCCATGGTCTGACTGAGTCAGGCGCAGCCACTGGGCTGCTTCCCTCGCGCTGAATGTGTGCAGCCTCTCTCATCCAGAGCCGCCTGTCTGTCTGCAGAGCCACCTGTCTGTCTGCAGAGCCCCCGCTCTCTGCACCGTGCCGGGTTTCACACATTTTCCCCTCAAGGCTCCTGCACAGCTGGGCCCCAGAGCAGGCCTGGGACGTGGCTCATTGGTGCAGCGCAGTGGCCATGGCCGTGTGCCCAGAGTGCTCCCCAGCAGTGTGAGGAGCCAGTGAAGTCAGCGTTTCTGGAGCAAAACTTTTGGTCCCCAAGGCAGCTCATAGAATACCAGGGTTGGAAGGGGCCTCAGGAGGGATCTAGTCCAACTCCCTGCTCAAAGGGGGACTAATCCCTCAACAGATTTTTGCCCCACATCTCTAACTGGCCCCTCAAGGATTGAGCTCACAACACTGGGTTTAGCAGGCCAATGCTCAAACCACTGAGCTGTCCCTCTGCAGGGTGCTCTGCACTGCTCCCAACAAAGCATGAGCTGCTGCCCCAGCACCCTGCCCAGGCAGAGTGCTTGTACAGCAGGGCTCGGCAACCTATGGCATGCATGCCAAAGATGGCACGTGAGCCAATTTTTAATGGCACGCTGCTGCCTGCCCGAGTCCTGGCAGGCAGCAGCGTGCCATTAAAAATCCTGCCCAGCCTGGCCCGGCCCGCTCTTCTCTGCCCTCCGCCCTCTCCCGCGGGGGCAGGGAGCAGAAGCTTAGTAGTGTGCTGGGTTCCTGCACCTCCTCCGCCTCTCCGTCCCTCCCTCCCTCCCTGCTGGCCGATCAGCTGATGGCCTTTGCGAGGGAGGGGGTCGGGAAGGAGCAGAGTCAGTGTGCTCGCTGCTCCCGGCGGAGGCAGAGAAGAAGTGGGGGCAGGGCCTTGGGAAGGGGGGGTGGAATAGGGGCATATGCCCCCCAGCCCCCTGCCTGACCCTCCCGCACACACACTCTGCCCTGAGTCCTGACCCCACCCCCACACACACCCAGCCGTCTGCCCTGAGACCCACAGCCCCGCACATACCCCAGGCCCGTGCCCTGAGCCCTGTACCCCCCTAATACACACCCAGCCCTCTGCTTGACTCCTTCACCCCCCCATGACCCCATCCCTGACTCTGGCACCCCCACACATACCCAGCCCCCCCATCCCCTGCCCTGATACCTGCACCCCCCTCACATACCCCCAGCCCTCTGTCCTGACTCTTGCACCCCCACATACCCAGCCCCCAAACCTCATGCCCCCCCCATAACCTGACTCTTGCATCCCCATCCCCACCCTGAGCACCAAATGGGAGCTGCCCAGGTAAGTGCCCCACACCCAAACCTCCTGCCCCAACCCTGAGCCCCCTCCCTCATTCTAGCTCCTGGCCAGACCCTTCACCCCCAGCCCTGTGCTCGGTCCACTCCCACCCTCAGCTCAGTGCAGAGAGAGGAAGAGAATGGGCCAGAACCAGGGAGAAGGTAGGTACCTACTGTATGTGGGCAGGGCCGGTTTTATTCAATATCTTCATTAACGATCTGGAGGATGGTGTGGACTGCACCCTTAGCAAGTTTGCAGATGACACTAAACTGGGAGGAGTGGTTGATACACTGGAGGGTAGGGATAGGATACAGAGGGACCTAGACAAATTAGAGGATTGGGCCAAAAGAAATATGATGAGGTTCAACAAGGACAAGTGCAGAGTCCTGCACTTAGGACGGAAGAATCCCATGCACTGCTACAGACTAGGGACCGAATGGCTGGGCAGCAGTTCTGCAGAAAAGGACCTAGGGGTTACAGTGGACGAAAAGCTGAATATGAGTCAACAGTGTGCCCTTGTTGCCAAGAAGGCTAATGGCATTTTGGGTTGTATAAGTAGGGGCATTTCCAGCAGATCGAGGGATGTGATCATTCCCCTCTACTCAGCACTGGTGAGGCCTCATTTGGAGTACTGTGTCCAGTTTTGGGCCCCACACTACAAGAAGGATGTGGATAAATTGGAGAGAGTCCAGCGGAGGGCAACAAAAATGATTAGGGGGCTGGAGCACATGACTTATGAGGAGAGGCTGAGGGAACTGGGATTGTTTAGCCTGCAGAAGAGAAGAATGAGGGGGGATTTGATAGCTGCTTTCAACTACCTGAAAGGGGGTTCCAAAGAGGATGGATCTAGACTGTTCTCAGTGGTAGAAGATGACAGAACAAGGAGTAATGGTCTCAAGTTGCAGAGGGGGAGGTTTAGGTTGGACATTAGGAAAACCTTTTTCACTAGTAGGGTGGTGAAGCACTGGAATGGGTTACCTAGGGAGGTGTTGGAATCTCCTTCCTTAGAGGTTTTTAAGGTCAGGCTTGACAAAGCCCTGGCTGGGATGATTTAGTTGGGTTTGGTCCTGCTTTGAGCAGGGGGTTGGACTAGATACCTCCTGAGGTCCCTTCCAACCCTGAGATTCTATGATTCTAGGGCCGGGACCCCAGACCGGCAGCGGGCTGAGCGGGTCCGGCGGCTGGGATTCCGGCTGGCAGGAGCCGGCGGATGGAACCCCTGAGTGGCAGTGGGCTGAGCGGCACAACCCACTGCCGGTCGCCGGCCCCTCTCAGCCCGCTGCCAGTCTGGGGTTCTGGCTGCCAGACCCTTCCCAGCTGGGGTCCCGGCCGCAGGCCCCACTCAGCCCACTGCCAGCCTAGGTGAACAGAACCCCAGACCAGCAGCGAGCTGAGCGGGCTGGTGGCGTAAGATCAACATTTTAATTTAATTTTAAATGAAGCTTCTTAAACATTTTGAAAACCTTGTTTATTTTACAATACAACACTAGTTTAGTTATATAATATATAGACTTGTAGAGAGAGACCTTCTAAAAAACATTAATATGTATCACCGGCACGCAAAACCTTCAATTAGAGTGAATAAATGAAGACTCGGCACAGCACTGCTGAAAGGTGCCGACCCCTGGTGTACAGGATGTCGATACAGCAAGCGAAGAGAGGGTTGTAGCAGAGGTTTCATGCCCCTGTTAGCATCAGTCTAGCTAGCGTGAGTAATGATGGCAGCACAGGCTTTGACATGGGCTTGCCACCCAAGTAAAGCCCTCCCGGGATGCTGGGTCCATACTCCATTTAGCTTCACTTCTCATTACCCACCCTCGCTAGAGTAAAACTAGTGTGGGGCTGCGTCCCCAAGCCACAGTCACACACAGCTTGCTGGGTGCCCCCTCCCCCAGCCACCAGCTGAGAGCCGCTCTCAGGGACCCACCCAGGTTTCGGGGTGGGTGGGCCACATTCTCTTCTGTCCTACATGTGCTATGCTAGTGAGGCCAGTGGGCTCCACGCATGGCACTCAGAAAAGAGTGTGGCCCAATGGCACCTGTGGGAAAGGAGCAGCGATGATAGAAACAGTCCTAGTGGTAAATATGCTCAAGAACTCACCTTCCTCAAGGGACTGGATGTCAGGATCCTCCAGTGCCCCACATCTGCTCTGCTAATCCGGGTGTGGCCAGGCAGCATCTCCCACGCCAGCCACTCCCCCAGCAGGGCAGTGAGAGACACACCTGGCCTAGCAATGGGAGCAGCGCTGTGTGTGCGAGCGAGCACAGGGCTGGTGCTGCACTGCTCACACATGCACACACACACACTGCAGGGCCTGGCCTGGCACAGGTGCCTACGCACACATACAGCAGGCACCAGGTCCCCCCTCCTGACACGTGCACACAGACACTGCAGGGGCCCTCCTCTCTCCTGGGAGCTGGGTGATGGGGGCAGGAAGGCAGCATTTCATTGTGAGTTGTCCATGGCAGTGCACAAGGAGATCCCTGACGCTAGGCCCTCCCAGAAATCCCCTGGCCACGCAAGTTGCTGTTCTGTGCCCTGTTTCAGCCAGTGTGCTTGCCTCATTGGGAGAGGTTCGAAGAGCCTCCACTGGCCACGCTGGAGGCTAAGGCCCCATTTCCAGTCTCCCATCCCCCAAGGTGCTGCACACCAGTCCAGGGACACAGCAGCTGACAGCTCCCTGTAACCCCCCTTGCTGATCGCAGACTCCACCTTGCAAGGAGCGTGACTGTAGCAAACTGGTGAGTGAGGCCACAGACTCACAATGTCCAGAGTGGATTTCTCAGCATCACTGCAAAGAACAGGAACCAAGAAGACCTGGATGAGCTCACCCTCCCAGCCAGCTCTGGCAACAAGGTGGGGCCTGGAGACTGGCCAAACCATTTCAAAGACAGAAGCAGCTTTCATCTATCCGCACCCACACCTCCACTCTCAGTGTCTTCTGCATCGTCTCACGAAGTCTCCTACTAAATACCACTCACAAACACAATGGAAAACTCACAATCCAGATTAAAGACCTGCCTCAATGGTCCTCATGGAGCTTCTACCCCATACAACTAACTTCTTGGGATGTGCCCGGAGAGCATTCCTCATTCAGACGGTTGGTATTTCTATCATTCTGGGACACCACAGATGGAGAAACCAGTTTGAATAAAATAGACTGACTTGAACCTTTGCCCAAAACTTCAACCAAACCTTTCGAGGGCTTTCCAAGCTTGCTTGTCTGCCTGCATTCTGCCCCGAAACACAGGTGTTGAAGAATGGAGAGGAGTGTTGTCCTGACAGCAGCTCCAGCCCAGCAAAGCAAAGAAGACTAGAAATCTCCTGAGGAAGCTGGTTCTTGTGAGTCATCCAGCCCAACTTTGCAGACTCACTAGATTCAAGATAGTTTGGATAAATTCTGAGAAGCTTCTGCCCTTTGGGGTGTGTCACTTCGGGGCACAGTCCAGGTCCTTGAGGTGTTCCCATCACTTTCTCTGCATCCTGCCTCTGTCAGATGGTGACCAGTGCCATCTGGAGAAAGATGGGTGATTCTTGTGGGTGTCCCTGTGTCACGTCAATCTCCATGTGCAGGCCCTGCACCAGCTGCTGTCTCTGGTTCAGCATCCCTTTAGCAAAGAGTTCAGGGTCCTCCCTTGGAAGAGACCTCAGGAGGTCATCTAGTCCAATCCCCTGCTCAGAGCAGGACCAACCCCTCTAAATCATCCCAGCCAGGGCTTTGTCAAGCTAAGCCTTAAAAACCTCTAAGAATGGAGATTCCACCACTTCCCTAGGTAACCTATTCCAGGGCTTCACCAACTTCCTAGTGAAATCATTTTTCCTAATATCCAACCTAGACCTCCCCCACTGCAACTTGAGACCATTGCTCCTTGTTCTGTCATCTGCCACCACTGAGAACAGCCTAGATCCATCCTCTTTGGAAATCTCCTTCAGGTAGTTGAAGGCTGCTATCACATCCCCCCTCACTCTTCTGCAGACTAAATGAGCCCAGTTCCTTCAGCCTCTCCTCGTAAGTCATGTGCCCCAGCCCCCTCATCATTTTCGTTGCCCTCTGCTGGACTCTCTCCAATTTGTCCATATCCCTTCTGTAGTGGGGGGCCCAAAACTGGACACAATTCTCCAGATGTGGCCTCACCTGGGGAATTCTTCAGATTCTTGTGTCTGGTGCTCAGGTACTATGGCAATCAGCTCATTTGAAATGCCGGTGTATTAATTAGTTCTCACTTCATGGGGACATCTTTAGCTGTCTGAGATGTGAAGCTCCATCAAAAATGTCCATTGAAACAAACGTTCAGTGACCAATGGGGAAGGCTTTCCTGAACTTCTTCTCAAGCACTGTGTGATTTCTGAGCAGCTTGGCTCAGACCGGCATTTTCAGCAACAAAGTTCCACCCGCGTGAGCATCAGTCCTAAGCAGCTATCCTATACAACTGACGATAGCAATTCCCACGCTACCCACAGTATCATTACCCCAGTGAGAGGGTTCTGCCAGAGCAATCCCAGCTAGAGGCAGTCCTGGGTTTGAACAATCAGACTCCAGGTGGCAAAAGAGTCCCTTTCTGGTTTTGTAGCTCACAGGTTGAGCCCACTGAGGTCATTGCATCTGCCCCAGCACAGCTGACCTCACTTAGCTCCTCCCTCTCAGCAGGGGAGCCATTGAGGAACATAGAAAATGCGGATGCACCAACCAGACGCTGTGCAGTGCAAGCCCATTCCTTCCCTGTACAGACCAGCTGAGAGCTCTGAATAACACGCTGCGAGTCTGGCAGCTCTAGAAGTCACCTCCATGCTGTCTCCTACAAGGGGCGTTTGCATGAAAGCAGGCTCATTGGTGTTTATTCCCCAGAAGTAGTGAGAACCCTCTGTGTGACATCATGATCGTCTCCATAGCAACCACTGTGATGTCACACACAGAAGAATCTGGGGAACAAGAAGCAACCCATGGATGCCTAAGCCCCAGTGGTCCTGTTTGTATGTAAAGGTCCTAATAAGCAAGGGCAAGAACCTTCTCCCCAATGTGATGGCTACATGTCTGCTTCTTAGTAGGTTGCCAGACCAAGCTGAGGTTCTTTCAAGGCATCATTCATGGGAGGTCAGGACAGTTTCCTAGGCCTAACTGGGCTTCATTTCCCTTAGTGCCACCATTAGGAAATGGCTGAGTTCTGCTGGGAAGTTCGAGTAGGTGGCCTGCTTTCCACAAACAGCCATGTCCCTGCTCCCGGTCTCGGTGCCACTGACGCTCGCAGCCCGCGTGCTAGACTTCCTGCTCCGGTGCAGGGCAGGATGCAACAGAGAAGCTTCCTGCCACTGGTGTGTGTATTTGTGCAGAGAAGTTCACCACCCACCTAGATCCCATCCCTCCCATGCTGGGTGGTCAGAATCCGAGCTCAGGTCTGACTGCTGGGCTACCCCCTTCTCTTCTGCCTTTTGCAAATTTGCTTTTCACTCAGTGACGTGTATTTGTCTCCAAATTCTGGCTGCTTTCGCACATTCTGGTTCAACACCATTTTCCACTCCCCCATCGCAGGCTACATCAAACCTGTGGGCACTTGCCAGTCCGCCTCCTGGCCACAGCATTTCTGAGACGCGAATGACACACTGTCTCTCCAGGTGTGCTGGACAGAGTTGCAGTAGGAGGAAAGGAAGCTGTTTCTTTCCCCTGTAAGCTCAGCTCAAACTGTCTCCCTGCCACCCTTCTCTGTAGTCAGTATAGGTCAAAGCAGCTTTTTCTAGCACGGCTCCTGTGCTGGGCGAGAGGTCTGTAGGTCAGTCCACACTCTGAGGGGACAGGTCTGGCTAGTCTGATAGAAGCAGGGCATTGTGGGAAAACTGTACCACATCATGAGTGATTTGCATTCCTGAGTAGGCCAAAAAGCCAGAGGGGCTCTTCTCCCTGGCTGCGTGAGGGACCATGCAGCTGTCCAGGGCAGGAGAGCCCCACCAGATGGATTAGTGCTTTCCATTTCCTTTCTTATCTAGCTATTTTCTTACAGAAATACTATCTTTGCATGATTGTCAGAGAGGCATTTATTAAAGTATATAAAGAATATCGGTTTATAAAATCGTATCGCTCCAGTGGAAATATTTGTATCCCTCCACAACGTTCTCAATAAATATGGCTGATGTGAATTACCTGGGGGGGGGGGGAACCTCTTGTAACAGGAACCTGGCATGAGTGTGTGTATGTTTGTAATCATGGGGGGGGATGTACGAGGTGTGTTTGTTCTAAGGTGTGTGCCAGTGAGAAGGATCCCACGTTAAACGTTACTACCTGGCTCTAAGTTTTGGCATGGCAGATTGCAGGCCTTGGGCTGGGCAGCCGGTTTATAACAAACAGCTCAGCCCATACTTTGGTTCCAGAAGATCCCCTGGCTCATGGTGACTAGTGCCTGACTCCTTGACTAGCCCCAGTGACACCAGCGGGGCCAGGCCCAGGGGATCAGACTGACCCAAACTGTTCACAAACATTGATTTTTCCTATTTTTTTTATTTTAATTGTTCGATGAACACTTTATGCAAATGAATTCCAGGCGTTTGGGAACCATGGCTGAGACTTTCTATATAGCCGCAGGGATTTAGACACCCAAATCCCATTAAAACGAATGGGAGTCAGGCAGTTCTGTGGCCGTCATGGATCTTCCCTTGTTGTTAACCCCATTGTGTGACCAGTCCCCTCCGATCAGGCCTTTTGGGAGGAGAAAGGGCCAGTTCGGGAGATTGGCCCCGCATGAGGGGCTCAGGCTGGAGATGCAACCCCTGGGTGATGGAGCTGGTGCAGGCGGGGCTAGAATACAGCCAGGAAGCTGGTTCCAGAACTGGCTGCAGGGAGGAAGGCTGCAGCCATCCTCTTGTGCATTACGGAGGGAAGGAGGGAAGCCAGGAAAAGAGCAGGACCCCTGGGGGCCTGGCCCTGGGGGAAGAGAGGTCTTGGGAAGCCTGTGGGAGGCAGGTAGGAAGCAGCCCAGGGAGAAAGCAGCACAGTTGGGGACCGAGCAGACCTTGGCTGCATCTTGTAGGGTCCCTGGACCCAGAATAGTGGGTGAGCCCAGGTCCCCTATCAGCCACTGGCGGAGTGGCACTGCCTGGACAGCTGCTCCAGTGAGACTCTGTACCCCAGAGGGGACACCCCGTAGTGACCTGGCCAGAGGGCTGAGTCATCAAGAGGAAGCTGCAGCCCCTGGCGCGGGAGAGGGGCCACAGTGAGGGGATGTGTCGGATCTGGAAGCGAGCTGTTCCCCAGAGCAGCCAGGAGGAGGCACCACCTGCGGTGAGTGAGAATCCCTGACAGGCCCTCAGCAAGGGTGTGAGCTGTGCGTGTAGCTAGGACCCGCGCGCGGGGGGGCTTACACTACATAGTGTCCTCCCGAGCCACCAGAAACGGGCCTTGCTAGAGACACGGTGCTGGGACCCTGCCGGCACCGCTGCAGCCCTAGGGCAGTTCCAGCTGCCTCGCTGCTCTCAGAATAACAGCTTGGGCTGGGCTCACGCATGGGCCCGGCTACAAAGGCCTCTGGGCCAGAGGTGCCCACGGGGCAGGGCTGGCTCACGACACAGCCTGGCTACTGTGTTTTACTCAGTGAGCGCCCAGGTCCTGTGCCCGTGGAGCTGCGCTGGGCTGGCACATAGCTGCCTAAGGCAGGTGCTGATGCACTTCACACCCCCACCAATCCCTGCAGGCACCTTCGCTCCCCAGGAGCCGAGTTCTTGCAGTCAAAGTTCCCGAGTGTCTCCATTTCGGCCTGTGGACTCGTGCTCTGCTTCCTCCCTCTAGGGGTCTGGACACCTGTCACCCAGCTAAGCCCCAGAGTGAAGCACACTTGGGGGGAGGAGAGGTGCTTGCCTGCTGGGCCTGATCTGGTGGCCATGCTCAGAGTCATTGGAGCAGGGTCCTCGCTCTCCCCCCAGGCTGCAGTGTCATGCTCCTGTGCTCCTTCCCACCCCGCCTTGCATTATTTAGCCAACATGGAGCAGTCCCCTTCTCATCAGGCAGGAGGGACTGGACCCAGGGCCCACTCACAGGCTGAGTGAGTTCACTAAGCACTGGGCCAAGTCTTACAAGGCAGGGTGTCTTCCTCTGCCCTCCCACCAGCTTGTTGCGAGAGGCACCACCTTCTGGAGCTGTTTCTCGGGGCAGCTTCTCCCATTGGCTAGCTTAGAGAGCTCCCTTTCTCAGGAGCCCATCTCACCCCGGGCAGTGTACAGGGAACCTGGGCACCTACCGTGGGCTCGTGGATCGCAGTATGTGCCAGTGATTTGCTAGGCACCTAACAGGGAAGTGGTGTGATGCTGTTGCAACACCCACGTCCTTTTATGGGTCCAGGCCTGAACCCTTCCCACATACAGCACAGCAACATTTTGTATTTCAATTAGGGCTGCCAATTAATCACAGTTAAGTCAAGCAATTCACTCAAAACAAATTAACTCAATTAAAAAATTAATTGCAATTAATCGCTGCTTTAATCTTGCTGTTAAACAGAATACCAATTTACAATTATTAAAAATATTTTTTATGTTTTTTCTACTTTTTCAAATATAGTGATTTCAATTACAACACAGAATACAAAGTGTACAGTGCTCACTTTCTATTATTTTTTATTACAAATATTTGCACTATAAAAAAGAAACAAAAGAAATCATATTTTTCAGTTTATCTCTTACAAGTTCTGAAGTTCAATCTATCATGAAAATGTAACTTACAAATGTAGAAACTTTTTTTTGTACATAATTGCACTCAAAAAACAAAACAATGTAAAGCTTTAGAGCCCACAAGTCCACTCAGTCCTACTTCTTGTTCAGCCAATTGTTAAGACAACAAGTTTGTGTACATTTACGGGAGATAATGCTGCCTTCTTCTTATTTACAATGTCACCTGAAAATGAGAACAGGAGTTCACATGGCACTGTTGCAAGGTATTTAAGTGCCAGATATGCTAAACATAATTTTGTTTATCTTTTTTTACAGGGCAAATATTTGTAATCAAAAATAATAAAAGTAAGTGAGCACTGTACACTTTGTATTCTGCCTTGTAATTAAAATTAATATATTTGAAAATGTAGAAAAACATCCCAAAATGGATATAATGAAGTTCGCTGGGTGTATTCTGTTCTTGTTTCACAGTGCGATTAAACACGATTACTGTTTTCAATTGTTTGACAGCCCTAATTTCAACCACCCTGTACTTCTTCCCAGCCCTCGTCCCCTCTCCACCTTCACCGCCGGCATGGTCACAAACCGGGCAGACATTACGTGTGGGGTGGGGCAGGTGTATGTGTAGGGTTGTACAGCCATCAGGAAAGGCCTGGTGGGTTCCCCAGAATAGTCTTGAGTTCAGGGCGCCAGCTGGGGGCCTAGCCAATACTGTGTTATTAAGCAGTGTCCCATGATAAGCACTATTCACTGAACCACTCCAGGTGGATGGGGTGCGATTCCATTTCTCTCAGCTCTGGTCTAACAAGATGGTGAATCACACCCAGAATATGCCACGCGTATTGTTCTCCAGTGTCCTGTCCTCCATCCACACGCACCCTGGTCATCAGCACATGGCGGCTGCATTTTACCAGGTGCTGTTAGGACTTACCAGCTGACAGATATTTCAGAGCATGCCAGACTAAGGAGAGGAGACTGTTCTGCAGTGAAGAACTGCCAATACTTTAACCCAGGGCTCCCCCAGAAAGCTCCCTTATCTCAGCTTGTGATGAGGCTGGTGTCTAGATGGGAGGTGCATTCAGGGCCAGCTCCAGGGGGTTTGCCACCCCAAGCAGCCGAAAAAAAGAAAAAAAAAAGCTGCGATCACAATCTGCAGCAATTCAGCGGGAGGTCCTTCGCTCCGACCGGGAGTGAGGGACCCTCCACTGAATTGCCACCGAATAGCTGGACTTGCCGCCCCTCTCTGGAGTGGCCGCCCCAAGCACCTGCTTGCCAAGCTGGTGCCTGGAGCCGGCCCTGGGTGCATTGCAGAGATGCTGCAATGCCGAATCAGCAAACCTCGATGTTCTTCATGAAGACAGGCTATGGGTTCAGTTCAGTAGCAAAAGCACTTGGCCAGGTTTATGGCTGTGAAGGCCTGGTACTAGCACCCCATAGGACATACAGATACACGAACACGTGGATACCCTGACAACGGTACTGGTTCAGTCAGGACACCAGGATCCTGTCCCCTAGGCAGTCACAAAGATGCCTCTGCTATGACCTATAGAATCATAGGGCTGGAAGGGACCTTGAGAGGTCGTCTGGTCCAGTTCCCTGCACTCAAGGCAGGACGAAGTATTATCTAGACCATCCCTGACAGGTGTTTGTCCAACCTGCTCTTAAAAACCTCCAATGGTGGAGATTCCACAATCTCCCTGGGCAATTTATTCCAGTGCTTATCCACCCTGACCATTAGGAAGTTTTTCCTAATATCCAACCTAAACGTTCCTTGCTGCAATTTAAGCCCATTGCTTCTTGTCCTATCCTGAGAGGTTAACAAGAACAAATTTACTCCCTCCTCCATATGTACTTGAAAACTGATATCATGTCCCCCCACCCCACACTCTTCTCCAGACTAAACAAACCCCATTTTTTCAATCTTCCCTCATAGGTCATGTTTTCTAGACCATTCATCATTTTTGTTGCTCTTCTCTGGACTATGATGTTCCCCTTGTGTTATCTGGGCCAGTGATCTGCTAGGTCACTCCAATCCTTGACTCTGGTAGCCAGCCTTACCCAGCTCTGCTGTGAGAATCCCACTCCTGGGCTGTTCATGCACAGCCTCTGCCATGTAAGCTGCTCTTTGGATTGTGCAACTGAATGACACTAGCCAATATCTCCAGTCCCAGACACAACCCTAGGAACCTCCGTCTTGCAGGGTCCAGTTATGCCCACTGGACGCTGCAAGCTTATATGAGTTAACCAGTTTAACAAAGAAATTGATATGTACCAGGCTTGTTATCCCAAGGGGAGCCCCTGACACACTTCAAACCAAACGCACTGCTTCAGGTAGAATAAACAAACAGATTTATTAACTACAAAGATAGATTTTAAGTGATTATAAGTCAGAGCATAACAAGTTGGATTTGTTCAAATGAAATAAAAGCAAAACACATTCTAAGCTGATCTGAACACTTTCAGTGCCCTTTCAAACTTAGATGCGTCTCACCACAGACCGGCTGGTTGCCCTTTGGGCAGGCTCTCCCCTTTGATCAGCGCATCAGTTGCTTGGTGGTGGTGTCTGTAGATGGAGGTGGAAGACAGAGGAAGAGTCTGGCAAATATCTCTCCCTTTTATCATGTTCTTTCTTCCTGCTTGGCTTTGCCCCCCCCCTTCAGAGTCAGGTGAGCATCACCTCATCGCAGTCCCAAACTGCCCAAGGGAAGGGGGTGACTCACAACAGATCCTTTGTTGCTGCCTAGGCCAGTGTCATGTGTTCCTGTGAGGCTGGGCTGGTTTGTCCCATACATGCCCTGATGAGGTGTGAACTGCCCCTCTGCTCTGGGAGAGTTTTTGCCTGGGCCTGTTGTAAGCCATGAGGACACATTTTCAGCCTCATAACTATAAACATGAAATTACAACCTATAACCTTACTATAACATCACTGTAACAACAATGCTCAGTGCATCATGAGCCTTCCGAAGACACCCGGCATGACAAACTTTGCATTGGATACACACAAGCATATTATAAGGATGAATATGGGGGTACAAGGTGTTCCCCCAAGATACAGAGTGTCACACCTGCCCTCTTAGTTTACTGCAAGAGGGTTAGTCACTGACTATCTGGCTAGATTGTGGGGCTCCATGGATAGTGATCAATGGCTCAATGTCTAGTTGGCAGCTGGTATCAAGTGTAGCAGGGCCGTCCCTAGGCATACAAAGCGTACACGGCTGCGTGGGGCACCTGAAAAATTGGGCTACCCCTGGGGCGGAGCAGTGTGCACATGCATGGCCAGGGGCACAGTGTGGACAGTTAAACAGCAGCTTTCTCGGACATGCGGGTGCATACAGCAGTGCAGAGAGTGGAGTGGCACATTTGCTGTCCCGCTGCCAGAGCCCAGACTCACCCATGCCGTCTCTGCAGGGACACCCGTGGAGCTGGAAGCTGCTGCAGGTGCAGGCTGGGTGGAGGGACGCTCGGTCCAGTATTTATAGCTCCCTCCTGCCCTGTGGGCGGGGCATTGCTGTGACAGCTCCCAGTGAGCCCTGCTTGTCCTGTTGGTGTCTGTGCTGGTGGTTTCATGGTTTATGTACTTTGTGTCTCTATGACAGCTGACCTGAGGCACAGGCTGCTGTGGTTCTGGGGAAAGACACCGGATCAGAAGTGAAGCAATGATATTTGGGGCCAGCAAGGGACTCTGGCACAGCTCAGGTATGTGGCAGCCAGCGCTGAGGTGGGGCTTTCCTAGGGAATCCATATCCTGAATAGCTTTGGAAACCTCAGCCCAGTAAATAAATACTATTCAGTAAATAAAGGCTATTCACTACCTTCCAGAGAAACCCCCTGTGATGCTGCATTCCATATGTTTCATGGAAATATGCTAATGTGTGTAAATATAATGTAACTGAAATATGCTTTGTGCTAAAGGTCTCTTGTGAGGTACCATTACAAAGCTTGTTATCTACTGAGTCTGGTCATCCTATTTGTATAAATGTATCATTCTTGTATCTGAAACTAGAAATATGATATATAACCCTGAGGGCCTATTGTAATTATGCAAAGTGTGGGCCATTAATGATGGCTTGGAATGTTGATGGCTCCCATCAACCAGGACAATTGGTTGTAAATGGCTGTTTACTTGTAAGCCTTCCTGTATAGTATCAGAGGGGTAGCCGAGTTAGTCTGGATCTGTAAAAGCAGCAAAGAGTCCTGTGGCACCTTATAGACTAACAGACGTTTTGGAGCATGAGCTTTCGTGGGTGATTACACACTTCGTCAGATGCATGACACCCATGAAAGCTCACGCTCCAAAACGTCTGTTAGTCTAAAGGGTGCCACAAGACTCTTTGCTGCTTTTCCTGTATAGTGTGCTGGCAAGTGGGTAATGAAGTCTTGCAGTGACATGTGACCCTGTCACCTGACCTGGAATCCATCTTTAACCTGGTGCTTTTCCATTTGGAAGGAGAGGTGGGAACCCAGAGAGAGACAATGGATTCCCACCTTGTGCCAAAGATATATAAAGGGATGGAACAGAACAAAGGGGGCTGCCAGTCTTGAGAAATCCATGGAGTTACCACCTGAGCTGGAGCTAACAAGGACTGTACCGGGGAAAGGATTGGGCCCAGACTAGGATGGAGTCTAGTCTCTGAAAGAAGCTTATTGCAACATCTCTAAGGGTGAGATTTACCCGTGTTCAGTTTCTTAATGTATTAGTCTTAGACTTGCATGTTTTGTTTTATTTTCCTTGGTAACTTACTTTGGTCTGTCTGTTATTACTGGGAACCACTTAAATCCTACTTTTTATACTTAATAAGTGATTAATACCTGGGGGAGCAAACAGCTGTGCATTGGGAGCTGGGTGTCTGGGTGCTGGAGCTAGGTGACCTGCTGAACAGTTTTTGGTTAAGTCTGCAGCTTTGGGGGTGTGGTTCAGACCCTGGGTCTGTGTTGCAACAGACTGGAGTGTCTGGCTCAACAAGACAGGATTCTGAAGTGCCAAACTGGCAGGGGAAACAGGCTCAGAGGTAATCTCAGCACATCGGGTGACAGTCCCAAGGGGGTCTCTGTGTCTGAACCCATCACACCCCCCCCCACACACTGCACGGGAACCCCAGAGCTCACGTCACAAAGGTACCTAGTGAAGTCAAGTAGCTCAGTACTGTGGATTCAGTGTCTGAATGACACGTAGTTAAGAGTTGGCTGAAGTGTTCATGGGAGAATCTGAGCACCAATCCTCCTAGTCCCAGTAGTGCCTGTCAGCTCACCAGTGATAGCTCCTATCACAGAGCCCTTGTCAACTCTTTGCTGTCCCATGCAGCCTCCTTGGTGGCTGCTCCCCTCCCTTGGTGATCCCAGGGAGGGGAGCAGGATGGCAGTGAGCTGCCCTGCTCTCCCTCTGCGCAGCATCAGGGAGCCTATGTAACTGGATCAGTTCTAACAGCACAAAGAGCCTGTAGCATTCTTATCAGCCAGGGGAGGTTTCCAGGATATTTCTGCCTTTGGAAGGCAAAGAGGGGACACAGATCCCATGAGCACGATCCACCCGGCACTGGGGACAATGTGAAAAAATATGAACGTGACCCGTCTGGCACTTACGACACCATGAAAGGATGTGGGCGTGACCCGCCCGGCACTGGGGACGCTGTGGAAGGACGTGAGTATGAACCACCCGGCACTGGGGACACCATTGAAGGATGTGGGCGTGACCCGCCCGGCACTGGGGACGCTGTGGAAGGACGTGGGTGTGACCCGCCCGGCACTGGGGACACCATTGAAGGACGTGGGTGTGACCCACCTGGTGCTGGGAATGAGGCTTGGGAACAACCTCCCAATAGGAGCAGCAGTGGGAGCAAACAACCTAATTAATTTCAAGCCAGAGCATGATACATTTATGAGCAGGGCTGTATGAGGGGACTGCCTGTTACAGCGGGAACTGGACTCCGTGACCCAGAATCCCTTCAGTCCTAAAATCATAGAGCCAGAGGGTTAGAAGGGACTGCAAGTAGGGTGACCAGCCAGCAAGTGTGAAAAATCGGGATGGGGGGTGGGGGTAATAGGAGCTTATATAAGAAAAAGCCCCAAATATCAGGACTGACCCTATAAAATCAGGACATGAGGTCACCCTAACTGCAAGGGTCATCTAGTCTAACCCCTGCCGAGATGCAGGATTTGTTGTGTCTAAACCATCCAAGACCGATGGCTCCAGCCTGCTTTTGAAACCTCCAGTGAAGGAGCTTCCACAAGCTCCCTAGGCCTCTGTTCTGTGCCATTGTCCCACTGCTCTTACAGCTTGGCAGTTTTTCCTGAGGTCAATCTGCTAAATTGCTATGCTGTAGTTTGAACCCAGAGTGCTATGTTCCTGTGTAGAAAAGGAAAAACAGCACAACGACCCACCAAGTCCCCTTCTCCCCCACCTGCCAGTCACACTGCATCAGTGCTGGAGGGACCACCTCTAGGTTGGCCAGTGCCTAGTGCCTGTTCAGTCCTTGGCTCTGCACAGAGACTGCAGCCCACGGGCTCAGCCAGTGCCAGCTCAGGGGATGGGTTCTGTGCTGCTGGCACCTGGCAACCGGACTGAGCCCAACCGCTCATTCCCCCTTTCTCTTGACGGGCCGACAGGTGGTAACAAGCAGTGACTCTCGACCTGCCCTTGCCCATCGGGTTATTGACATTGCTTGGCAGGTCCTACAGAGCCCAGATTCGCCCCATCCTGTTTGGATTGAGCTTTCCATATGTTTCCTTATTTGCTCAGGTGCCTGGACAGTTCTTCAGAAATGCTTCGAATTGGGACAGTGTCAATAACAGAAATCCCTGGCTCACTGCTCTGTTATCGTGGGCGTATCTGGTATTCTCAGGAATGGGGGAGGACTGTCCAGCTATTTTCTATTATTGTGGGTAATAAAACTGCCCAAGACTCACAAGCAGTGACTATTTCCTTCTGCACATGCAAATCTTCCTTGCTGGGAGGTAAACTGGGTGAGGACGGAGGTGCCGGCTCTGCTATAAAGGGACAAATCGCAGCTCAGTGCTCGGGAGCAGGCAGACGGAGCATTCAGTTTTCTTGCCCATCTGCTCAGCAGCACCATCAGAATGGGTGAGTTATTTTCCTATTCAAACCTTTCATTCTGCGCCAGAGGCTGGAGCCACCTCATGCAGGTGCAGAGTGCTGTGAGTAGGACAAGGCAAGGAGTGGTGAGGGAGGGAGAGAGGGGGGAATAGCTCAGTGGTTTGAGCATCGGCCTGCTAAACCCAGGTTTGTGAGTTCAATCCTTGAGGGGGCCATTTAGGGATTTGGGGTAAAAATCTGTTTGGGGATTAGCCCTTCTTTGAGCAGGGGGTTGTTCTAGATGGTCTCCTGAGGTTCCTGATATTCTAGTGTCTCTGCTATCTACCAACTGGGGCAGTTTCCTTAATCACTGACAACACCTCTCCTGCCCCTGTGCCTGAGGGCACATTTCCTTCTGCTGGAAAGGAGCTAGGCTCAGCCCCTCCCATACTTGGCAGCACCCTGCTTCCCTGTGTTACAGAGTCACAGGAATTCTCACCCACCTCAGTGGTTTGTGAGATCCTCTGGGACACATTTCTGTCTGCTCCCTAGAGCTAAGTTTGTCTCAGGTTCAGCTGTGACCTGCTGGCAGCTAACAAGCTGGACAGTCCTCTCCCTGGCAGGCATCACACCCCCATCCTTTCCTGATGTGGTGTTGCCTCCAGCTGCAGTGCAGGAGTTGGTCTCAACCACCCTCCCACCTGGAAGCATGTGGCTTCCCCCCTGCTGCAGAAGAATCAAGGAGACTCTCTCCCATTCTCTCAGCAGTTCCTGAGACCTGACCCTTTCCCTCAGGGGTCCCAGCATAAAACTCCCTCCTGCTCCAGGCAAATACTTTAACCTGAGCTACATGGAAAAAATCATTACCAAGGAGCAGGTGGAATAGGAGGTGTTCCATTGCCCCCCCAGTCAAAACACTTTCCAAACCTTCCCACACCACATGGATTCTAGCTAGTGGTACAAGGAATCGGCTTTCGCCCACCCCCACAATCTGCCATTTGGCCAGGTAGCATACTGGCCTTTGGGACCACACGCTGCTTAACTAGAGAGATCTGGGCCCCTGTATTCCCTGCCATTCATTTTGACAACCTTAACATACTCCATGGCTGGTTCTGCAGAGGCTAATCTCACAAAACCAATATGACAGGCTTCGATTCCCTGGGGGGTTTCTGCGTTGAGGACAGCAGAACTAACATGAGCTATTGGTTGCCTGCTTCCTCCTAGCACAGGGCGTTTATTCCTCAGGTGATCACACACTGGAATTACACTGATAGCACCTTTTGGGCTCTTCTGCTTTTACAGGAGATTTGGGATAGGAGTTGCCAGTAGACAAATGTTTTGGTATAAGAGAATGTTTAAGCTCCCAGGCCCTCTCTCTCTTCCCAAGGGCAAAATGGGACCCTCCCTTCCCACCAGTTTTAAACCCTCTTTCTGTGGCCTGCCCTCAACAGACGCCTGAGTCTGATCGAAGGCATCAGCTAAAAAAGCCACCTCATCCACAGACTTTACATCTTTGTCCCATAGACACTGCTGTACATCAGCCTTACATATACCTAGGAAATGCTCTGGAGCAACAAGATCCAACATTCCCTCAAAACTTGCCACCTCTTTACCCCTCACCCATTTTCCCAACAAATCTTTCATTTGTTTACATATTCCCCATTACTCATCCCAATATCCCTCATAATATTCCTAAATTTAACACTATATGTTTCAGGGGTAATCTGAAAACTTTGCAAAAGAGTATCATTAAATTTACAATAGTTTAAAGCGTCTTCAGTAGGCATTCCATTGAATACATTTCGAGCTTTACCAGTTAATTTTGCAATCAGGGTAGGAACTCTCTTATCATCAGGGATTTCATGTACTGCACACAGCCTTTCGAAGGTAGTCAGATATTCAGCAATATTGTCCTCCTCACTGTATGCAGGACATAAGTGTTCCCACTTGTGGATTTCTGTAGTGATGGGAGTCGTTGGGGTCGGGGGCCTCTGGTTCTGCTTCTCTAGCAGGTCCAGCTGGTGTTTGATCTCTCTCTCTCTCTCTCTCTTTTTCTTCCATAGCCCTTCTATGTGCAGCCTCCCCTTCTTTAAGCCTCATTTGTGCCTGCCACATTTGAAACTCGCGGTCCTTTTCCTTCTCGGCCGCTTCCTGTCTGGCCAGCTCTAGTTTTGTAGCTGCCTCACTGGTAGTCATTTTTCTGCTTTCTTGTGCTTAGTTCCCTCACCCGAAATAAACAAACAGAAAATAACAACACTGTGACTGCCTCCTGACTGTTCTTAGCCACTGCACTTAAAACTCACTTAAAATCACAAATATCAGTGCTTAAAGGTGAACTCTATTTGGAGTAACAAGCCGCACATACACCCTGCTTGGTGCGCCACTGTCAGGGCCGGCTCCAGGCATCAGTGCAGCAAGCGGATGCCTGGGGCAGCCAATGGAGAGGGGCAGCATGTCCGGCTCTTTGGCGGCAATTCGGCGACGGGCCCCTCAGTCCCTCTCGGAGGATAGAACCTGCTGCCGAATTGCCGCCAAAGAATGAAGTGGTGGTGGTAGAGCTGCCACCAGTTGCAGCTTTTTTGTTTTGTTTTGTTTTATTTTTTTGCCGCTTGGGGCGGCAAAAACGCTGGAGCCGGCCCTGGCCACTGTGACGTTCCCCTGGTGTTGTCTGGCTCAGTGATCTGCTAGGTCAGTCCAATCCTTGACTCGGGGAGCCAGCCTGACCCTGCTCTGCTGTGAGAACCCCACTCCTGGGCTGTTCACGCACAGCCTCTGGCACGTAAGCTGCTTGGATCTGTTAGAAGTAAAAGGAGCAGGTTGACCCAGAGGCGGATTTGAGTACAGGCTTATTTATTGCAATACTTGTTCCCCTCGACCCAGTTGTCGAGTAAGCACTGGATTGGTTACAGCACACTTTTTTTATCTAGTATGTAGTTAGTATGTAAAGGCCTACGTTTGTTACAGCACCCCCAAAACCCTTATTAAGTAATAGAAACACCCATACAATTTGTATACCGACCCCTATTTATTGTTCACAGCATTAAGCATGTTATACAGGCATTTTTACCTTGAAAATACATTTCTTTGCAATAATCTGTTGCTACAAATTCCCCTGATCAGCAGTTCTCAGGGGAGGGAGGAAGGGGCCATGAGCCAGGGCTTGTTTATGTAGCTGGGAAAGGAAGGGAGGGGGAGATAAGCCCTGGCTGGGATGATTTAGTTGGGATTGGTCCTGCTTTGAGCAGCGGGTTGGACTAGATACCTCCTGAGGTTCCTTCCAACCCTGAGATTCTATGATTCTATGGTAACATTACTTTTACCTTCTTTCACACAAAGGGTATTCATTCAACAACTACATTTTTCATGCAGCTGCAGGCCTTATCAATTCTTACAAGCAACAGGGAAGGGGAAATATGGCAGCTTATTTACCAAACAAAGACGTACTGCCTGCTTATGCCTTTATCCCCTAATGCCATGTCAGCACAGCAGCAACTTCCCAGGTCTTTATTTAACCTTAACATATCCCAACACTCCTCCACTCTTTTCAAAGAAGGGCCCAGGCGCCCCTCCTTCTCGCACACTGAACAACAGGCATTCAGGCTGGAGGCCTTGGTGCCAGCTAGCCTGATACCTTGGTCCACTGATCGTGCTACAAGGAGAGAGAGAAGGCAGGTCATAAAAAGGGGTAAATATGGCTTCCCGGGAGAGGCTAAGGAGCACATAATTTCAAACACCCCATGAATATGATCAATACTGCAGTTAATAGGAATAACATTCCTACAACATGAGTAATATGACCAAGAAGTGAATGAGTGTCCATTAGGCCTGTCCAAAGGGCACAGGCAATATCAGTCCAAGTACAATCAGCAGGCAGTTCAGTAGACAGTTGAAATGCATTTATTCCTCCAAGGGCCTTGGCTTCCAAAATCTGCGTTTGGCGATGCTTGACCTGGAGCTGCCAGAGTAACTCTATCACATGGTCCCAGTGGGTTCCGGTACCAACATAGTCCAATTAGTAGGTATTGTTGGGTGTCCTGTTACACTAAGCCAATGCATAGCTGGTATATGAATCTGATAAGTGGAGTTTCCCAGCTGCAAGGAAAAGTTTCCTGGTCCAAATCCCACCTGCTCCACACACTTTCCACCCTCCAAAACCTGGGCATTAAGCACAGCTGATCCCTCCCAGCAAATTTTATTTCCCTGTTCTACCGAATGCTGAGGGGGTACAGGTTCTGAATACTGCAGGGGTGGCGATTCCTGTGGCCATCCCTTCCAGGTATTTCCCTGTCCCACCCACGCGAGACCCATGCGTGGGTAGTATACCTCGGATCCCATTAGAAACCGTGTGTTGTTATTTGTTATAACTACTTGCCATACGGGTTCTTGGGACGTTTTTCATTTGCACCCACGCCCGAAGCCCGGCTGTAAAAGGATGGCTGAGGTCCATTTTCCTTCAGCCACTCCCCTGACAGTAAGGGTACACAGGCTCAGTGTACAGTTCCCCCCAAATTGTCTGTCAGGTGGCTCTAAAGGGCCAATACACCTTTAATTGATTTGCTACATTGGTCACCTCCAACCCAGATGGCCATAAACCCCGACAGGCATCCTGCAAGAGGTTTATAAGATGATTGGTGAGGGTTTGTTGAGCCTGGCCACATGCTTCTCCCCACAAAATAGTCTTTACACTGTTCACCAGTTCACTCATAAGGGATTCTGTAATATTCTCGAGGGTTAGAATAACATTTCCCAACAAAGGGTCTGTTGAGCTAAGTGCAGATCCCTGTAATAATCCCCCACATGTCCTGTAGCCCCAGGGCACATTCCAAGAGTTGGATTCGAGCCTCTGAGTCAGCTTTCTGCAGTGAGTTCCAACCTTCCCAGAGGTAGCTTCTGAGGGCTAGCCATTTTTGGATGTTCTTTTTTAATTCCCATCCAACCATTTCTAATGAGTTTTAAATTGCCCATAGCAGCATTCTTTCACCTACTTTGGTTAACTGAGAACAGTTAGCAAATGTAGTACACCTCTACCTCGATATAACACGACCCAATATAACACAACTTTGGATATAACATGGTAAAGCAGTGCTCTGGGGGGGGGGGGCTGTGCACTCCAATGGATCAAAGCAAGTTCAATATAACGCGGTTTCATCTATAACGCGGTAAGATTTTTTGGCTCCTGAGGACAGCGTTATATAAGGGTAGAGGTGTACTGAGATACTAGTCAGTGGGGAACAGAGCAATGGACATAGTTGGGGATTGGTCCTGCTTTGAGAAGGGGGTTGGACTAGATGACCTCCTGAGGTCCCTTCCAAACCTGATATTCTGTGATTCTATTATTCTAACTGGGCTTGTTTAGTCTGTAGAAGAGAAGAGTGAGGGGGGATTTGATAGCAGCCTTCAACTATCTGAAAGGGGGTTCCAAAGAGGATGGAACTCAGCTGTTCTCAGTGGTAGCAGATGACAGAACAAGGAGTAATAGTCTCAAGTTGCAGTGGGGGAGGTCTAGGTTGGATATTAGGAAACACTATTTCACTAGGAGGGTGGTGAAGCACTGGAATGGGTTACCTATGGAGGGGGAGGGATAGCTCAGTGGTTTGAGCATTGGCCTGCTAAACCCAGGGTTGTGAGTTCAATTCTTGAGGGGCCATTTGGGGATTGGTCCTGCTTTGAGCAGGGGGGTTGGACTAGATGATCTCCTGAGGTCCCTTCCAACCCTAATAATCTATGGTTCTATATGGTGGAATCTCCATCCTTAGAGGTTTTTAAGGTCAGGCTTGACAAAGCCCTGGCTGGGATGATTTAGTTGGGAATTGGTCCTGCTTTGAGCAGGGGGTGGGACTAGATGACCTCCTGAGGTCCCTTCCAACCCTGAGATTCTATGAGTCTATGATTTGTAAACCAGATGCATTAAGAACCACAGGTCTTTGGATTGGGGTAAACCACCATGGGGATGGGTGTGTCACAGACAATTTGGAGGGAGGTGGAGGAGTAGGGGGTGGTGGAAGAGGTTTAATTAGGATACATTTTCCCTTGGTCCAAAAAGGGGCAGCAAAACATGTCCAATTAAAAGGGGGTGTCATGCCTGAAGAATTTAGGGGAATCCAGACAGGAGTGAGATTTCTCCAGAGGGATAATGAGGTGGAAAAGGTACACACTCCTGCATAAACAATTGCTGTGTAGTTTGTTCAAAGTGATTTAAGTGACCATTTATTCCATCCATTTTAAAAATCCACTTTGCTGAACTATTGTGGGTATTCTTGGGGGCTTGTAAGGAGCCGTTATTAAACGACTGAACAAAACAATTGATTGGACCGTATTCATTTTGCAAGTATACTTGGCATCAGTCACTGAGGGTATCAGGGTCAGTAGATGGTGGGCTAGGGGAAGGAGGAGAGAGAGTGGATTGACATGGGGTATCTGTGGATATCCTGTGTGCCCTGGTGTGTGGTAGCACAACGGGTGTAAGTTTAAAATTACTGACCATTTCAGGTGCTTCGGGGAAGCCTGTACACCCTGATCCCACCTCTCCAAATTTACATTGGCGAGCATAGGGAATAAACCCCCAATAGTATGCAGTACCATAATTTGTTAAACTACAATTTCCTCCCTGCCACCAAGGCATTGTTCACCTTTGATACCAGGGCCACTGTTGGACTTGTTCTGGAGTGTAGTACTTCGATTCCCGTTGTATTCCAATGTCCTCCAGATTAGGGCTGGATAACGAGGCTGATTAAATCTGACCCATGCAGCCATGAGAAGTATCCACAGGAGTGGCCATAGTCCTGAAAAAAACAGAATCACTTCATTCCTTTTGGCATTTGGTGAAGGCATTACAGCGCTTCACCTGAGAGACATGAGCCCACCAGTGCTGATCCTCATGGGATAAGCACACCAGAGACGGATGAATCATGTCAGCTACCAGATAAGGACCCTCCCACCAGGGCACTGGAAAGGGGTGGGGCTGTGAGCACGATACATTACCAGCATCCCTGTTTGTATCTGATCCAGGGGATTGTGGTGTGGGGATCGTACCAGGCTTTGGTTTTGGCCCTAGCCTTGCCCTCTGATTGGGCAGCCTCCCTGTGTAGTATTCGGATTCGCTCCTGTTCCATTGGTGGGGGTGGGAGCAGTATTTCCCACCGAGGCATTGGTCAGCCCGTTAGCAGTTCGTGACTGAAGCCTTTGGCAGGCTGGGCTCGGATACGCATTAAAATGAAAGGCAAGAGCTTGGCCCAATTGGTGCCTCCCAGATTGGCACCCTTCCAAAGCTCCTCCTTGATGGTGCGATTCATGCACTCCACTTGCCCAGCGGCTTGAAGGTGGTAGGGGATATGGAGTTGCCACTCCACCCACAGCAGTTCACTGAGATGCTGCAATAGAGAACTGTGAAATGCTGGCCCTCGATCTGAATCCATGATTCAGGGAACCCCCCAGCGAACAAAGACCTGGGTAACAAGCAGTGAGACAGTGGTTTTGGCGGTTTGGAGTAGGGAAGGCTTCTACCCACTTACTGAATGTCTCCACAATTACCAGCATGAACCGATACCCAGCTTTAGTACGGGGTAGGGGGCCCACATGGTCCATTTGTATTCGTTCCCAGGGACCAGTCAAGGGTCACTCCATGAGCTTTCCCTTGTGACCAGCTGGAGCTGGCTGGTGTCGGGCACACTCCAGACATGCAGCTAGCCAAGCTTTAACATCCCCTTTCCAGGAAAGCCACCAACCCAGGCGGCTTACTGTATCCATCATTTCTTCCTCCCTTGGCTGTCTACCCACCTTAGAGCCATGTGCCCACCGCAGCAGGGTGTCCCTCCACCGAAGGGATATGTAGGGGACTCCAGAAGTGGACCACAGAGAGTGGGATACAGGTGCAGTTACCCTGAAACTGTGACAGGCCCAATGCTCCCTGCCTTGCTGCATGGGTCCTCATTTACACTTATGCAAAGTGGGGGCAAGCCAAATTCCCAATCATTCACTCCCATTAGAGGAAGCATTTGCACTCGGCACGTGTGTAAACATCACTTGATTTCCATATGTGCAGCATTAAAAAGGTTGGGCAAGCCAGGTGGTCCTGGGGGGATTGCATTGAGTTCAAGCCCACACCAATACTAACCTTGTAGTCCAGATGTTTCAAAAGTACCCGCAGAGTTGGGGATTCATCTCAGTGTAGGCATCTGAAATGTGGGCCTTAGTCTTGTGTTTCAGTATTCAAGACTTAAATCCTAATGGCCCAACCTTAACACCAGCTGTACCCAAGCATTTTATTTGGTGAAAGATTGTTACAATTAGATACAATAATCATTAGTCAATTGGATTAATTACAACCTCTATTCTTTACATGAATGCTCAAGAGTTAATGAAGTGGAAAGTCTGAGAAGTGGTACTAATGAGTTCTTACTGAGCAGAACAGACAGAAACATCAGACACAAGTCACAATTTCAAAACAGGGTGCATTTTTATTAGGATTGGTAACAAAACAAACAAAAAGCTTGAGCAGTGAATACATGACAGTTCCAGTGCTGGTCAGTTAAAATGAATTTTGCTGATCAAAGTTATAGAGGGGTTGGGAAAAGAACTGGAAACAGACTCTTGTTGCAGTTTTAACCATGAAAAGAAGTTAGCACAGAAATGTGGGCCACCAGGGATACGGCTAGCTTCTGATACTGCCCAGAGTTGGAGAGCCCTTATGTTCGCCTAAGAGGCTGTTTATTGCTACCTAGTAGCATTGTGGGTCTCTATTACCAGCTGTGTTGCTGAGTGAATTGTGATTCTCCATTCCCTGAAGGGAGCTTCACTCTGTCTCTTCACATTCTCAGCAGTCCCATGCCTTTGTCTCCTGCTCCTCACCTGTCTGGAGACTCTGACAGCCTCCGTTCTCAGCCTGGACACACACAACCTGCACATCTTCAAGAGATCCATCACTAATATCACAAAGACAGCTCCAAAGGCATTTGAAGATGGTAGGTAGCTCCCAAGAGATAGCTCCTGTTTCCCTACACAATTCCCCAGATGCTTTCTCTTTAACTGTTGGTTTGCATTTTCCCAGGTCAAATCCGGCTGGTGAATGGCTCCAGCCACTGTGCTGGCCGGGTGGAAATTCTGTACAACAATGTCTGGGGCACTGTGTGTGATGACGGCTGGGACTTAAATGATGCATCAGTGGTGTGTCGGCAGCTGGGCTGTGGGGCTGCAGTATCGGCACCAGGCACAGCTCACTTTGGACAAGGATCTGATCCCATCCTACTGGACGATGTTAATTGCAGAGGAGGAGAATCTGCCCTCAAAGAGTGCACCTTAAAGCCTTGGGGAGACCACAACTGTAACCATGGAGAAGATGCCAGTGTGGTGTGTTCAGGTAATGCTGATGACTGCCGTAACCTACCCTCGCCAGAGGGACAGAGGTTGGTGGGAGGCTATTTCCATACCCTACCCTCGCCTGGGGGCAGGAGGCTTTTGCTGTTCCTGACCCTCTCCCGGGGGTGGGGGTGGGGGTGGGAGGCTATTGCCAAATTTGCTGTACCCTACCCTCGCCAGGGGAGTAGAGGGGGCAGGAGGCTAGTTCTGTACCCTACACTCGCCCAGGGGTGGGGATGGGAGGCTATTGCTGTACCCAACCTCTCACCCTCGCTTGGAGAGGCCTTCCCCAATGCCAGTGAGCTGCAGCAACTGGTGCAGCCTGTGGCTTAGTCCCATATCCTGTGGTTTCCAGGGGGAGCTCTGGGGTGCACCAGGGGACAGACCCTCTCCTTTGTCACACTGGGTTAACCTCACTGACTCAGGGGTGCTACCCTGTTTACTTGGGTATTGGGGGAGCAGACTGGCCCATGTCAGAATCGCTCTGCTGTCCTGCTACCAGCATGGCCCAGGCTGCCAGTCTGGCTGGGATCAGGGGTGCTGTAACTAGGGGTGCTTGAGGGTGCTTTCCCCACCCCCATGGCTTGAAGTGGTTTCCATCCTATACAGGGTTTACAGTTTGGTTCAATGGCTCTCAGTACCCCCACTATAAACATTGTTCCAATGCCACTTGCCTGGGATCCCACCAGCTTGGGCACCTCCTGCTAGGCTCCCGATGGGGAGAGTGGCAGAGCTGAGGGAGGCCGAGGCCTACTCCTCACTGGAACCAGGCCATGTCTCTAGGTAGGATCGCCATGGTTACAGCTCTCTAGGACTTCCACCCCCCCACCCCGCGATAGAGATATGGTTAGAGTGATGAGTCGTGGATCTACATTGGGTGCTCTGAGGGCAGGAGAAACTCAAAGTGATGGATGTGGGGCACCATGGATAGAGGGGAGCCAGGAGGGAGCCAGACCAAGGGAAGGGGGAAATTCATGCTGGGGAGCCCAAGAGAGGAAGGGGGCAGGGGGAGACACATTGAGAAGCAGAGATGGGGCTATGCAGGTAACTCCAGAGGGAAACGATGGGTTTGACAGGATGAATTTATGAATTTGGGGAGGTGGCACAAGGGAGACAGTGGGAAATTTTCTGTATTCACTTCATATGCAAATTAGGGCATTTCATCATTTGCATAAAACCTCCAGCTTTCTGGACCCTTGGTATTAGCAGGTCCTCCAGCCATGCAACAGCTCAGATCTCCCCTGCCTCTCGATCAGACTGTGTCACCCCCTCCAGATCCCCTTCATGGTTTCACTCCCTATTTCCTCTTGGCCCATGGCTCTGATCTCATCGCTCACTCCCTGGTTGCCACCCTTCCCCTTTGCCAACAATGTCAGCTCCACACAGACACCCCCACTCACTCCTTCTCAGCTCAAAGCCCTTCCCCACACTGAGCATTGAGAATGGGGCGCCTTCTCCATCTGGCATGCCATGCCCCCAGCCTCCCAACAGTCACGTGTCTGTTAGACTCAAGCTGGGAGTCTCAAAAGTGCCTAAGGAAGTTGGTTACCCAAATCCCATTCATGTGCCTCACTCCCTTAAGCAGCTCTGAAAATCCCAGGCCAGGTTTACATTAGGAGTGTGGTACTGGTGTAGCTGTATCTGTACTGTACTGTACTGTACTGACAAAGCCCTGCTAGTCTGGTCCAGGGGCGGCTCCAGGCCCCAGCACGCCAAGCGCGTGCTTGGGGTGGCATGCTGCGGGGGGCGCTCTGCCAGTCGCTGGGAGGGCGGCAAGCAGCCAGCCTTCAGCGGCATGTCTGCGGAGGGTCCTCTGGTCCCGCGGCTCTGGTGGACCTCCCGAAGGCGTGCCTGCAGAGGGTCCGCTGGGCCTGTGGCTTCGGTGGAGCCGCGGGACCAGCAGACCCTCTGCAAGCACGCCTGTGGGAGGTCCACCGGAGCTGCGGGACCGGCGACCGGCAGAGTGCCCCCTGCGGCATGCCGCTGTGCTTGGGATGGCGAAATGTCTCGAACCGCCCCAGTCTGCTCGCAGCTTCCATCAGTAAAGCTGGCCTTTGCTTTCCCTACACATCTGGAGTGAAACAAGCCAGCCCGGTCAAAATGCAGTTCTGCTGGTAAAGCAGTGTCTTCACTAGGGGCTTTGCCAGCACAGCTTTGTCAGTCCAAGACCATATCCCCTCTCACCCCTGACTGAGTTGGCAGTGCTGGCAGAAGTCTGGGTTGCAGACCTGGCCTCGGCCTCGCTTCTTCCATGGCACCCACAAGAAGTGACCTCACATTCACTCAGACACTATTACACACACACACACACACAAAAGTATCACTCAACGTTACACCTTCCTCTGGGCTTCCCAGGACATCCTGTCTCCTCCAATTCTGTCATTTTGACTGAAAGCTCTTTGGGGCAGGGAATGTCTTCATGTTGAGATAAGTCCCGTGGGGAGCACTCTCTCTATCTGTCTGTCCATATACTAGCCCACCATCAGAGGGATCAGGGAGATCAGAAGAGTACTTGAAGCTTTACTGAAAATTGGCCAGAACTGGGGCAGGCTGCTGGTGTAGACCCGATCTGGTATTCCATAGGGTGGCTCGTACCTCATTCTCTTTGAAGGAGAGGGAGATGATTCAAGTTACCCTGGCCATCAGGTGGCCTGTTCCAGCCTTCCCCAACTATGAAGTGCAAGAGGTCTGTTTGCAAGGGGTGGACTAGCATTCCTCAGTCCTTCCAAGGCTTGTTCACCCTGCAGTACTGCAGACAGGCTGTTTGCCATCCAGGGCCTCCTGGAAGTTCTCTGGCATCAGGAACTTACCCTTTGGCCTCCATTAGTTTGACTAAATTGGTTGGTGTACCCAAGGTTGGATCCCTTTGATCTTTGTGGCAGGAAGGCGTTGGCCTGTCCAGGAGAACTATGTGATTCCGACACTGCTGAGGTCTAAACCCAGGACAAAAATGAGGCCTAGTGATTGTGAAGACCTGTAAATGTGGCCAGTAACAAGCTGGGGGAAGTCCATGGCTACCATGATGGCTGAGGCCTGAGCTGGAAGGCCGAGTGTATAGTCTCCACTGGGGGTGAAGTTTCCCAGGACAGTGAATCTTTGGGGCTCCCTCCCCAAGTCTGGCAGAAGCTCTGCCTGGTCCTTTGGGGATTGCCCAACCTGGTGTCCTGTTTCTACTGGCATTTCCATGTTTATTCAATCCCTGGACTCACGGATCAGGTGGGCACATTCATATGCCTTCACTGTACGAATGAGGCCTAGTTTACGTTACATGTCAGATGGGGATAATAGGGCCCTGCCACCTTCCTTACCCTGCTGGGACTGAGGATCTGAACTAGGGACTACTGGTAGCTAGGACTGGCATTGGGTTTCCTACATCATCTGCTCAGACATGGATGATGCATCCCAGATCAGGATCTCATCCATGACCAAGTCAGATCAGACCATAATCAGCAGTGCTTAATTTGTTATGAAAGAGGTGACGGGACGCCACTGATGCAGCAAGCCCATAGGTGCCAGGGCTCTGAACTGCCAAGTCTAGTGGTGCCGGGACTCAGTGTTGGCGAGCTCGGGCACAAATTAAGCACTGATAATCAAGGAAACAAGAAGGGAACAGACCGAGTGACTTGCTGATACCAAAGGACTATGGTAGATGTGGTTACCTTACTCAGGCCTCTGGCAAGTGATACCCTAGGAGGGACTAGAGAGGGATCCAGCAGCATTTCATCTCCAGGGAATATTCAGGCAGACACACACCCATGGATGCTGCATTTTCCCAGTAAGGAACACAAAGCCGGGCATCAATCTGTGCCACTGACCCAGCATGCAGTGAGCCTGTTCCCTTTGCTCTGCAGACCTGACACTACATACCAGCAAGGATGTCAATAGAAAGCTGCTCAAGCATTTTTCTCTGCAGTGATAACTCCTAGGCAGACTCCTCATGATGGAAATAAAACTGACCCCCCTCCCCACCCGCACTGATCCTGGATGACCTGAACATGGAGCGTGGGAATGGGCATGGGACAGCAGGGTGGGTAGAGAATGGCCTTGTATCATGGGTATTAAGAGGGGGGGACTTTGATGTTACAGGCCCTGATGGGCATGAATCCCTGGTGAATCCCGTCTGGGGCAAAAGCTGCCAACTGTGCTGGTTCGGGTGGGAATGGTCTGGAACAGCCTGGCCTGGCCCACTCCAAACACTTTGACTGCATATGGCCCCCTCAGTCTGGATTCTGGCCTGAGATGACACGAGACCCAAACATCATTTTAACCCTTTCCGACCTTTGTTTGCCCATGCAAGCATGCAGCATCTCAGCATTGCCCTGAATGTAGCCACAGAAGTAGGATCTGAAGCTTTAGTGCCTAGTTTCATGGGTTCTGGTTAAATCAGCCTCTCTCTCCTGCCTTCAGCCAAGCCCAAGGACTGCAGTGAGATCCCCTCAGGCAGCCCCAGTGGTATCTACCTCATCCAGCCCACAGGACTGCACCAGCTTGTGGTGTACTGTGACATGAACCAAACAGCCGGGGGCTGGACGGTCCTCCAGCGGAACCGGCACAACACGCAGATCACCTGGGCCGAGTCCTGGAGCACCTACAAGTACGGCTTTGGCAACGTGCACGATGACTACTGGCTGGGGATGGAGTACATCTATCGGATCGCCAAGCAGAAGGTCTACCAGGTCAGGTTTGTCATTCATAATTCAACCGGCACCATGAAATACGCAGACTACAACCTCTTCAGTCTGGAAGACGAGTCCAATGGCTACAGGCTGAGGCTGGGCTCTTACACGGGGACTGCAGGGGACGCCATGGCCCCAAACAATCCTAGCGGCGTGCATGACAACATGAAGTTCTCCACTAAAGACCTGGATCAGGACACTAACAGTGGGAACTGTGCGTCTAGCTATGGTGGGGGCTGGTGGTACTCGGCTTGTTATTCTGCTCAACTGAACGTCAAAGGGGGCATCACTTGGGGTAGTTTCTGTAGTGGGAACTGCCAAGCCTCCGCCATCCTCATCAAACCAGCGTCTTACTGTTAGTCACCCCTTCCCCACCCTCCTGTCTGCAGTGAGGCCAACCCTTGCTCCACGAAGGGATGGAAAAGGGTCAGAGTGTGTCATGGCCAAACCTCCCGCCCGCCCTCACAGGCCTTGCTGGGCGAGGTACCCGGGTTACCAAGGAAACAGGGCCACTTTCCTTCTCCTCTCCCTCCCTGCAGACTTTCCGAGCTCTTCTCCACTGGGCCCTTCCTCTTTGGGTTGATTCATTTTAATTATATTAAAAATCAGAATAATGATTTTGAAAAATTGTAGCTTCCAAATGTAGCAGCTCCGGGGAGAGAATGTGCATGGCCTTGTAGTGACTTTTCTTCGTACACTTAGTTCCTGGCTTCAGTGGGTGGCCACACGCAGGTGAGAAGGACACAAACCCAGACAGGTTTCCACAAACTTCTTTTTCTCCATCCTTGTGGGCATTAAAGCTTTAGAATAAAACTGCATTTCTAGCAATGACTTCTGCTTCATACCCCCATGCAGCATCTCGGATGTGCTCATACAGTCTAACATAGGTGACAATGGAACAACCATTCTGTGCTCTTCAGTTTCTCATCCCATTCTCCTCACCATTGAAAAGGAAAAGGTGAAATGTTCTAATCAGGGCATTTAATTGTCATTGCTCCATGTCTGGCTGAGTTGTGGCACAGCACAGGAAATGTGGCTGGACTCTGGAGTTTCATACTAGGGAAACTCATTCCTTATTCAGCACTGCATTATTACTCCAGGTTTGCATGGGTATAGTGCCACCGGCTTCAGTGGAGTTACTCCTAGTTTACACTGGTGTAAGGGAAAGGAGAATGAGGCCTCTTGGCTTCACTGATATTACAGCAGGGCCTGACTGCACGCTGCCCTGTGCCTTGTGGAGTCCCTTACTTCCATGCAAAGTGAG
This sequence comes from Mauremys reevesii, assembly GCF_016161935.1. Lineage (NCBI taxonomy): Eukaryota > Metazoa > Chordata > Testudines > Geoemydidae > Mauremys > Mauremys reevesii. The sequence continues at coordinate 297,059 of NC_052642.1, forward strand.
TTCTATTGGGTGTGAAATGCTGTTTCCATTTGACCCCCTCTTGCACAGGTGTAAATGGCTGTATGACCAGCCAGGCAGGGGATTCTCTCACTGCTCCAATTCCAATTCCTGATGTGCCTGTGCTCCCATAGCTAGTTCAAACACTGCCCCTCCCTGCTCCTGAGTAACCATATTGAGGCAGAGGAGAGCCTGTCCATGGGCTTTCTCCCAGGCCCACAGGCAGAAAGCCAGGACTCACCATTCCCCAGTTCAGTGAGGAGATGTAGAGCCGAGTGTCATGCACACACACAATGCCTGCTCCTCCCTTGTGTTCTCATTTTCCCTTGGGCAAAGGGAGTGCCAGCTGTTCGGGCTGCAGCCCACACTGCATGCCAGCTGAGAACCTGTAGCTCCATCTGCGTTACAGGCAGATCCTCAGCTATGGCCAAGGAGAACACAGCACAAATGAGGGCTCAATTGCTGCTCTAAATTGGGCCAACCAGCAATGGCCCTCCTATACGTCCCCTTTCCTAGCCACATTCCCTATAGTGGCAGCCACAGCAGCAGCTCTAGTGACCCTCCAAGGCTGGAGTGACCCTCCCCTGGCTGAGGTAGGGCTGCTTTGGGCGAGAGTGCAGTGACACAAACAGGGCCGCCCAGAGGGGGGGGGCAAGAGGGGCAATTTGCCCCAGGCCCCGAGCCCCACAGGGGCCCCCACGAGAGTTTTTCAGGGCCCCTGGAGCGGGGTCCCTCACTCGCTCCGGGGGCCCCGGAAAACTCTTGCGGGGCCGAGCGCAGGAACTCCTTCGCTCCCGGTCCTCGCCGGCAGGGGGTCCTTCCGCCACGGAGCGGAAGGACCCCCCGCCGGCGAATTACCGCCAAAGACGGAGCGGGACCCGCCGCCGAAGTTCAGCTCGGTCTTCGGCGGTAATTCGCCGGCGGGGGGCCGTTCCCTTCCGGGACCCGCCGCCGAAGTGCCCCGAAGACCCGTGGCGGGGACCCACTCCGCCGAATTACCGCCGAAGACCGGGCTGCGCTTCGGCGGCGGGTCCCGCTTCAACGGTAATTCAGCGGCGGGGGGCCCCCGCCGCGGGTCTTCGGGGCACTTCAGCGGCAGGTCCCGGAACAGAAGGGCCCCCCACTGCTGAAGACCCCGGGCCCCCGGAATCCTCTGGGCGGCCCTGGACACAAAGGGACAAGAGTGCAGCTCAGGATCAGGAGAGGCCACACAAAGTCCATGTGCCCCTAGTCATCAGGGCCTCCCCTCTCCCAGCAGCTAGGGAGGAGGCCCCAGCAGGCCCTGCCTCAGACCTTCTGGCAGTAGGACCCTGTGTGGGGGGACCCTGTCACTTCACAACCCCCAGAGATGGTGACCCTCTTCCACCACTATGTCCCTCTGGCAACCAGTCATCACTGCCACTTCTCCTCAGGCAGATGCAGGGGGCTCCCTCCTTCCTCAAGACCACTGGGACAGCTTCCCCGGGAGCAAAGGGCCCCGCTGGGGTCCTATGTATGGGGAGGGGTACCACCCGCCTAGTGGTGGGTCCTTCACAAAGAACCCTCTGTGAGGGGGGCAGAAGACTCCTCACACAGGCCCTCTGCTAGCTAGGATGGAGGGCCTCCCGACCCTGGTCCCCTGCTTGGGCTGTGGAGCTGAGGCCTCCTCTGGGACAGCCTGTCACACATCAGGCCCCAAGTCACTACAACCCAGTCTGGGACAGGGACAGGTCCCAGGACCTCCAACTGCTGTAACTCAGCCCCAAACATTCAAAACACACGAATCAACCCAAAATATCCGGTGATTGACTAAAAACTTGGTGATGTTGGAGAATAACAAACCCTGAGGTTTGTCGTGTGCCTGGTGGTGTCTGAGCCTGAGGGGGGGCAGCTGCCCACCCCGTGGAGATATGAGCCATGAGCATCTCAACCTACATGGCGTGGCACAAACACCTCCCTGTGGGAGCTCCAGTACTGCCCCACCTCTCCCCAGCACCATCCTGCCTCCCTTCCTGTCCCAGCCACATTCTCCCCAACATCCCCTGCACCCCTCAATCTCCTCCTGCCCATCCCCACACCCCCTGTGCCTCCTCAGTCTCCATCTGCCCCCACATCCCCCTTCATCCCCTCAGTCTCCTGCCCCCACCCCCCCACACCTTCTCAGTCCCTTGCCCTCCACATTCCCCTGCACCCCATCAGTCTGTCCTCTGCTCCCCACAGTCCTTTGCGCCCCATTTTGATGGTGTGTGTAAACCCCCCCACACATACACCAGTCAGGGTATCTGGCGGCACTGGGATGGAGAGTCAGGCCTAGCTGAACAAGAAGCCCAGCTGGGCAGGAGCAGGGTGGATTATAAAGCCAGGAAGCTGGCAGCAGAAAGGGGCTGAGACTGGGTGCCTAGCTGGGCTGGTGGAGGATTTTCTAACCCCAAATGAAGTCACTCTGGAAACTGAAGAAGAGTCTGTTAGAGCAGAATGGATACAAGGTAGGGGGAAAACAAAAGAGTCAAAGCAGACTCAGATGATGACGATGATACCAGCCAAACAAGCCATGCTGAAGGAAATACATCCAAATGTTATCTTGTGATCCCTCGCCAAAGAAACAAGATTTGATGTTACCCCTGTGGAAGTAGCTGACTGGGTTGAAAAAGCATAGGAGGCTGTGAGGTGGGGATCTTTCAGTTGAATGTGAAGACAATGAGCAAACTGATGAACTGCTAAAAACTGAAATGCTGGGGAAAGTTAAAATAAGTTGCCAGCTACCAAAGTATTTGACTGAACTGAAGGGAATACTATATGGAGTGCCATTAGAGCTGACCATAGAATCATAGAATATCAGGGTTGGAAGAGACCTCAGCAGGTCATCTAGTCCCACCCCCTGCTCAAAGCAGGACCAACCCCAACTAAATCATCCCAGCCAGGGCTTTGTCAATCCAAGCCTTAAAAACCTCTAAGGATGGAGATTCCACCACCTCACTAGGTAACCCATTCCAGTACTTCACCACCCTTTCAGTGAAATAGTATTTCCTAATATCCAACCTAGATCTCCCCCACCGCAACTTGAGACTATTGCTCCTTGTTCTGTCATCTGCCACCACTGACAACAGCCGAGCTCCATCCTCTTTGGAACCCCACTTCAGGTAGTTGAAAGCAGCTATCAAATCCCCCCCTCATCCTTCTCTTTTGCAGACTAAATAACCCCAGTTTCCTCAGTCTCTCCTCATAAGTCATGTGCTCCAACCCCCTAATATTTTCATTGCCCTCCACTGGACTGTCTCCAATTTGTTCACATCCCTTCTGCAGTGGTGGGACCAGACCTGGACGCAATACTCCAGGTATGGCCTCACCAGTGCCAAATAGAAGGGAATAATCACTTCCCTCGATCTGCTGGCAATGCTCCTACTAATACAGCCCAATATGCCATTGGCCTTCTTGACAACGAGGGCACACTGCTGACTCATATCCAGCTTCTCGTCCACTGTAATTCCCAGATCCCTTTCTGCAGAACTGCTGCTTAGCCAGTCGGTTCCCAGCCTGTAGCAGTGCATGGGATTCTTCCTTCCTAAGTGCAGGACTCTGCACTTGTCCTTGTTGAACCTCATCAGATTTCTTTTGGCCCAATCCTCCAATTTGTCTAGGTCACTCTGACCCTATCCCTACCCTCCAGTGTATTTACTTCTCCCCCCAGCTTAGAGTCATCTGCAAACTTGCTGAGGATGCAATCCATCCCATCATCCTGATCATTAATAAAGATGTTGAACAAAACCGGCCCCAGGACCGACCCCTGGGACACTCCGCTTGATACTGGCTGCCAACTAGACATCGAGCCATTGATCACTATCCGTTAAGCCCAACAATATAGCCAGCTTTCTATCCACCTTATAGTCATAGAATCATAGAATCATAGAACTTAAGATCAGAAGGGACCATTATGATCATCTAGTCTGACCTCCCGCAAAATGCAGGCCACAAAAGCTGACCCACCCACTCTTGAAATAATTCTCTCCCTTGACTCAGCTGTTGAAGTCCCCAAATCCTGGTTTAAAGACTTCAAGTAGCAGCAAGCGACTCCTGCCCCATGCTGCGGAGGAAGACGAAAAACCTCCAGGTCCACTGCCAATCTACCCTGGAGGAAAATTCCTTCCCGACCCCAAATATGGCGATCAGCTGAACCCCGAGCATGCGGGCAAGACTCTCCAGCCAGACAGTCAGGAAAAAGACTTTCAATATCCCAACATTGACTCTCGGTACTAATTACCAGTGGCAGCACGTTATTGACCTATTGACTAAATAGTGTTATCCTATCAAACCATTCCCTCCATAAATTTATCAAGCTTAATCTTAAAGCCAGAGAGGTCCTTCGCCCCCACTGTTTCCCTCGGTAGGCTGTTCCAGAATTTCACTCCCCTGATGGTTAGAAACCTTCGTCTAATTTCAAGCCTAAACTTCCTGACTGCCAATTTATATCCATTTGTTCTCATGTCCACATTAGTACTGAGCTGAAATAATTCCTCTCCCTCCCTGGTATTTATCCCTCTGATATATTTAAAGAGAGCAATCATATCTCCTCTCAACCTTCTTTTGGTTAAGGAAAACAAACCGAGCTCCTCAAGTCTCTTTTCATACGAAGGCTTTCCATTCCTCGGATCATTCTAGTGGCCCTTCTTTGTACCCGTTCCAGTTTGAATTCATCCTTCTTAAACATGGGAGACCAAAACTGCACACAGTACTCCAAATGAGGTCTCACCAATGCCTTGTATAACGGGACTAGCACCTCCTTATCTCTACTAGAAATACCTCGCCTAATGCATCCCAAGACCGCATTAGCTTTTTATGACCACATCACATTGCCGACTCATAGTCATCCTGCGATCAACCAGGACTCCAAGGTCCTTCTCCTCTTCCGTTACTTCCAACTGGTGCGTCCCCAGCTTATAACTAAAACTCCTCTTAGTCATCCCTAAATGCATAACCTTACACTTCTCACTATTGAATTTCATCCTATTACTAATACTCCAGTTTACAAGTCATCCAAATCTCCCTGGAGGATATCCCGATCCTTCTCCGAATTGGCAATACCTCCCAACTTCGTGTCATCCGCAAACTTTATCAGCCCACTCCTACTTTTGGTTCCGAGGTCAGTGATAAATAGATTGAATAAGATCGGACCCAAAACCGAACCTTGAGGAACTCCACTGGTAACCTCCCTCCAACCCGACAGATCACCTTTCAATACGACCCGCTGCAGTCTCCCCTTTAACCAGTTCCTTATCCACCTCTGGATTTTCATTTCGATCCCCATCTTTTCCAATTTAACCAGTAATTCTTCATGCGGTACCGTATCAAACGCCTTACTGAAATCAAGATATATTAGATCCACCGCATTTCCCTTGTCTAAAAAATCTGTTACTTTCTCAAAGAAGGAGATCAGGTTGGTTTGGCACGATCTACCTTTCGTAAAACCATGTTGTAATTTGTCCCAATTGCCATTGACCTCAAGGTCCGTAACTACTCTCTCCTTTAATATTTTTTCCATGACTTTGCATACTACAGATGTTAAACTAACAGGCCTGTAGTTACCCGGGTCACTTTTTTTTCCCTTCTTGAAAATAGGAACTATATTAGCTAATCTCCAGTCAAACGGTACAACCCCCGAGTTCAGAGATTCATTAAAAATTATCGCTAACGGGCTTGCAATTTCACTCGCCAATTCCTTTAATATTCTAGGATGAAAATTATCTGGGCCGCCTGATTTACTACCGTTAAGCTGTTCAAGTTTGGCTTCTACCTCGGATACTGTAATTTCCAACCTTCATTCCCATCAGTCACTCTGTCACTATTCCTAAGCCCTTCATTATCCTTATTAAAGACCGAGGCGAAATATTCGTTTAGATATTGTGCCATGCCTAGCTTATCCTTGATCTCCACTCCGTTTACAGTTTTAAGCGGTCCCACTTCTTCTTTCTTAGTTTTCTTCCTATTTATATGGCTAAAAAAACTTTTACTAATGGTTTTAATTCCCTTCGCAAAGTCCATCTCTACCCGGCTTTTGGCTTTTCTCACTGCATCCCTACACCCCCTGACCTCATTAAGGTAGGTTTCTTTGCTGATCCCATTCATCCAATCCATACTTTTTTAACTTGCTGGCAAGAATATTGTGGGAGACCATATCAAAAGTCAAGATATATCACATCCACCAGTTTCCCCATATCCACCGAGCCAGTTATCTCATCATAGAAGACAATCAGGTTGGTCAGGCATGACTTGCCCTTGGTGAATCCATGCTGACTGTTCCTGATCACCTTCCTCTCCTCCAAGTGCTTCAAAATGGATTCTTCAAGTACCTGCTCCATGATTTTGCTGTAGTTCCCCAGGTTTTCTTTCTTCCCTTTTTTAAATATAGGCACTATATTTGCCTTTTTCCAATCATCCGGGACCTGCCCCGATCGCCAGGAATTTTCAAAGATAATGGTCAATGGCTCTGCAATCACATCAGCCAACTCCCTCAGCACCCTTGGATGCGTTAGATCTGGATCCATGGACTTGTGCACGTCCAGCTTTTCTAAATAGTCCTTAACCTGTTCTTTCACACTGAGGGCTGCTCACCTGCTCCCAATGATGAGATAAGCACAGCAGAAGATAAAGTGATAGTAAGTTTTGTAACTCGTTAGTAAATAAGCTGGAGCAAACAAGCTATATAGATTATTTTTAAGGGAGGGACTCTAACTGAGAAAGTAACACTAGGATTTCAGATATTCAGAACCAAGCCATATATGCCCCCCTCTCCTGGGGGGTGATAAGTGCCAATGCTATGGGCATGTAGCAACTGTTTGTAAAGGGAAAACCAAGATGCAGTAAATGTTGGGGAGAGCACTCCTATGAAATTGTACAGCTGGGATAGAGGTCAAATGTAGTAACTGGTTGTAATCACACTCTGGCATGCAGAGGGTGTATTGCGGCAAGGCAAGCTAAAGATAGACAAACAAAAAATTGTTAATAACATCATGCGGAAGCTGTAAGGAACCTCTGAAAGCATCAGGTGGGGAGGGAAGAGGCAATCAGCACAGGAAATGGGGAACTGCATTTGCAGACACAGCCTCCTTGTATAAACACCCTGGAAGGAATAGGCAGTGACATTCTAGGAATGAAAAAAGAAAGGTTAATTGCATTTATGCTAGAAGTGATCAATTGCACATCTGAAACTGCGGAAAAAATCAGAAAAAAATAAAAAATTATAGCTAAGGCTGCAGGGAAAATACTTGTATATTAGCCACTTGTCAATGGACTGTATTCATGCAATTTTGAATAGCATTAATGGAGAAATATGACTAGTCTGGGGATCTCAGTCTTTTCTTGGAATGCACACAGTTTGATAGAATATGGTCAAGAACTAAAAGAAAATATCCTGGCAATGAAAACTAAACCAGGTGTCATATGCATCCAGGATACATGGCTGGTTGAAAAGCTTTTAAAATTCCAGGGTATAATGCCTTTAGGCAAGATGGAAAAATAGGACTAGGAGGAGGTGTCTGTACTTTCATAAGGGAACAATAAAATACACAGCAGTAGAGATTGAAGAAGTAAGCTTAGAATATAACTCTGACACATGGCTAGAAAGGGTTAAATATCCTGCAAAATAAATAACCCTCAAAAGACATTTAGGGAGATAATGTTTGTGTTTTTGTGTATTTACATCTGTATGAGTAGGGTCGACAATGTAATCAACAGTCCCTGGGTACGTCTACACTACGGGATTATTCTGATTTTACATAAACTGGTTTAGCAAAACAGATTGTATAAAATAGAGTGCGCGCGGCCACACTAAACACATTAAATCGGTGGTGTGCGTCCACGGTCCGAGGCTAGCGTCGATTTCTGGAGCGTTGCACTGTGGGTAGCTATCCCGTAGCTATCCCATAGTTCCCGCAGTCTCCCCCACCCCTTGGAATTTCCGGGTTGAGATCCCAGTGCCTGATGGGGCAAAAATCATTGTCGCGGGTGGTTCTGGGTACAGCCTCACCCCTCCCTCCCTGAAAGCAGCAGACAACTGTTTCGCGCCTTTTTTGCTTGGTGAACTGTGCAGACGCCATAACACAGCAAGCATGGACCCTGCTCAGCTCAATACCGCAATCGTGGATGTTTTAAACACCTCGCGCACTCTCGTGCAGTATATGGTGAACCAGGACCTTCAAACCGAGGCGAGGAGGAGGCGGATACAGCAGCGCGGCAATGACAGTGATGAGGACGTAGACACAGAATTCTCTCAAACCGCGGGCCCCTGCGCTTTGGAGATCCTGATGGTAATGGGGCAGATTCTATCCATTGAACGCCGATTTTGGGCCCGGGAAACAAGCACTGACTGGTGGGACCGCATTGTGTTGCAGGTGTGGGACGATTCCCAGTGGCTGTGAAACTTTCACATGCGTAAGGGCACTTTCATGGAACTTTGTGACTTGCTTGCCCCTGCCCTGAAATGCCATAATACCAAGATGAGAGCAGCCCTCACAGTAGAGAAGCGAGTGGCGATAGCCCTGTGGAAGCTTGCAACACCAGACAGCTACCGGTCAGTCGGGAATCAATTTGGAGTTGGAAAATCTACTGTGGGGGCTGCTGTGATGCAAGTAGCCAAAGCAATCACTAAGCTGCTGCTACGAAAGGTAGTGATTCTGGGAAATGTGCAGGTCATAGTGGATGGCTTTGCTGCACTGGGATTCCCTAACTGTGGGGGGGCGATAGATGGAACCCATATCCCTATCTTGGCACCGGAGCACCAGGGCACCCAGTACGTAAACCGGAAGGGGTACTTTTCAATGGTGCTGCAAGCACTGGTGGATCACAAGGGACGTTTCACCAACATCCACGTGGGATGGCCAGGGAGGGTTCATGACGCTCGCGTATTCAGAAGCACTATTCTGTTTAAACGGCTGCAGCAAGGGAATTACTTCCCAGACCAGAAATTAACAGTTGGGGATGTTGAAATGCCTGTCATTATCCTGGGGGACCCAGCCTACCCCTTGATGCCATGGCTCATGAAGCCATACACAGGCAGCCTGGACAGTGGTCAGGATCTGTTCAATTACAGGCTGAGCAAGTGCAGAATGGTGGTGGAATGTGCATTTGGCCGTTTAAAGGCGCGCTGGCGCACATTACTGACTCGCTCAGACCTCAGCCAAACCAATGTCCCCTATGTTATTGCTGCTTGCTGTATTCTCCACAATCTCTGTGAGAGTAAGGGGGAGACCTTTATGGCGGGGTGGGAGGCTGAGGCAAATCACCTGACCGCTGATTACGCACAGCCAGACACCAGGGAGATTAGAAGAGCACACCTGGAAGTGGTGCGCATCAAGAAGCTTTGAAAACGAGCTTCATCAATGGCCAGGGTACAGTGTGACTGCTGTGTTTGTTGATGAACACCCAACCCCCTTGATTGACTCATTCCCTGTAAGCAACTCACCCTCCCCCTTCGAGTACAGCTTACTTATGCAAATAAAGGCACTATATTTTAAAAATCATGATTTATTTATTAATTCATTATAAAAAGAGGGAGAGAAGTAAGGGTGTGGTTTGGGAGGAGGATAGGAGGGATGGAGAAGGGCAGTAAAAAAATTTCACAGTAACGACAGCGTTCTGGTTGGGCTGTCTACGGGGGTGGAGTGGGCGGGTGCACGGAGCCTCCCCCCACGCGTTCTTACACGTCTGGGTGAGGAGGATGTGGAACATGGTGAGGGTTGAAGGTGGTTATACAGGGGCTGCAGCGGCACTCTGTGATCCTGCTGCCGTTCCTGAAGCTCCACCAGATGCCGGAGCATGTCAGTTTGATCACGCAGCAGCCCCAGAGTTGCATCCCGCCACCGCTGATTTTCCTGCCGGTCTTCCTGCCACCACCTCTCATCTCGGGTGTCTCTCCTGTTCTCACGTTCACTGGCATCTTTCCTGTAATTTGATACCATGTCCTTCCACTCATTCAGATGAGCTTTTTCCTTGCGTGTAACTTCCATAATATCCTAGAACATTTCATCTTGCGTCTTCTTTTTCCTCCGCCTTATCTGGGCTAGCCTTTGGGATGGAGTAGGGAGGCTTGAAAAATTTGCAGCTGCATGAGGGAGAGAAGTATTTAAAAAGATACATTTTACAGAACAATGGTTATACTCTTTCACAGTGAACAGCACTATTCACCTTACATAGCACATGTGATTTCCCTACAAGGTCGCATTTTTCATCTTAATACTGAGTGCCTGCAGCTCTGGGGTTACAGATCTCACAGACACAGGTCCAGGCATCAGAATTCAGCTCGCATGCGGCCATGGTAAGCCACTGTCTTTCGGCTTCTGCAGTGATTTACCCCTCCCCCCAACGCATGGCTAATACCATGCTAGCTCCCTGCTAATCAACACCCTTCCCCCCCCACCCACTGCCTGTCTGGTAGCTTGGGGAAGATCCCCACTGACCAAACACAAAAAAGATCATCTGCATTTTACTCCTCCCCTCCCCCCGCTTGGCTACGTGCAGGAAAGGGTTTTCTTTTAAGGTGCTGCAGTCCACGAACCCAGTAGGAAAATGGCCATCCCCCTTACTTAAATTCCTGATTTTCAACCAGGTTACCCTGAACGATATCACTTTGCTGAGGATAACACAGCGAGATAAAGAACAGATGCTTCTTGAATGCCAGCAATCACCGGGACCATACGCAGCTATACTTTGCCATGCAATGATACCTGATTACTTGCTACATGCATGGCGTGGTAAAGTGTCCTACCATGGTGGACGGAACAAGGCTGCCTTGCCCAGAAACCTTCTGCAAAGGCTTCTGGAGTACCTCCAGGAGCGCTTCATCGAGATGTCCCTGGAGGATTTCCGCTCAATCCCCAGACATGTTAACAAACTTTTCTAATTAACTATACTGTCAGCGAATGCATCCCAAGTCCTCAGGGCAAATCAATCATTAAAAAACGCTTGCTTAAAAAACAATCTTTGATATTTGCAAAGGTACACTCACCAGAGGTCCCTTCCATGGCTTCATTGTCTGGGGTAGTGGGTTGGGAGGGTAATTCCGTCAGGGTGAGCAAAAGCTCCTGGCTGTTGGGGCTCACAGAGTGCTGTGTGCCCTCTGCAAGGTTGTCCTCCTCATCTTCTTCATCGTCATCTTCCCCATCCGCATAATCCTCAGCCATGGCAGAGATTACAACCCCCACCTCAGAATCCACAGACAGGGGTGGGGTACTTGTGGCGCAGCCCCCTAAAATAGCATGCAGCTCAGCGTAGAAGCGGCATGTTTTTGGCCCTGCCCCGGACCTTCCGTTTGCTTCTTTGGTTTTCTGGTAGGCTTGTCTGAGCTCCTTGACTTTCACTCTGCACTGCACGGAGTCCCTGGTGTGGCCTTTATCCATCATAGACCTTGCAATTCTTTCAAATACTTTTTCATTTTGTCTTTTTGAACGCAGTTCTGTTAGCATGGAATCCTCTCCCCATATAGCGATCAGATCCAGTACCTCCGTGCAGTCCATGCTGGGGCTCTTTTTCGATTCTCAGGAGAATGCATTGTTACCTGTGCAGATGAGCTGTGCATGGTCACCTGTGCTGATGAGCTCTCCACGCTGGGGAAGCAGGAAATGAATTTCAAAACTTCGCGGGGCTTTTCCTGTTTATCTGGCCAGTGCATCAGAGTTCAGAATGCTGTCCAGAGCGGTCACAGTGGTGCACTGTGGGATACCGCCCGGAGGCCAATACCGTCGATTTGCGGCCACACTAACCCTATTCCGATATGTTAATCCCGATATTAGCGCTACTCCTTTCGTCGGGGAGGAGTACAGAAACCGATTTAAAGAGCCATTTAAATTGATATAAGGGGCCTCTTAGTGTGGACGGGTGTGGCGTTAAATCGGTTTAACGCTCCTAAAACCGGTTTAAACGCGTAGTGTAGACCAGGCCCCTGTCTATGCTGTATTCTGATATCATGATACCATCAACCTCAGCCTAGACCAATCCACACCAAGCGGTCCATTTCCTAGACACTACTGTGCTAATAAGCGATGGTCACATAAACACCACCCTATACCAGAAACCCACTGACTGCTATACCTACCTACATGCCTCCAGTTTCCATCCAGGACACACCATACGATCCATTGTCTACAGCCAAGCTCTAAGATACAACCGCATTTGCTCCAATCCCTCAGACAGAGACAAACACCTACAAGATCTCTATCAAGCATTCTTAAAACTACAATACCCACCTGCTGAAGTGAAAAAACAGATTGACAGAGCCAGAAGAGTACCCAGAAGCCAACTACTACAGGACAGGCCCAACAAAGAAAATAACAGAACGCCACTAGCCATCACCTACAGCCCCCAACTAAAACCTCTCCAGCGCATCATCAAAGATCTACAACCTATTCTTAAAGATGATCCCTCACTCTCACAGATCTTGGGAGACAGGCCAGTCCTCGCTTACAGACAGCCTCCCAACCTGAAGCAAATACTCACCAGCAACCATACACCATACAACATAAACACTAACCCAGGAACCTATCCTTGCAACAAAGCCCGATGCCAGCTCTGTCCACATATCTATTCAAGTGACACCATCATAGGACCTAATCACATCAGCCACGCCATCAGGGGCTCATTCACCTGAACATCTACCAACGTGATATATGCCATCATGTGCCAGCAGTGCCCCTCTGCCATGTACATTGGCCAAACCGGACAGTCTCTACGCAAAAGAATAAATGGACACAAATCTGACATCAGGAATCATAACATTCAAAAACCAGAGGGAGACACTTCAACCTCTCTAACCACTCAGTGACAGACTTGAAGGTGGCAATTTTGCAACCTTCACAAACAGACTCCAAAGAGAGACTGCTGAACTTGAATTAATATGCAAATTAGACACAATTAACTCAGGCCTAAACAGAGACTGGGAATGGTTGGGTCATTACACTAATTAAATCTATTTCCCTATGTTAAGTTCTCCTCACACCTTCTATGGGTCATCTTAATTATCACTTCAAAAGTTTTTTTTCTCCTGCTGATGATAGCTCATCTCAATTGATTAGACTCTTCCAGTTGGTATGGCTACTTCCACCTTTTCATGTTCTCTGTATGTATAAATATCTCCTGTCTGTGTGTTCCATTCTATGCATCTGATGAAGTGAGCTGTAGCTCACGAAAGCTCATGCTGAAATAAATGTGTTAGTCTCTAAGGTGCCACAAGTACTCCTGTTCTTTTTGCGGATACAGACTAACACGGCTGCTACTCTGAAACCTGTAAATATGGGATTTCTCGGTATTCCTCTCTCTTTGAAATGTAAATGGTGGAGGAAAAAGCAAATGGCCTTATGCTAATTCGTATAGCTAAGTACCCATGATGGACCTCCTTCAAAGTCACGCTGTAGTAAGAGGAGGCCCTGAGATATAAACCTTGGTATTCAAGAAGGGGAAAAAAAGTGACCCGGGGAATTATAGGCCTGTTAGTCTAACATCTGTAGTATGCAAAGTCATGGAAAAAATCTTAAAAGAGAGAATGGTTTGGCAACTGGGATAGATTACAGCATGGATTGATCTCCTTCTTTGAGAGAGTAACAGATTTTTGGATCTCATATATCTGGATTTCAGTATGAAGAATTACTGGTTAAATTGGAAAAGATGGAGATCGAAGTGAAAATCCAGAGGTGGATAAGGAGCTGGTTAAAGGGGAGACTGCAGAGGGTAGTATTGAAGGGGGAACTGTCCGGTTGGAGGGGGGTTACCAGTGGAGGTCCTCAAGGCTCGGTTTTGGGTCCGATTTTATTCAATCTATTTATTGCTGACCTGGGAACCAAGAGTAGGAGTGGGCTGATAAAGTTTGCGGATGACACCAAGTTGGGGAAGAGGATCGGGATATTCTCCAGGAGATTTGGATGACCTTGTAAACTGGAGTATTAGTAACAGGATGAAATTCAATAGTGAGAAGTGTAAGGTTATGCATTTAGGGATGTCTAACAAGAACTTTAGTTATAAGCTGGGGGTTTGGAAGTAACGGAGGAGGAGAAGGACCTAGGAGTCCTGGTTGATCGCAAGATGACTATGAGTAGGCAATGTGATGTGGCGTTAAAAAGCTAATGCGGTCTTGGGTTGCATTAGGCGAGGTATTTCTAGTAGGGATAAGGAGGTGCTAGTCCGTGAGACCACATTTGGAGTATTGTGTGCAGTTTTGGTCTCCCATGTTTAAGAAGGATGAATTCAAACTAGAACAGGTACAAAGAAGGGCCACTAGAATGATCCGAGGAATGGAAGGCCTTATGAAAGGAGACTTGAGGAGCTCGGTTTGTTTTCCTTAACCAAAAGAAGGATGAGAGGAGATATGATTACACTCTTTAAATATATCAGAGGATAAATACCAGGGAAGGAGAAGAATTATTTCAGCTCAGTGCTAATGTGGACACCGGATATAAACTGTCAGTCAGGAAATTCAGGCTTGAAATTGTTTCTAACCATCAGGGAGTGCAATACTGGAACAGTCTGAAACAGTGGGGCGAAGGACCTCCACGACTTTAAGATTAAGTTAGATAAGTTTATGGAGGATGGTATGATAGGATAACGGGCTTGGTCAATAGGTCAATTATGTGCCTGGTATGATGTAACCTTTTCCAGAGGGTTTGGCTGGAGAGTCTTGCTTCAGCTGACCGCCATATTTGGGGTCGGAAGGAATTTTCCTCCAGGGAAGATTGGCGCATGGGGCAGGGTTCACTTGCTAAGGAGTGGGTGGATCGGCTTATGTGGCCTGCATCTTGCAGGAGGTCAGACTAGATGATCATAATGGTCCCTTCTGATCTTGAATTCTATGATTCTATGATCAGAGGCCCGGGATGAGGCCTAAGGCCTGAACTAAAGTAATGGTCAAGACTTTGCTCACATAAAGCAAAGTGAAGCTGTGAGCCAGAGGCAGGCCCTGCTCACAGAAGCAGGCAAGGAAAGGGCTGATGCTGCAAAAAGAGACATACCTAAAAGGTACTGGACACTAGATATCAGAACATTCGCATACTCGTACACTCCACACAGATAACAAGGACCAGGCTGTTGGTGCCACTAGGCCTGAGTAAACCAAAGTTGTGACTTTGGGCCTGAAGTGAACCAAAGTTCTTACATGCTGTGAACTTTAACCAGCCTAAGATGCTAACAGACTGCAAGCAAAATGTGTAGCTGTCAGCAATCTCTGCTTGCAAATGTAGGAGTTTGGAACAGCAGAAGCGGCGGGGAGGAGGGGGAGAGGGGGAAGGAAAATCTGTATGCGTTTGTTCTGTGAAGGCCAAAAGATAAGCCTGTGGATGAGAACTTTTCTAACACGCTGAAATGTAATGCCTAATGTAGCTGTTGCTGGGAAGGGAGGGGTGAGGGGGAAAACCGAACAAAAGGCTTACACAAACAAGGGGGGTATAAATGTTGGGACCCCGCCTGTGAGCGGGCGTGCAGGATTTGAGAATGCTTTTCTCCCTGACACCTTATTTGGGGCTCAAATAAACCTGGTTTTGCTTCTCCACCCTGGTGTGATAATTAGTGCGACGCACACCGGGCAACGAACCCCGCTGTTGCTCCGCCTTGGGCTCTTTGAGCCGGCAACAAGGCTGACCCATCCCAATGACAGGGCCAAAAGGGTAATATGATGGATAGAGTTGTTTTGTTCGACCCAACATGTACAAGGTGAGAGATGGCACCTTGCTGCGTAGAGGGGTTGCACCTCAATACGTCAGGAGTGATGTGTAACTTATTTGTACCTGTGTATAAGAATGCACCCCTGGGGCGGTGTCTGGGGCGGTGCCTAGGGGGCAGTGGAAAGTCTCGCCACTGACTGAGCTGAGTCCATTGTCAGGGAGCACATAAGTACTAGCTAGCCGCACCTCAGCAGCACCTTGGACTTCTATGCCGGGGAGCTGGAGACTGTGTTTCTCTTTGACAATAAACCTGGTGATGTACCTTCATACCTTACTAGAGTCTGTGGTCATTGGGGGTTCTCTTGGGGTCTGCTGTGTCAGCAATCTGCGCAGAGCTGGGACAGCACACAGAGGGAACACACGCACGCAGCCGATTGATATCAACATTGAACAGAGCAGAGCGCCACACCGGGAGCATCTGGTGACACTTTTGAACTCCAACTTTGTCAAAAGATATGAAATTGTATAAAAGATCCTTAGGTCCTGATTCTGTGATCTCAGATCTGCTTAGGCTTCATCAGTGGAAGTTTGAGTCACAAGACTGAGGTCCCAGTTATGCTGGTACGTCCCGAATATGATATCTGGACATTGGACTATGACCTATGAACTGAATTCTAAAGGAACTCTTTGCAACTACAAAGCTCACCATCTCTGCTATGAAACTGAACTCAATAGACGGAACACATGTCTGTATGTATAATGATCTTTTAACCATACTCTCTCTCCTTTGTTTTTTAATAAATTTTAGTTTAGTTAATACAAATTGGCTGTAGCGTGTATTTGGGTAAGATCTGAAACATTCATTAACCTGAGAGGTGATGTGTTCGATCCTTTGGGATTGGTAGAACCTTTTCTTTTATATGATGAAATAAGATTTACATAAATTTTCATCATATTTGACGTGGGTACCTGCATGGAGGCCTGAGGTTGGGTCACTTTAAGGGAAGTGTGTGGTTTGGACGTCTGAGTAACTATTAAGGTAATAAAGAAGCTGTTTTATGCTGGCTTGGTAAATTGAAGTATTGGAATCTCCACCAGCTTTTGGGGATTTGGCTGCCCCATTCTTTGCAGTGAGTGATCACAGCTGGGCTGGCTCCCCGCTAGGACCCCAGTCACAGTAATGCTGTTGAGGTCCCAATGTTATTTTTCTTTAAGGATTTATAATATCGATAATTCACGTGGGAAATTAGAAAGTTCAGAGCTTCAAGAAATAGTAAAGAGGCTAAAAGTGCGTATATTATATGTGGTGACCTAAACAGTCATAATAAATTGTGGGAAGTAAGACAACTAATAAACATGGTGCATGCTTAGAAAAGTTCATTGATGAAAACTATCGAGTGGTTTTAAACGATGGCACCCCAGCTAGATTTAATGCAGCAGAAGGTAGTTTTTGCTGCTTAGACCTGGGACTTATAACAGCAGATAGTGCAAGTAAATACAAGTGGGAAGAAGGAATGGGGAGTGATCGTTTCCCTGTACTTACTACTTTTCAAAGGCGAGGTGAGGCTGAAGCTGATGGAAAATACCCACCTGGAAATCTAAGACAGCTAACTGGGAGCTATTTCGAAGTAATTGTACTGAATTTGTGACTAAGCATTGTGTGAGTGCGACAGAGCATTTCGATGAAAATGTAATCTGCCATTCATACCCAGCAGGTCCGACTGGGTTCTGGCACCTGTGGCTCTTCACTTTGGGAGTCTGCAACCACAGTGACCGGGCAGACTGCCAGCTTAAACCACAGTACTGATTATTTTAACAGGAGGAAAAAAGCTTTTGGAGAAAAAGGAGAGTCTCCACACGTCTGTCTTCCCTAAAGACTAACCCTCCGATGATGCTAACCTAGGCAGATATTCCAGCGGGTGCCAGTGTCTCAGCCAGGTTCCCCTAGACAACTACCCCTGTCCCAGGAGAGTGCTCCTTTTTAAACCTGCCACAGTTCTTTGGTTTCCCAGTGTTACCAGTCTGTTCCCGTCCTGGAATTGTCTCCTAACATCTCTCAAGGGTTTGCTGGGAACTGGCTTCTCAGTTTTTCTTTCTCTTCCTGCTTGTTTTTCCCGACAGCACCCTACTGACCTAACCCAATATATTCACACAGCAAACACCCCCATAGCCAGGTCAGCATGCGTATGCAAAAACTATTACCCAGCAGCTCCAACCCTTTGTCCTATCCATGGGCTGTAAACCAAAGAATGCCCTCAGTGAGGACGGACACCATCCAACTCCCACTGTTTCCCAGGGGGCTGAAGTCAGGCTGCCTGCAGGGACGATGGCCACCCCTGGGCACTACGGTTAAGAAAATGAAAAGAGAACTATAAGGAAAGACGGGAGTGTGAGGAGCAGGGAGCAGCCTGAGGGGAGGCAGGGTATTGAGGGGGAAGAAGAGCGGCTGAGAGGGGGCAGGGAAGTGAGGAGGCAGGGGGAGGCAAGTGTGTCCTGAGGAAGCCAAGCCGAGGCAGGCCCCACTCCTGCTCCAGCCTGGCTGATCACGCCTCACCCGAGGGGCCAGAGAGATCCCCGACCAGCCACAGTCGCACTGCCGGCGCTGCCTGGTGGACACAGTCACCTCTCAGTGGGGCCGGTGAGCACAGCCGGGGGCAGGGCACAGGGGAATGGGTTTCTCGGGGGGGTTCTGGAGGAGCTCTGGCCAATGAGGGGTGCTGGGCAGATGGTCGGTGTGGCACGTGACATGGGCCTTCCCCTGAGGGGAAGGAGCATGATGGTTGTGTGGGCCAGTGTGTGTCTGGTGCAGTGGCTCTCAACCTGCGGCCCACATAACACATTGTGGGCCACATATGCAGCCTAAAATGGTAAATAGGTTGAGCAGCACTGTTCTAAGGCAATCCTTCCACTCCTCGCAGCGTTTTGAGCTGCTTCATCCACCGCTTCATTTCCTGTTAGCCCAGTACGCGCTGGGATCCAAGCAACTGCTACGTGTATCCCTGTCTGCACTAGCTCTGGTGTTTGAACTATAATTCCATTGTTTAAATCACTTCCATGTACTGAGACTCTTTTTTAACCACCAGAAGGCCCGAGACTGAAGCTGAAAAAACAGCCGCTGCTGCTGAGTTTGGTGGCAGCACTCAGGAGCCCCTGAGCAACTTTAAAACCCCATCAGCTATTGTGATCTCTGCAGCCCTGTTGACCCCTGGAATCAGGAATCGCTCTCTGGAGACACACTGGGGTCAGAGTCGGGCGAGGCTGGAATCAGTTCATGGGAATGCTGGTGCTGAAGAGCTCTGCCCTCATCCTGATCCCTCTCTGAGCTAGTGACACTCATTGGCCTGGGTAAGCAAATGCAGAATGGTTTGGCACAGGGATTTGCCTGATGGTAACCCTGCCTGAAACCGATTCCCCAAACTGCCACTCCTCCCACTGCATGACCCCACGGTGCGGAGCAAGGCAGTCTAAGCAGGGAAATGACTCAGTGGTATCCCAGTTCCAGGTTGCACCCCAGGGATCCTGTCACACTAGTATTAGCTAAAACATGGTAGATAACACAGTTAAGAATTTATTACTGATGATTTATCACATTGAAATCTCCAGGAATACACCACTTACAGGGACTAGAATGGTTACAGGAGCAAGTGTGAAAGCAGGGAGTACACTGATTATACAGGGAACACAAAGCCACTACCCATATTAAAACAGCTGCCAGCAACAGTGCAGCTGCACTGGTGCTAAGCTGCTGATGTAAACAGCTCAGGGGAACTTTGGTTCAAACCAGGTTTCACTGTCACACTAGTAAAAATGCATTAAAAATCCACTAGTGACTGCACTATTCCTGCCATCAGGGCAGATGCATTGCTCCTGGCAGCTGCTGAAATATGGGTACCAATTTTGCTAGTGGAGACAAGCTAGGCAAGGCTGGGCTGCTGAAGGATCAGCACACGTCTGCTGGTTTAACCAGAATGGTGGAGGATTTGCACTCTCCGGAACTACAGAATCCTGCCCAGTAGATGTAGCCTTTCCCATTCATCTGGACGTTCTGACACTTGTCGTACCACCAGCCCCCATAGCTACTTGCGCAATTCCCACTGGACTGGTCCTGATCCTTGTCAGTTGTGCTGAACTTCATATTGTCGTGTATGCCCCCCACGCTGGCATGGTAGGTGGTAAAATAGTCCGTGCCGTTCCCAGAGTACCTGCCCAGCCTCAGCGGGTACCCACTGGGCTCATCCCCGACACTGAAGATGTCGTACTCCGCGTAGCGGGTGTTGTTGGATTTGTCCTCCACGACAAAGCGGACCTTGTAGGTGTTCTGCCGCGTGAGCAGGGACAGGTACTCGTTGCCCAGCCAGTAATCCTTCTGCACGTTCCCAAAGCCGTACTTGTAGGTGCTCCAGGACTCCGTCCAGGTGATCTCTGTGTTGTAAGAATTTCTCTGGACAACGGTCCAGCCTTTGCCTTCGGTGTCCATGTCACACCACACCACCCGAGGGGGAGAGCCTGCCGGCTGGATGGCATAGACCCCACTGGGGCTGTCCCTGGGAATGTAGCTGCAGTCTCTGGGGAACCCTGAAATGCCACGTACAACAAGGTCAGTAACAGAGAGAGCTGGACACAGCAGTCAGCTCACCGGGGGCTGCCGCAGCAGAGCGAGATGCCAGGCTGTCATGAGATATCCATATATGCCAGGACCAATCCGGAACACAAGCACCTTCTGCACCGAGGTGGGACCAGAGACAGGGCTACCTTAAGGGATAGACACCATAGGCCCATTACACCGGAATCGGAGTTCCATTTCCATTTCTTGGGGTTGGGAAGAAAAGCTTGAAAACGTGACCTCAGTATAACTGCTGCCTCCGCAGAGCCTGGAATGACAGCTCTGGTGGGGTAGTACCCCATTCATCTCCGTGGGGTGGGAATGCCCAGCCTCACTGCTCTGGGGCTCCCGACACCACCCCAGCAGAGGGCTTTGTGCGTGGCAGCAGGCAGGAGAGCATAGCAGGTCCCCTGGCCCAAACAGAAACCCCCAGTCTCTGTGTGGGGCCTGCAGTGCGCTGACTTGTAGTGCAATGATTTACTCCTGTGAGGATGCATTTGCGAAAGCAAACAACAAGCTGGTCTAGACTAAAATGTACCTGACCAACTGCACAGACGTCGCCAGGAGGAACATTTAGGGACTCGCACTCTTGGCCATATCCCTATAAACTCAAGTTACGTTAGTTATCAGCCGTGGCTATTTCAGAGTCTGAGGAAGACCTCAGCATGCAATTGCTGTCATTTATCTGAGGATTTTGCCTCTTTTCTTTGGAGCTGCCTGTGAGAAGCTTTCCATGTTCTCAACTGGTCATTTAAAATTATTCAGGAATAATTTTGTCTTTAGTGTGTTTGAGAGCAGTTTGTCTGCTGTTCCAAAGCTGAGGAATTAGGCAGAGCCATCCCTAAGGGGGTGCAGGGCCCAGGACATAGGCATCGAGTTTCTAATCTACCAGGGGATGCTCCCCCTGGCTCCATCCAGGCCCCACCCCACTCCACCCGTTCCCCCAAGGCCCCACCCCCACCCTGCTTCTTCCCACCCCACTCCGCCCCGCTCTTCCCCGCCCAGTTCAGCCCCTCCCTCTCGCTCCTCTCCCCTCCCCCACAGCGCCTCCTGACGCTGCGAGGGCAGGTGGTAAGCAGTGAGAGGGAGGGGGAGGTGCTGATCGGCGGGGCCCACCGGTGGGCGGGAGGTGCTGGGGGGAGGTTCTGGCAAGCTCCTCCTTGCCCTTCCCCCGTTCACCTGCCACTAGCCACTTGCCTCTCCGTTTGCCTCCTCACCCTTCCTGCTTCCTCACGATTTTATGGAAGCGCGGGGGCCCCCAGAGCACAGAGCCTGGGGTGGTTGCCCCGATTCACCGTACCCAAGGGATGGCTCTGATTTTAGGTGAACACCCAGGTAAAATTTCGGTTTCATAACTCTTCTTACGAATTCAGAATTCACTTTTCTTTAGTATAACCCCAAAAATGAGCTGCTTGAGCAAACAACCCTGCCCTAGAGCTGCTCACTCATTGCAGCTGGAATGTGAACAAATGGGGCACCAGCGTGGCCATGGCAAATCCCACAGAAAATGCAATAGACCACGCACAGCTATTCTTTCTCAACATTCACCCAAGTTTACCCTGAAGCCTCCAAAGAGACTGGAGACTCACTGAGCATGCAGAGGCCACGTGTGACATGGGTGACATACTGGTGATCGCAGCAGAAAGGCAGCTGGGGACAGAGCTTTGCCTTTCACAAGAGCCTGTTTTCGCA